>NC_081840.1:217562689-217883650 GCF_963259705.1 Myotis daubentonii
CCTTTTATTTTCTTCTAGTTCTACTCCTTAGGCATTCTAATACCATTGTCATAAGTGTTCCCCATCAGTCCCCATTAAAGCCTTTCAAAAATGTGACATTTCCTTAAAGCTTTTATGTAGCATTCCACCTGGTGTATTTTTAAATTTGATTAATATGAGAACATAAAAAAGAAAACCATCTCTACCATTGAAAAGAAATTAAATTTGTTGTTGTTTACATTGTATAAAAACAATACATATCTTGCCATATCTTCCTTCACCTGCCACAAATATTCAAAATTGGGCACAACGATCACCATCTCTCAGTAATAAATGGCCTTAACTAGTTAAGAGAGCTACAATAATAATTCTAAAGGGAAAAACTACTAAAAAATTTACTTTATGGAACTACATGAAAGTAGTCAATGCAGATGCCTTTGACTGCACACTCCAGAAAATGTCATTTTTTTCACCTAAAAACCTGGAAAAATTCAACATATTTCTGTGTTTACTATATATAATCACAAAATAGCTTAAAATGCATGGTCTGTTTAATATCTACTACATGAAAAGGATTGTAACTCATTGAATTAGTTGTAATTCACTATCCTATATAACCAAAAGCTAATATGCAAATTGTCCCCTCCACTGGGAGTTTGAAGGGGAGTTCAGCCAGGAGTTCAACCAGGGGCGGGGCTGGCCTGCCAACCACTGGTGGTCCCTCCCCCCAGACACCCTGCCCCGGATCACCCACACACACACACCCCCTCCCCGATTTGAGGTGGGGCTGACGGGACCCCACTCTTGCAGGAATTCATGCACCCGGCCTCTAGTATTTAATAAAACATCTGAGTGCCACAATGGGGAGGAAAGATGTTAAGATCTGTGTTTCATGATAGTGATGATGCATCACAGGCTATTTGTGGTGGCTATTTATAGTTTCCCTTTGTGGAGACCAATGAGAAGTAGTTTTTGCATTAGTGAAAAGGATTGATGCAATTTAAAAATGCAACTGTATTGATCTGCTTGATTTTAATTATGATGAGGAGTTCCTCAAGCTGGATTGGAAAGCTTTTCTTAAAGTAAAATGGGTCCTTTTCCTTATCTTGTCATATTTGTAATGCCTATCTTATTTGGCATTTTAATATGGTTATTAAAATATCCACATTCTTCTTCAGTGAGACAAATCTACAAACTCAAATTAGAACTTTGATAAGCCTTGCTTTTCTCTGAGTTACCTGTTATAAAATGAAGCCTCAAGGGACAAGCATTTCACAGAGAAAATGTGCTGTAAAATCCAACATTAATACCACAAAATCAGGAATAATGTTTTTGTTAGGGACTCATTCAATTACAGGAATCATGCACTGGTTCATTTACTTTGGCGAGAAGTAGGAGGCAAGGCGCCTCTATCTATTATTAGGATATCTCGCAGTGGAAGGTTTTATTTCTTTCTGCTGAGCTATAATTGAGACTTGGGTGTAAGTCTCCTTCCCTAATGCACATCTGCATTTCTTAATTGTTTTTTTTACAATTCAATATCATTAATTTGATGTTTTGCTCTATTTGATCATGTGTGAAGAATAGTATCATTTCCTTAATAAATGATAAATGATTTGTCATACTTAAATAAGATTTGTGACATGGTCTAGTTTTCAACTGATTAATTCAAGTATGTCCTGGTGAGAAGGAGTATAGCTTTTTGTGGAATCTACAAAAATAACAATATAGCCAATAAAATAAAAATAAAAGGTGCCTAAAGCAGGCAATTTCTATAATAACTATTGTTTTGAAGAGTTTGTTAAACTAATAAATATATGACATTATCTTCCTTTCCTAAATATTATTTTGTATCTTTCTGATTTATTGGCTTTTATTTTTTATTAATATGTTTCCCAATTTTTTTCTCAATTCTGAGGGTTTTAATTTCCATTTATATAAGTACAGATTTTAAATTGAGGGTGGAAGATTAAATTGGAAAATATGTTTAGAAGTTCATTTAAAAATTAGAATATTAGTCAGTATTAAATTACTAATTTTAGTCTTGGCTAATTAAATTTTGTTTTGTTCGTCTGGGTTTACAGAGTTCTCTTTTATGAAGCAATCTGCTTCTAAACTATAAGCATCCTCAAAATCGTGACTTTGTCCCTTGGTATATAGATGCCTTTTCCTAGTGAGCATGTCAGATTATATTGGGAAACCTATTTTCATTAATGTTTCTTGTAACATCCAAACCTAAGAGTACCTGGTTCTGTCATTAATGTGGCTTGTAGCAGGGGCCTTAAGCAAGAGAAACAAAAATGAAAAAATTCCTATTATGAGAAGAATGAATGACTTTGGTTAACTGGTATAATAACCAACAATTCCAGAATGGATGAAGGGGAATTCCTTTTGGGGGTTAAGGACAAAATCATTCCACATGTTGCATGAGTTTCCTGGACCACAGCTATAAGTAGAGTATTATTTTCAGGAAATAGTTTTGGAAAGGCCTCTTCTCCAATTTCAAGGGGCCTGATTCTTGGTAGGGGAGAAAGTATGAAATTTGAAACTATTAATATGAGTTTGCATCCTTGCTCTGTTCAGTATGTTTGTATAAATTTTTAAAAGTTGAGTTGTCAAAGCTATATTCCTTTTGTAAAATAGAAGTAATGCTTATCTCACAGAGCTAATATGATAAATACTTTTTAATAATTTTATCAACTTAAATAAAGTAATGGGCTTTCTGTCCAGAATCTAAAATTGGCTAATATGCCACAATAAAATGGGATATAGTAGAACCACATAAAAGAGTAAAACCTCATTCATCTAGACATTTAAGATCCCTTAGTTTCTTAAAAAATTTTTTCAGTGCAAAAATATCCAAACATTCTTTATTTACTTTTTACTTTCAATTGATTTTGTTAACTATTCATTTTTAGTACAATTTTTTTCATTGCTAAAGCTAGTGACCAAAAGGAGTCTTCCACATCTAAAGTTCATAATGAATCATGAACTAAAGTTTCATGATGGTGAGGACTGTATCTATTTTATTCACCAAAGATAACACTGTCCTAAATAAATATAATGAGGCCTGGATATTTAATATCTCAGTGGCCATATAAACAGTGTCAAAAGAATCAGGTGAAACTTATTTGACTATATTTTATTTAAACTAATATTTCTAAAACATTGACCTTTCCATTTATGAGCAATTAAAACTTACACTGCTTTAAGTATTTTTAATTAAAGTTAAATAAAATGTAAAATTATTTCCTTAGTCACAGGGACACATCTCAGGTGCTTGGCAGTCACCTGGAGTAGTGGCTCCCATGTTGGGCAGTGCAGCTTTAGAACCTAGCGTCAGCTTGGGAACAGGAGGCATTCAATACATATTGTGTGAATGAATGAATGAATGAATGAATGAATGAATGAATACATAAATAAATAAATAAAAATAATTTCCATGTGTGTGGCCAATTGTCTTCCGTGAAAAATATTACTCATGTTGCTCAAATGACTTTGAGAGTCTTCCTGGAAGTAATCACTAAACAAAAGGTCAAATGAGTTTATCCCACAATTCAGATGAAGGTATGTTTTGTTTAAATGATCTCCCAGATTCTTACTTGGGGTCGGGTTGTTAATCAATATATAAACAACATTTATAAAAAGATACTACTTTATTTATTTTTATACTTTTTTGATCCTCACCCAAGGATATTTTTCCATTGATATTTAGAGAGAGTGGAAGAAAGAGGGAAAGACAGAGAGAAATATTGATGTGAGATAAATGCAGATTGGTTGCCTCCTGCAGGAGCTCTGAGCTGGAGAGGAGCCTGCAACAGAGATACGTGCCCCTGACTGGAATCAAACTTGGGAGCCTTTGGTCCTCAGGCCCACGCTCTATCCATTGAGCCAAATCGGCTAGGTCCACAGTGGTCGGTGGGCTCATTAGTCAACAGAGCCAAATATCAACAGTACAACGATTGAAATTTCTTTTGAGAGCCACATTTTTTAATCTTAAACTATATAGGTAAGTACGTTGTTATTAACTTAATTAGGGTACTCCTAAGGCTTAGGAAGAGCCACACTTAAGGGGCCAAAGAGCTGCATGTGGCTCGCGAGCCACAGTTTGCCAACCACTGGCTAGGGCAAAAGACACTACTTTAGCCCTGATCGGGTGGCTCAGTTGGTTGGAGCATTATCTATGCACCAGATGTTGCTCCTTTGATTCCTGGTCCCGGGCACAAACGTGGGTTTCAGGTTTGATTCCTGATTTGGGCAAGTATAGGAGGCAACCAATCGATGTTTCTCTCTCTCTCTCTCTCTCTCTCTCTCTCTCTCTCTCTCTCTCTCTCTCTCTCTCTTCCTCCTCCTCCTCTTCTTTCTCCTTCTCCTCCTCCTCACCCTCTAATAAACAGAGGATATCTGGTGAGGATTAAAAAATAAAAAGATACTATTTATATGAAAAGAATAACATGGTAATAACTTAAAATTGCCTTACTTGTATAATAATAAAAATCATGTGTTGTAATTTTTTTAAAAAAAGAGAGGAAATAGTTATTTTAACAAATTCCATTTTTTATATGTTAGAAAAAATTTTTCTCAGGGAAAAAAATCTTTACAATGGCCATGGATAGTCAAAGATGTCTGTGTCAGCATATCTTTCTGGTATTTTTTGGAAGTTCTATAAGTCTATACAAGTTTCTCAGACACAAGTTTAATATATATTTTTGTGCAAGTAAAGTTAGAAAGCTATTTATAACTGTATCTACATTAGAAAGAAAAATGTATCTGTTCTTGATCTCGCATTATTCAGATTTTAATATTTATTAATCCCAGCATGCTTTACTTTATTCTCCCTCAAAAATAAAAATAAAGACTACTATCTTCGCTTTAAATTTTGCATTATGAACCTGGAAGCCTAGCTTATATTTCCCACAGTGTGTTAAAAAAATGACTTTCTACCAGAAGAAACATATGTGCTTGAAGGTATGTAATCCAATTGACTCTAAGCATCCTAAGCGCCTTCCAGGCATGGATTCTGCCTGTGTAATAGAATGCACAGCCGCCCTCAAGATCACTGCTGATAAGGGATAAGCATGCAATGCTAAGTCCTCCTTTCAAAATAATGATATTTTCAGCGAAAAGCTGGGTGAGTAGGAGTTTGCTAATATAAGAATTCCTCTGAAAGTCAGACTCTGAATAACTACACTTTAGAGTCTTACTTCCTTTTACACTGTTGAGGAGCCACAAAATCCAACCACTTTTACACAGACTTGCTGATTTTCAACTTTTCTCTCACTTGGGTAATTCTTATGACCAAATTGCTTCAGGATTTGTGTCACTGAGCAAAGAGAATGTTCTAAGTTACTGAGCAAGGAAGGTAATTTCATTCTGTTCAAGCTTCCTTAAACCATCAGGTTTTAAAGGAAGCCATCATTATGTGTAATCATTGGGTTTCTCTTTAATTGACCAACTGTCTGCAAGTTATCTTGGGTCGGCCAGCCATGCCTAGCTTTCAGAAAACCAGTGCAAGGATGGTACAAAATTCAATGGCCAAGGCATTATGGAAAATTAATACTAAAATTATGTACTTGGCATTTAAATGTCCTGTCAGATTTCAATTGACAGTAGTTGTCACTGTGCTAGCAAGGTCTGAAGAAAGACCAAGAATAAAATGTTCATGAGATATGACTTAAACTTTATTTTTTAAAATAGGTTCCACCAATGTCAAGTTCAAAGTACTTTGACACCAAACTGTGAACAACCTTGACTCTATGAATGACTTTTAAGTGGTCAGGTTAGCAGTAAAAGTATCAATCTAATTTAGAATGGCCAGTGGTCTTGGCACCTTGCAATATAACTTGAGACCTGAAAATTGGCTCTTCATTCACTTCCAGTCTTTAGTGATTAGACCCAAGTAGCAGTGCATCTTGACAATTGCTTCACAGGAAGCCAGGCGGGAGATTCGTCCAGACCCCACGCTAAAATTGTCAGGGTTGATGCAAAGCTCTCATGAAGCAGGACAACCTCAATGAGACATTATGGTATTGACATGAAATAGTGGTTACTAATGTCTTCACTTATAAAAAGTTTTTGAGCCTGTGATGGTTTGTGATGCACCCGCTTGGTGAGGCTAGCTAGACTACAAGGATAAGATGAAGGGCTAGCAGGTATTTCAGTAACTCTTTATGTATCTGCTTATAATATAAATCGCAAATATTATCCCCTTTGTAAGTCTCATACCTTTGTTCCTGTTCTTTTTCTTAACCCATAAAAAGTATTTTGTCTTTTTAAATGAATTAATCCTTGTTTTTATCGTTTCAAAATTTAAAAATTATGATTTTTTTAATTCCCAAATTATAAAGTATTTTATCAATAATATTTTCTAAAATTTAAATGGTTTTGTCTTTTACATTTAGGTATTTGTTCCATTTGGTATTTTTCCTAGTACACAGCAGGTGAAGTATAAATCTAGTTTTAATTTTTTCAAATGATGATCCAGTAATCCCAAAATCATTTTTTTTTTAAAAAAATCTACCTTTAGCCCTGACTGGTTTCACTCAGTGGATAGAGCGTTGGCCTGCAGACTAAAGGGTTCCGGGTTTGATTCCAGTCAAGGACATGTACCTTGGTTGCAGGCACATCCTCAGTGGGGGGTATGCAAGAGGCAGCTGATCGATGTTTCTAACCCTCTATCCCTCTCCCTTCCTGCCTGTAAAAAATCAATAAAATATATTTTTTAAAAAATCTACCTTTAGCTCAGCCATTATGGATCAGTGGTTAAGCATCGACCTATGAACCAGCATGTGACAGTTTGATTCCCGGTCAGGTATACCAGGTGTACCAGTTAATAATGCAGATTTTTTTTTCAATAGATGGAGTTACACATACTGGTATGCCCAGGTGGAGGGCTCCATCCCAAGTGTGGGGCATGCAGGAGGCAGCCAATCAATGATTCTCTCTCATCATTGATGTTTCTATCTCTCTCTCCCTCTTCCTTCCTCTCTGAAATCAATAAAAACATATTTTTAAAAATCTACCTTTCTCTGCATCAATATTACTTTCTAAATGTACTTGAATCTATAGAATTCCTTTGGTCTTTTTAAACTTTCATACCCACATACCACGGGCTTGTAGTTATATAGCCTTTATAGTATATTAATATTTGGTAGGGCTACTCCTCTCCTCTAACGCTCTTGTGTTTTGGGTTACCTTTTATGGCCATTTCTTTGTGTATTTTTTCATGTGGATTTCATAACCAACTAATATGGCTTGAGGATGAAACATGCTGTTCAGTGTATTGAAATCATGTTAAATTTACAAAACAAATTGTATCAGAATTGATTACTTCAAGATGCCATCTATCTTTCCAAAAACAGGTCACATATTTTTCTTTGTTTAAAATGCTTATGTTTATCAGGGAAAAAATTAGAACTATTGATCTTAAGGAGACTAGGAACCAGTTAACAAATAGGTAGTTTGGGTAAGTACCTAGAAACAGAGGTTTCGTTCAGAATAGAAATCAAATAATATAAGTTGTGCATCCATTGTCAATAATTCTACTCTGTATTCCAAGAATATAACAAAATGCATTGGTTTCAACTAAAAGCTATGATGCCAAGCCAGAAAGTTTGGAGAAAAGCTGGTTTTAAAAGACTACACTCTTGCGAGATTTGAATTCTGGGACAGGAGGGATTCTTTTGTCAGAAGAATACATTGAGCAAAGATGAAATTGTTCTTCTGAGTTCTATTAGTGAACACGATGTTCTGGCAAAATTGAATTTTAAGATAGCTACTAATTGCAGCTTGTATTTCCCATGGCTTCCCCAAAACACCTGGCAGCAAGTATGCTCAGAAAGTATGAAATAAAATTTAGGAAAAATGACAATATCTCATTACTCTCAGACACTGCAAAGCCCTGCTACAAGCAAAGAGGAGGGTACAGCTAAGAAGTATACACTAAAATCAGTTAACAGCTTTTATTTTCATCTTTGTACTCAGACAGGGTGTTTTTATTTTTTTAGTGACTAGAGGCCAAGAACATGAAACTCATGCATGACGGGGAGGGGGTGTCCTTCAGCCCAGCTTGTGCCCTCTTGCAATCTGGGACCTCTCAGGTAGGGTCCCTAGGCCTGGCTGGCAATCAGGTTCTATCAGGGTTTTCCTTCCCCCTAGATGCCAGCAGCTGGCCCCACCCCCATCGCTACCACTGCTTGCCATCTGTGCAGCGCTGCCCCCCACCCCCTGCCACCCGTCACCTCCCTCTGTGGGCAACAGGGGTGGGTGCCATTGCTTGGCTGACCTGGGCCTCCCTCTACGGGGTGGTTGCTGGCCGGCCCCCGCACACCCACCACAGCGTCGCTGGCCAGTGGCCTTGGCCTCCCTCTGTGCGGTGATTGATCGTGGGGCCCCCATATCAGTAGCTCCACAGAAGGGGGCCCCATCCACCCACCGCAGCACCACCAGCTGGGTAGCCTGGGCCTCCCTCTTTGGGGTGATGGTGGACCCCCTGACCAATCGCATCACACCCCCTTGTCTGGCCTGGCACCAGTGCGTGTCATAGTGTGGTCGTCCGGAAGGTCATCTGGACGGTCGTTCTGCTGTTTGGTCATTTGGTCATTCGGTCAATTTGCATATCACGCTTTTATTATTATAGATAACTCCTCCAACTATATCCCATGCATGGGAAATTTACCTTTCCAAATCAGCGTCTTTTTCTATTGAACTATTTATTGCCCTCTCTCTCTTTTGCCACTAAATTATTCAACTAAAGCTCTACTAAACTCTTTTAGGAGGACTTCAATACAAACACACCTTACAAGAGCATCTGTCTCATTGATGATTGTAATCAACAAAGTATAGAAAAAAAAAAGAAAAAAATCATAAATTGCAACACACCCATGCAAGCCCCTGCCCTGCCACTTACTCAGTGATTTAAACTTGATTTACTCTCTTCACCGTTCTGAGCTACATCTATACAATTTCTCATTTGTAAAATGGGAATCACTGCACTTATCCTACCTACAACAATCGGTTGTGAAAATTAAACAGGTTCATGCATAAGAAATCTTTGAATTTTGGAAGTGCTATAAAATTTGAAAAATAGTTCAATACTACATATTGTTCTTATGATAAAAGTAATTTTTGCTTTTTATGAAATAACTAGAGGCTGGTGCACCACGGTGGGGTCCTTCAGTCTGGCCTGTGCCCTCTCACAATCTGGGATTTCTCGAGGGATGTTAGATAGCTGGTTTCAGCCTGATCCCCGCAGGCCTGATCCAGACGGGAGGGAGCTTAATCCCCTGGTGGTCAGTGGGTGTCATAGAGACCGGTTGCTTAGGCTTTTATATATATAGATGGAAAATGCCCAAAAGTATGAAAAAGAAAATTAAATTCATTTATAATTCCACCAACCAGAGGTAATAACATAATAATATATTTTCTCCATTTCCGCTGACTGTACTTATACCCCCTGCACACACATACACACGTTGACATAATTACACATTCAAACATTCATACTGCTGGTATAATATTATATACTAGGGGCCCAGTGCACGAATTTGTGCACCTTGAAAGGAACTGTGGCCCGCAAGGCTGCGGTGGGCACAGGGTGGGTCTTGGCCCATCCTCTGTGCCCCTGCATGGCCCCTTCTGCGTGGCTCCCGGACCCTGTCTGCTGGCAGCCCCACTCCTGCTGCCATTGTTTCCATGCTATGACAGTGCTAGCCTCACTCAAACCCACTGATGGCGTGAAGTGACTGGGGCTGGCACCATCAGCGAGTACCAGTGGCAGCTGTTGCCTCAATTGCCCCTCAGGAGCAGGGGGAGGTGGAGAAGCCCTCAGGTGTGATCAGGGCCAGCAGCCGCTGCTCGCACCCACTGGTGGCACCGAGAGATCAGGACTGGCGCCAGGTGCCAGCAGCAGGGGCGAGCAGCGGCTCTGGCTCCAGCTGTGAGTGTGAGCAGGGTCATCACCGGCAGTGGGTGAACGAGGTGGCTGCCAGCCCCGATCACCCCTCAGGAGCAGGGGGAGGTGGAGAAGCCCTGAGGGGCGATCGGGGCTGGCAGCCGCCACTCACACCTGCTGACAGCACCAAGCAATCGGGGCTGGTGCTAGGCACCGGCAGCAGGGGCGATCAGGGCTGGCATTGGCAACAGGTGCAAGTGTCAGGTGGGACTGCGGCATGCGGGAGCAAAGAATTTTCAGTAACCACCAGAGGCTAGCCCCGACAGCAGCAACCAGCGCCCCACTTTGGTCTGGCACCCCCACTCACCTGCTCCACCATCCCACCGCACCCGATGCCCACCATCTTCTGCCCTCTGCCGCCGGCTGCCGACACCTGCCATGTTCCGCGTGTGCCCCCTGGAGGTCAGTGCACGTCATAGTGACCAATTGCTTGGTTGTTATGGTTGCACAGTCAATTTGCATATTAGCATTATTTATATATAGATAGATTGATAGATAGATAGCAAATTCTGTATTTTAGTTTTTTATTCAATATTATATTACAACTTGGCAAAATTATCTGTATATGTATTTTCAATGCCATAATTCACTCAGATGTTTCTACTGTTGGCTACCTGGGGATATATTTCATATGTTGTTACTTTTAAACTGTCAGTGATCATAAAATAAATTATCACTAAACTAAACTTGATGGCACTAGATTAGAGAAATTTCATTCATCATGTGATATCAATGATAAAAATGAATGAGATACTCTCCCAATCCTCTATGCTATTTATACTTGATTAGAGTGTAAATAGCTTTTGAATTAAAAGAAAATATTTTAAAAATTCAAGTTTCACTGAATGCCTTATGCTTCTCTCTCTCCATATATACATATATATGCACATATATGTATGTATATACTATTATATATATATACTAGAGGCCCAGTGCACAAAAATTTGTGCACTCGGGGGGGTCCCTCAGCCCAGCCTGTGCCCTCTCACAGTCTGGGACCCCTCGGGGGATGACCACCTGCTGGCTTAGGCCTGCTTCCCAGGGGATTGGGCCTAAGTTGGCAATCAGACATCCCTTTGGCAGCTGGCAGCCCTCGAGGGATGTCCACTTGCCAGCAGGGAGCAGACCTAAGCTGCAGTCGGACATCCTTAGTGCTGCTGAGGAGACAGGAGAGGTTCCCACCACCTCAGCTGTACTGGCAGCCATCGGCCTGGTTTGTGGCTGAGCAGAGCTCCCCCATGTGGGAGCACACTGACCACCAGAGGGCAGCTCCTGCATTGAGTGTCTGCCCCCTGGTGATCAGTGTGTGTTATAGTGACCAGTCATTCCCAGTCTTTCTGCTGTTAGGGTCAGTTTGCATATTATCTTTTTACAATATAGGATAGAGGCCTGGTTCATGGGTGGGGGCCAGCTGGTTTGCCCTGAAGGGTGTCCTGGATCAGGGTGGGTGTCCTGCTTGGGTGCCTCGCCAGCCTGGGTGAGGGGCTGATGGCTGTTTGCAGCTGGTCACACCCCCTTTAGGGTGGGGCTCCCCACTGGGGTGCCTGGCCTGTCTGGGTGAGAGGTTGAGGGCTGTTTTCAGGCTGGCTGGCGACTGAAGCTTCCAGCCTCTCCTTTTTTTCTTTTTTTTTTATTCTGGGATTTATTTACCTTCTATAATTGAAACTTTGTTGCTGTCACTGGAGCTGAGAGCCGGCTCCTGCTTGCTCCAGCTCTGAGGCCACGGCCTGCTGAAAGCAGGTATCTGGGGTTTGTTTAGCTTCTATAATTGAAACTTTGTTGCTTTCAGAGCTCAGAGCTGTGCCGTGGCAGGCAGGAATCCTTGGCTTCCTCCATCACTGAAGCAAGCAAGCCTCCTGCTTGCTTTAGCTGCGTGGCTGCCTACTGCCATCTTGGTTGGGTTAATTTGCATATTGTGCTGATTAGCCAATGGGAGGCGTAGCAAAGGTACGGTCAATTACCAGGTTTGTCTATTATTAGGTAGGATATAATACACACACACACACACACACACACATATAGGTATATATATTGATTAATTCTAAAACTTTGTGATATATTTTTCACTGAGGTAAAATTACAGAAAATGAAATGTCCAAATCATAAGTGTGCAATAGGATGAATTTTGGCATATACTTAAGTATAATCAATACTCCATCAAATTATATAACATTTCCTAGAAAATTCCATCATGCCCCTCACAATTATTTCACCCTCAAAGGTAACTATTGTCCTTATTTCTACAGCATAGTTTTATCTATTCTTGAATGAAATTAGTATAAATGGAATAATGCAATATGTGCTTTGTTGTGTGTCTGGCTTCTTTCACTCAACATATGTTTTTGAAATTCACCCACCTCCTCTTGAGTGTATCAGTAATGAAATCTTTTTTCTTTCCATTGTGTGAATGGGAAACAATTGGTTGTTTGCATTTTGGGCCCATTGAAAATCTATCTGCTAGAGATGTTCTTGCAAAAGTTTGTGGGGTTTTTGTTGACATATTTTTACTTCTTTTGGATACATACTTAGGAGTGTGTGTGGTTGTTTAAGAAACCATCAAACTGTTTTCCAAAATGGTTTCACAATTTTACACACTCACCAGCAATTTATGAGACCTTCACTTGCTGTACAGCATCGCCAATATTGGGTTTGTGTATATTCTTGGTAATCTAGCATGTCTGATATTCCAGAAACTGCACCCAGACATAACATGGGGTGAATTCATGGGTGTTTTTCTTCTCTCAGGGGTCACAGTATTGTGTCATTCAATACATAGAAACAGTTTTATTTTGTTTAGTTTTATACTGATTTACTAAAGAAATGCAAATCTAATACCAGTTATGCTGTTGAGGTGGGAAGCCGTAAGATGGAAGTATCCAATTTTTATATTTTTGTACAGATGGCATATCTCTGAGAGGTTACATGAAAAGGTAGTGGAAGTAGGGTTTAAACAATGGTTTAGGGCAGTGGTTCTCAACCTTCTGGCCCTTTAAATACAGTTCCTCATGTTGTGACCCAACCATAAAATTACTGTTGCTACTACATAATTATTCGTTGCTACTACATAACTGTAATGTTGCTACTGTTATGAATCATAATGTAAATATCTGATATGCAGGATGGTCTTAGGCGACCCCTGTGAAAGGGTCGTTGGACCGCCAAAGGGGTCACGACCCACATTTTGAGAACCGCTGGTCTAGGGGATTCCACATCCACTTTTCTCTCCATTACATTACAATGCCTCTCACAGCTGTTCCTATTTCTGCCACATTCTACAAGCCTACCACTCATACATTTTACATACAGCTATTTACTCATTTTGTAATATCCCTAATCCCACTTCTCTTGTAAAGTGTGGTAATCACAAAACTCTATAGCAGAGTCACTGTTATTGCAAACTATAGCATAATCACCAATACTGTTAGAAAATCGCTTTTTACTTTTTGATTTTATTTTTTAAATTCACATTTTGTGCCATGTCCTTATCTTTAATCCATGGAGTGCTTCTTATTAGAAGAGCCTAGAAAACTCATAAAATTTCCAGAAAGCGGAGATAACCATCATACGAAGCTTATTTTAAAACAAACAAGCTCATACTAGACTCCCAAAGCACTAAAACACATTCACTTTTTCAGACATAAATAAATTACATCCTATTAAGTAGTAAATAGAGAGGGGGAAAAATCCTTTAAATATTAACCATCACATGGGTCTGTTTTTATATCCGGATGGCTGTTCACACTCATTTCATTTCCTCTCCCTCAGCTGTTCTAAGTAATCAATTTTGGTATATTTAAATCCCGCGTTGATATTGTTTTGCAAATCATTAGGTTTCTAAACATTGCTATGTCTTGAATGAGCATGATTTCTTTGCTTTTCTAGGCAGCTGGTTTCTGCTTAGTTTAAGCTCTCACAGTGGGTGGGCTTCTCCTGGCTGGACTAGTGCCACCATCAGCCTTGAGCGTGTCCAAGTGATAACACCGTGTTTCTCCATCAGCCTCCACTCTGACCAAGTAAATCAACTGTATTTTAGTTCTGATAGAGAAGAGAGGGGGTAAAAGGGACAATTAATATCCATCTAACTCTATGCCAGGCTCCTAAGATGAATTTGCCTTTTGTAAGTCTTCTCAATATCCCAGTGAAGAAAGTTCATTCCTGTGAGGCTCAAATCCATACATCGGCTAGATATGAAAGTGAGTTACAAACCTGCATCTGACTCTAAAGGCTCAGCTCTTCTCAGTAGTACTTGGAACCACACTCCACATTAAAAAACAAACAAACAACAAAAGAAACCTAACACGTAATTATATCATTTCACAGAATAATTATAAATTGTTTCACAGAAAAAACAGTTCCTTCTTGCCTTTATTCTGGAAGCAGTACGGGCTATTAGAAAGCTTTAAAATATGTCTAGTTTGTGAAAAACGGGATATTTTCTTGGTTGATTTTTTACTTTACAAAAGTTACCTTCTTATTTTTACATTCTCAATGTTGCTTTCTTCAATTAACCTCATTATGTTATATTCTGCCTGCTTTTACAAAAATTTTGGACTTCTGTAATTTAACATCATCCCAGAGCCCAACATGTTGGTCCTCTTAAGAATGAATGGCCCTCCACAGGCTCAGCATCTACATACAAAGGGGCCCTAACTGTAAGAAGGCTCCATCATCTTCCAAAGAGTCTAAACTAGAGGGGCATTTTCACCCCTAACAAATCCCATAAACTGACCCTAAACAACTACAGGTCACTCAAAACTAGTCCTAGAGACATAGTTTGCATAGAGAATAACGAGAAAGCAAGAAAATCCACATTACTCACGGGCTCAGTGCTACAAAGGAAAAGGAGGATGAAGTATCTATTGAGACTGAAGATGTAAATAAAATAAATACACATAATCAGTCCAAATGGGTGGCAGGTCACTGTTTTAATCATGGACTAAGTAAGTAATTTCCAATTGGACATTTAAAAGTTTCTGAGTACCAACCTCTTAAAATCATGTGTCATTAAAAATAAGCAACATGAGAAGCACAAAAATAAATGGATAGCGCAATAAGCTGCCAGTTAGCAGATTTGAGCCTAATTTTAAATGAATTTTGGAGAATAAGTAGATGATAAATTACTGTAGTAATGTGTTTTTCTTTGCCACACAGTAGCCCGTGCATGCTGAGTCTGCTATATATAAGCCATGGATAAGATTTACCTATGATTTACACAGTTAGCATTTCTTCATGTAAATCAATAATGCTCTGTGTAGCAAAACACTGTAAAGTTATAAAAGCAATTTTCCCTTTATAAGATATTGATTTTTAAATGACTAATCAAGGTTTGAGGTTGTCCCATGGGAGGAAACAAGACAAAAGCAAAACTAAAATTAATAAAGCTATATGCATAACCCATGGACACAGACAATAGCGTGGTGAAGGCCTGGGGTGGGGGTGGGGGGTGGGCTAGAAGGGGTTAATGGGGGAGGAAAGGGGACATAGGTAATACTTTCAACAATAAAGATTTAATTTTTAAAAAAAGGATAGAGAAAACATAAAGCTATATAAACAATTACTCTGAACATGAGTGCTCAAGCAATTAATAATATGGCTCAAAGATCAATGTCATTAATTCAAGAGAAAGCATAGTAACAAATGGAAATTTATAGTTAATTTTAACAATTTTACATTTAAGGAGAAGTAAAATAATTGTAAACTTGCATTTTGGAATAAATCTGATCAAATGCTGGGTTCAAAGACACTCACATTCTCCTCAGTGATGTTTCAAGGTTACTGTGAGGCAAGGGAGGCTCAGAGGCAGCAAGATAAAGTTCATCCTGCCTCAGTGACCTTGATAATGGCCAATTTAAGGCTCTGAGAATAAGCGAATCCCTAAATGAAGCTATAGCTTATGTTTTGGTATTTCGTTTAAACTGTAGCTTCAGTGGAAATCGACATGAAATATTTGATTCCTCAAGGAGTCTTTCTGTTGAACGACCCGAATGGAGTCTTGGAAGCATAGCTACCTGCAAACATAAGGATAATGAGGAACAAGAAATTAAAGCGAGAATTATCTTCTACACAGAGCTGTGTGGCACTAGACCCAGAATGCCATTTCTTGAACATCAGAGCACTTAGGCTCTAAAAAGAAAAAAAAAATGTTGCAAAAGGCACTAAGTATTTGGAGCATGCAAAACAGTATAGCCAACCGTTTGCTCCGGCTTAGACTCATGGAATGACTGCATTTATGAGTGCCATATGCACGTCCTCACACAGGCTCTCTGAGACAGTCCATGCTCCTTTTACAACAGAGGCTGTGGGGGGAAGGTTGTCTGACATCACTTAAGTAATCAGAGAAAATAGCAAAACAAACTAGGAAAGCTGTTTGATTCCTCAGAGTTGCAGCGTTTTAGGCTCAATATCAATGGCTTGCCTCTTTGTAAGTATTCAGTTCCAGTGGTAAGCTATCTTTAAGCATAAAAAACGAAATGAAATTATTGCAAGGCCTTTTCTTTCACAAAATACAATTTAGATTAGTGTAATGGGTCAATATTTTTTCTAAGGTATTGCATTTGTCCTAGCGGGAAAGAAAATGTATTATAAATAGCCTTTTTCTCAAGTCTGTGTGCTGAAGACTTCACATACAATTTTCAAAAATTCATTGATTCACCGAGTATTTTTTAAATACCTTACCATAGTATAACAATCAAATGTTAAGGTACATATTATTAGAATAATGCTTATTAGAAATGTGGAAACTGAGCCTCAAAGAAGTCAAATAATTTATCAAAATTCATAAAGATAAAGCTATCGACATCAGTACTTAAAGTCAGGGTATTTAGCTCTGTATCTTTACACAACACAAACATAAAGGATCTCTGATGCTTATGGCCATGGCGTATTTGGAATATCACCTTTGGAAGAACTCTTCCATCCTCCCACACAGACTTGGTCTGTGATGTTATTTTACACCAATACAGGGTAGACTGTCAGAATAAAATATATTTTGATAGATATTTGTAAGTAGAAACACAAAATGTCAGACAGAATGGGCTATTGTTTACAGCTTATAGAATAAGTCAAAGAAGGTTTGTGAGAGAGGAAGAAAAATATATAGAAACCTTGTATATTGCCAATTAATAATCAGTGAGAATCATGTAAGACCATTTCCATTTCTGTCCTTACGGCCAGTAAGTTCAGAGCTAAATTTAATCAAGCGAAGTCTATATTTCATCCCTGACTTCAATTATAGTGACATCTGCATTATCTAAATGGTCTAGAAGCTATTTTCATCTTCATTTTAACTTTGTCCATTTTTTGAAAGCTATCACAAACTGTTTGAATACTTGGAAAAGGTTATGTTGATACCCTGCTATACTCATTATAGAAGAAGGAGTCTAAAGTCATAATGTTAACAAAGCAATACACAGAAAATCATAGAATATTAGAGATAACTTTCACCTATATTTAAATGTATAAAATGTCAGTATTTGCTCTCTATGAATCCACTATATTGATAATTTTACATCAAAAGCATGTTTCTATAATTAATATTAACATTTGATGACAGGAATACTCTAAAGCCCTCTGTTTCATGAATCAATAATATGGCTATCCTAATAATATCTCATAAGCACATTCCACCTGGTATCTTGATAACAAACTTGAATTTTTTTCTCTAAAAAACCTTAAAAATCTAAAGATTATCATTATTACGATTTTTTTTTTCCAATTAACATGCCACCTACAGTCATTTTATAGCGGTCCTAAACAAAACTCAATGTCATTTCCTATCCCAATTGTCACCACCTCCAACTACCCCTTTACACAGCTCAGTTTTAGGCCCTTTATATTAATTCAATTTTCATGCAAGGCAGATTTTTACACAAAAGAGAACTTTGAAGAATTTCTAGGTTTCTACAAAAGACCTGATTAATGATAGCTGCTCTAGAAGCATTGTTTACTGCATATTTTATGAAACAGAAATTTGTTTTGAAATCACTTCAATCTTTGCAAAGTAGTAGCATACTCAATTTTTTTTTTCCATTCAGCAATATCAGTTGCTTTTCTTAGCATGATCTCCCATTGGCTACCACCCAGAGATGATCAACTAATCCCATCAAAATGGGAGTCAAGGATGTGGGCAGGGATTCCTGAGTATTTTTTGGATCAACAAATGTCAGGTATCTTAAAGTGATTTCAGTCTTACTTCCTCCATATTTTCTCTGCCAGATGATATTTTCATATTAGCCAAAAATAAACACCCATCTCCTGTTTCTATCAACTATAAAATAGTGTCAGTTTAAAAAGAGAAATTAAAAAATTATGTAATTGAAAAATTTTTCTGTTATCCCACTATACTCTTGAACTACTTTGACATAATTTCTACATCAAAATGAAAATACACTTGCAAAACATTTTCTCTAAGCTTGGTTTACAAATGAAGAGAAACTAACTTCAGAAACTGCTGTGTTGTGTGCAAATCCATGCTTACGGATCAGGCATTTTTTTAATTGCCATAAGAAATCATAGGCAATAGGAAAAATATTTTAGCAAAATCAGAGGCCAGGTGAGTTGAATAAACTAAAGGGTAGGGAACATGAAAACATGAGTCTGTAAGAATGAACCAAGACCAACCATTTAGGGTCTTGTAAATTATGCTGAAGAGTGTTTGGTGCTAATAAGAGTCCTGAGTGACTTCATTTAGAAGGATGGTATAATTAAATCTACATTTTTTCATATGCAATAGAGGTAATGTGGTTCCTTGCAGCTTTCAAATTCAGAGGCATAAAGTAGAAGTCTTGGCAGATTTGCTTAGCAATCTATATATTTGAATAATTGTGGTTCCAAAGGACCATTTTCTTGGTGACAAAACCATTATCTGAGATGCAGAAGCAGATCGGGGAGGGGCTGGGTCAGGAAAGAGACATGAGCTGATTTCCTGGCTTTTAATTACATATCCTTGGGCAAAAGTGAGTTATGGCAGAACGGTGGGCCTGTGCAAAAAATCCTGTGTTTTTTACTCCACCCTGTGCTCATATTTTAGTCTGGCACACAAAACATATGTTATTTTCACTAGAAAACAAGAGGTCATGGCCCTGAGTCCTTCATACAAGTGAAAATATAAATGAAGATAATAATAATAATAATAATAATAATAATAATAATAATAATAATAATATCAATACTACTTAAAATGCCATGTACCGGGCACCTTGTTAATTGTTTATAGAGTGTCTCATTGGAACTTCACAACTGTATAAGTTAACTATTATTATGAATTCTACTTTAAAGCTAGAAAAATTACAGAAAGTTACTTCTGCTGCCCCAGTTCACCCCAGAATTCTTTAGAACTTGAGAACTTTATGCTCTAGTACAGCAATTTTCAACTGTTGTGCCGTAAGAATTTTTAAAACATGCAATACCTGACTATGTAGCCAGGGGCACTACCTTCTTTTCCCTTAGATTGTCCAATAAAAAAGGACAATGCCCAGCACATCAATATCCGTCCAATGTGAATGAATCAAATTATACCTATTTTTTGACAGATTGGCAAAAATATATTTTTTGGTGTGCCACAGAATGTTATTTAGTAATTAGTTCGTATGCCATGAGGTAAAAAATGTTGAAAATCACTACAGTGGGGCCTTGACTTACGAGTTTAATTCGTTCTGAGGCTGAGCTCGTTAAGGAGCTCATTAACTCAAATTACTTTGCCAACTCAAAGCAAAAAACTGGCCGAGAGACAGCTGGTATCTCAAAAAACTCGTTAGTTGGGACACTCATAAGTCAAGGCCCCACTGGAATCTAGTGCAACCAATAACACTAGATGGATTTACTCACATGCAAGCCTTGCTACTTTTAAGTCAAATTGTGTTGTGCAGGGTAAAGCAGGCACTAGTGCACAGGGCCTCTGACGCATGGGGTCCTCCTGGCCTTATGTACATGTGAGGAAGCCACTGTCTTTACTCTTCCCAGTACTCCCACACCCACCTCTGCACCACAGAGTTTATTACGATAAGACAGCACATTTGGGGCTGTCTGGCATGTTATATTCCCAATAAGCTGATTTACAAACAATGTAGAACAAAGTCTCTTTTCCTTGAATTCAGAATTCATCCACTCAGATCATTTTCTTTCATTCTGGCTGGAAATTCGCATTTTTTTCTTCGGATGCTAGAGCAATTGTGATCAGCTCAGGTTTTCCTGAGGTGACAGGTGGTATTCTAGTAGAGAGGGGTTGGAGAGAAAAAGGAGTGTTCATTAAAGAAAATTATGCTCATGTGTGTCACGTACAGGCGTTCGCATCCACACACTGAGAATTTGAAAGCAGAATTCGCCTGCTTTCTCTCTGTTGGCCCGCACCCATTCCTCCATCTGGGAAGAAACAGCAGGCAGTAAGAACGTGGGATTTCACATGCAGTGCTGGGATTGTCCATTAGATAACCCGACAGCCTTGGGTGTTGGGGATGTTTCTTCCCCTTTTCAAAGGATCCCTTTCCTGCACAGATCAACCACTATTGTAACATCTGTAGCATTTGTTTATGTCTTTTATTCCCCAGGAAGAAAAATGACTTGTCTGTCCAGGGGTTAGAGGGCAAAAATTTGTATCCCATGACCATGTTCTCTGATAAGGCAATGACATTAGAAATTGATAAAATATAATTTGGAATAGCATGTATTTGAAAATATATACATTTTGTTCTTTTAAATAACTTACTGATCAAATATTATGAGTATTAGAAAATATTTAGAACAGAAAAACTGAAACATGACATCAAATTTTGTAGGATGTATATTGAAATATCAGGAGAGGAATATATAATATTGTGTATTTTGCAAAATAAAGGTAATGGAAATGAGGTTATCATTCAACTGATAAAGTTAAACAAAGAATAACATAGTAAAAAATAAAGTAGGTTAAAAAATAAGTATGATGAAAGGAGAACAAATTAGTGAAATAAAAAATGACTAAAAATAAAATTTATTCATCATACAGAATAATAAAATATATAATTTAGTATGATTGATCTTAAAAAAGGGAAAACAGACTTACTATCAGGAATATTATAATATTCATATAATAGGTATCTTTTTGTGACAGCAAAATCACAAAGATGGTGATTAATATCTATATTTAATGCAATTACAACAAAAATTTTCAAAAGGCTTTTCACTGAACTTTAAAAAACATTACCTAAAATTATTTTGAAGATAATTAAATTTGACAAAATGATATTTGAAGAGGAATAAGGAGGCAAGGGGGGGGATGTTAGAAGAGAAAGATGAAAAGAAAGAAAGAAACAACAAACAAGCAGGAAGCTGAGAGAGAAAAATACTCGTTCCATCAGATACTCAGCATTTCTATAAAGTTATAGTAATTAAAAGAGTGGTTTTGCTACAAGGGGAGAAATAGACGAACAAGCCTAAAATCCAACCCATGTGCAAGTGGCCGCTTGGTACCTGATGGACTTTACATTACACATTAGTTGCTATGTCAAGTTAGATGAAATCAAAAAAGTGACAGTGGCTTTGAAAATAGTAACAGCAACTTTAATAGAAGGAATTTCATTGACACCTTGATTAGAGTGGGATGGTGAGACAATGAGAGTTATTTTACATCTTTTAAAGCTTCTACCATTATAGGTGAGAAGAGAAATGAAGGAAGGGATGGCTTGGGGTCAAAGGAGGACTTTTTATTTATTTTTTTAAATATGAGGGACCCTAGAGCATAACTGTGTTCTATTGGAAATTTTCTAATGTAGCAGAAATTGTTGATGTAGGAAAGAAAGGTGATAATTGTGAAGCTAAATCCTCGAAATCCTCGAGTGGGTGAGAGGAGATGCAATACAGAGCTTAGATGGAGTGTTGGTTTTAGGAGTGAGGAAACTACTTTCACTGTTACAGTAGGGCAGGAAAATATGGAACAAGTGGATTTGTGGTAGAAAGAGGAGGGATGCTTACCTGGTTACTAACTCTGCCCTTACCAGTTGGGTGACCTTGGGAAGTACTTCTATTTACCATGCCTCAGGTTCTCCAAGTGGAAGGAGAATATTAACAACATAGTATTTGTGATGTTTTCAGGAGGTGCATATATGGCACGGCATACTACTTAGAGCAGGGGTCATCAAACTTTTTAAACAGGGGGCCAGTTCACTGTCCCTCAGACCATCGGAGGGCCGGACTATAGTTTAAAAAAAAACTATGAACAAATTCCTATGCACACTGCACATATCTTATTTTGAAGTAAAAAACAAAACGGGAACAAATACAATATTTGTATTTGCATGTGGCCCGCGGGCCATAGTTTGAGGACCCATAACTTAGAGCATAATTAATGCTCAGGAAAAATTATGACCATTCATGCATAACCATAGTCTGAGGAAAGCACCACTGAATCGGTCCACTAGAACTTGCTGAACACTTTAGTATAAATTAGCTCACTGTGACTTGTAAGTAAATAATACAATTTGGATAGTGGAAAAGAGAAAAAAGGAGAAAGTATTTAAAAATTAGGGCTGTCAGAGTCAGACTCTTAGAGAAATTAAAAGCGTGGGCCCTGGCTGGTGTTTCACAGTGGTTAGAGGATTAGTCCCAGCACCAAAGGTTCCCAGTCAAGGGCACAGACTTAGGTTAGAGGGTTGATCCTGGGCTCTGGTCTGGGCTCCTGCAGACCAATCAATGTGTCTCATATCAATGTTTCTCTCCCTCCCTCCCTTGCACTCTCTCCAAAAAAAAAAAAAAAAAGAAAGAAAGAAAGAAAAGAAAATCAGTGGAAAAAATATTCTCAGGTGAGGATTAACGAAAAATAAATAAATACATAAATAAAAGCTTGGATCTGGGAATCACAAATGAGTAGTAGTTGTTTTATTGTTTCATCTCTGAACCTTTATTTTTTCATTTATGAATTAGGGAAAACAATAGTATTATCCCACAGGTATATGAATACTAGACCTAAAACAATTATAAAATAACCTAATAATGCTCTTATCTTACCTAATAATAGACCAACATGTAAATTAACCATCCCTCTGCTATGCTCACCAGCCAATCAGGAGAGTATGCAAATTAACCAAAAAAAAGATGGAGGTTAATTTGTATACATAGGGGTGAAGCGGTGGAGCAAAGACTGAAGGCTCTGTCCAGAGCCGTGAAGACTGAAGGCTCTGTCCGGAGCGAAGGCCTGGGTCCCGGGTGCCGGAGGAAAACTGGTGCCGGCAGCCAGGGGAAGGGAAGGCCTATTGCATGAATCTCTTTGCACATCAGGCCTCTAGTCTATATATATATATATATAAAACCCTAATACGCAAATAGACCAAACAATGGAACAACCGAACTGGTTGCTATGACGTGCTTTTACCACCGGGGGAGGGGGGCGCAGAACATGGTGGGCATCAGCTGTGGCAGGATGGTGGAACAGGTGAGAAGGAGTGCCCAGACCAAGGCACAGTGTCGGTCGCTATCATCGGGGTGAGCTTCTGATGATTATTGAAAATGCTTTGCTCCCGCACGCTATGGTCCCACCCGGCATTCGCGCCTGCTGCTGGTGCTGGTCCCAATCACCCCTGAGGGCTTCTCCACCTCCCCCTGTTCCTGAGGTGCAATTGAGGCAGCAGCCGTCACTCACATCCAATGATGGCGCTGGCCCTGCTCGCACCCACTCCTAGTGTCGGCCCTAATCACTCTGCGCCATCAGTGCATGGGAGCAGCAGCACAGGAGCAGGGCTGCCAGCAGACAGAGGACCAGGGCCGCAGCAGGTGGGGCCGGGAGGGGGCACGGAGGATGGGCCAAGACTCACCCTGTGCCCACCACAGCCTCACAGCCCACAGTTCCTTTCAAGGTGCATGAACTTGTGCGCTGGACCCCTAGTGATGACATAATTTTGTATGTTATATATAATGCTTTAAAATATTTTATATAGTTATATGTTTTATAATACATATATAAAATTATAAAATTACAAAATTATAAAATTTTATATAAAGTATACAATATAAAATATTAGTTGTATAAATTAAAAATATGAATATTACTTTATAAATTTTCTCTAAAGTTAGAAAAGTATTAATAATTAGAATAATGTTTTGCATTTATTTCATTTTTGTCTTGTTGTAACATGTTATTTCATTGAACTCTCACAATTTAATCCATCATTTAATTAGTACTATAATGAAAATTAAAGTGCATAAGACAAATCTTTTATATAGTAAGTGTTCAATAAAAATTAATTATTGAAAAACAGTATAGAACTGAGTGTTGAAGTCTAGATTTACACCACTGGAATTTGAATGCTGACTGTTCCTACTGGATTTATGACTTTGGCACGTACTTCTCTCTCTGTGTCTATTTCCTCATCTCTAAACTGGAGAAACATAGCAGCATTTCAAAGGTTGTTTTATGGATTAAATTTGTAGTATATAGCTGATTATATAATAACTAGAGGCCCGATGCACAAAATTTGTACAAGAGTAGGCCTTCGCAGCCACAGCTGCCTGGATCCCTCCCTCGCAGCTGCAGGTGGCTGCCTGAATTCCTCCGTCGCAGCCACTGGTGGCTGCCTCAATCCTGCCGCTGCAGAGAAGGGCAGAGCCCTTTGCTGCATTCACAATATGCTACCTAGCATCCATAAAAAATTAAGTCATCTATGATTTCCCTCTATTTGTCTAAACAAAGTTATCGCAATTACTTGACCTTGAGCCTTTATTTAGAGAGAAAAAAAGCAAAACCGATAAAACAAAGTTCTCACAAACAAAACTCTTTGGCGTTCAAGTGCTTGGAAATATTACACTGTTGGTCTTTTCATTTTCAGTTCCTCTGGCAACAAATGCACCATAAGAGCTCTCCCAATCCCTCAGTCCTGCTGCTCTGAGCGTGTGATTTGCCATTTCAAACGCTTTAAGAGAGCAAAGGATTCTAGGTTAGATATGCATTTCAACTAATGAAACAGCAGCATCTCCTATCTGCTCTAAAGCACAGACGGAAATTTCCAGAAATAGTATTTCAGAATGTTTCTATCTGGAGGCAGTGGTTTCCCATCATTAATGCGTTTAAGCAAGCGCCACGCAACTACTCCAGGAGAATGTCAGGAGTGGAGAGGCCTCCACTGTTTCTATCAGCATTCCTCCCTCATCCTCCTGTATGATGCTTTCTTCCTGCTCTCACCACGGGTTTCCAATCAAACATTCTTATTACTTGCCTCTGCATCTCTGGATGCAGATGCAGATCTAGTAATAGGCAGAGAAGCCAAAAGGGACCATCACGGATTTGTCCTGATACTTTTCAGACTGAATCTAAGAAAAACACTGGGATGTAGGGTTGAATATTTTAGGCTCTTGAGCCAGATTTCCTGTATTTGCATCAGTTTCTCCACTTACAGGTTGGGGATAATCAGAGAGGCAGAGCACAGAGGATTTTTAGCGTGGTGAAAATATTCTGATATAATAATGATGGACACATGTCATTATACATTTGTCAAACCCATAGAATGTACAATGCCAAGAGTGAACCATTATGTAAATTATGGATTTTGAGTGATTGTGATGTGTCACTGTAGGTCCATCAGTTATAACAAATGTCTCATTATGGTGTAATATATGGATAGTGGGAGAGGCAATGCATGCTTGGGGCAGAGGGTATAGGGAAAATCTGTGTACTTTCCCTCAGTTTTGTTGTGAACCTAAAACTGCTCTAAAACCTCAAAGCCTTACATTCTAAAAATGTAAAAATAATTAGTTAGCAATAACATTATGATTGCTATCAATCAACTTCTCACTGGTCATGGATTTGTAGGAAGTGGATCTGGGTTACAACGAGGTAAGATCCCTGGGCCTCAAGTATATTTCTAGCTATTCATGAAACCAAATGCATCCCTACTCTTCTAATAGGTTCTCCTATTGACCAACAATAAAAAGTGGAAACCAAACATTTAGATAATAAGCTTTGGGTAATACCGAATGGGTAGTAATTCTAGATTATACACTTCAATGATTCTGTGTCTACCTTAGAATGACCCATGCACATTGCCCTGTGGCCTGGCTTTTGCTATTACACATTGTCTGTGTGGCCTGAATTTCCGAAGACAGTGGGCATTCAGGGGAAATCATACTTTCCCCATCCAAAGGCCCAGGAGGGAAGCCTCTAAACAGGTCAGGAAAGCACCCCCAGAGAGTCGCTGTCCAATCCCTGCCAGGCCCAAAGTGCACAGAGCCATTTTCTGGCACCTTTGCTCTCCTATCCCCTAAAATCCAACCTGCCAGTCTAGGGTGAGGTAAGAGAAAAGAGAGCAAAGGGAGAGAAAACTAAACAGCCCACCATATTCCCTCTGCAAAGACAGGTATCCTGCATGTGCTTCAAATGCCAAGATGAGCATATTTTATAAAATAAGATGAAGGCAATGGTCTTCCAGAAAGAGCATAGCTGATTTAAAAGTCTAAAAAAAGATTTATAAGGAAAATATGATCCACGGAAACAATATATATATCATATATGTATATATGTATTTTTATATCATTTTTCATATTTCAATTATAGTTTACATACAATATTATATTAGTTCCTGGTGTGCAACAGAGTAATTAGACATTTATATAACTTACAAAGTGATCAGCCCAATAAGTCTAGTACCCATCTGACACTATCCATTGTTATTACAATATATTGACTATATATTCCATGCTGAACTTGACATCCCCATGATAAAAATATATCTTAAACCTTTGTTCTTTTGTTCAGTTGTTTTTAATCAAGTCACATCCTAAAGACAATAAAAAGTCTGTTCATCAATTCAGTCTGTAAAATTATCTCAGAACATAGATGCAGAACACCAACTTCCATTGCACGTTTGCAGGAATAACCAGAGGGGAAATGGTGTGAGCACCATATGCCAATGCTCAATATCCCCCCAACCCAAAGGGAGCTAAAAAAATTTAAATGCTACTCAGCTGCAGCACAATAAAGTACTCAAATTAAATTACTTTTATTCAATTTACTGAGAAAAATATTATTTATCTAATCAGTAACAGAGAAAATAACTAAAAAACCAAACAAAAAAACCCTCTTAACACAACTGCTTTGAAACGGAAGATAAATATGAAAGTTGGGTTGATGGGCAAGAAAGAGAAGCTTCCCAGAGAACAGGGGAATCAGAATTGACAAGAGAAAGGGGTAGGCAGAGATGGAGTTCACTGAGACTTCCATGCTATCATGTCATAAAATATTGTAATTAAAAAGAGAAAATCAGGTGATGCCTAGCTGGCATGGCTCAGTGGTGGAGGGTCAACCTATGAACTAGGAGTCAAGGTTTGAGCCCTAGTCAGGTCACATGCCCAGGTTGCAGGCTAGATCCCCAGTAGGGGGTGTGCAGGAGACAGCCGATCAATGATTCTCTCTCATCATTGATGTTTCTCTTCTCTCTCCCTCTCCCCTTTTCTTTGAAATCAATAAAAATTTTAAAAGAGAAAACCACTTCATTCTCAGTTAAATTAGTACCAAAGAAAGAGTTAATTTTACTCATGGTCAAATAATGTATCAAAACGGGACTCAAGCTTAGGTCTTTGGATTGTAGCTACTGAGGCCATTTGTCTCCATTTCTCTGAGCTTGACCTCTAAAGCAGGCATCCGTATGATGTTCCAAGAGAACATCAGTAAAGGTTTTAGAGAAGAACTTTAAAAATAAACCATAGTGAAAGAATCCTAAGGGCCCAGGGAGCAGAAAGATCAATACTCATAAATAAATAGAAACAAAACGTTCCCACCGTGAAAGACTTAGTGTCTGTGGGCCATGTGCTTCGGAAGCACGAAAATAAGGCAACAACCTATAAAAGAATAAAATTCCTTAACTGGTTCCAGGAGGCTTCGTTATAGCAGGGAGGATGTGAGGGTGAGAAAAAGCCTATTAAAAGCTTGGAGGTACTTTGAAAGTGGGAGTTCTAAATATAAGAAATTACTGTAATTTCTTTTTTCCTGTAGCACCTAGGGTCTGTGGTATATTAGCTTGGTTTTCATTGTAGGACTAAAACAGAAATTACCACTTTTCCTTTCTATGAGGTGTTTGCTGTGGAGAGACAGAAATTCCAATCCCTCCTTGCTGGCTCTGTATGCCCGCCATTCCTACTCATTTTGCTGCAAGAGATCATTAAGCCCAGCTGTGCTCAGCAGCAATACTGGAAATAGATGGCGAGACATTTGATGGATATGACAACAGAGCGAGACTTCACACCCCAGATTTTATGTTGAGGGGTTAGAGGAAAAGGACCTTATGACTGAGAGGAGATGATTTCAAGAGGCACGCTCCTCCCGGGGAGGTTCCAGGGCCAGCTCATCACCCCCAGCCATGGTTTTGTTTCTCAGAGATGAATGGAGCAGTGGGGCCAGGAATTGTCTCTGACAAAGACATATCATTCCTATGACACTGAGGCTGAGATTGAGATTTTAAGAGCCTCTTTATATACAACCTTTAAAAGAAACACAATCTGGAAGCTATGACTGATTCTGTTAGATTAATACCATTGGAACATGGGACCGACCGGGGGTCGGGGGTGGGAGGGAGATAGATTGCAATTGATAGAAAAATGCGAATGAAATGGTTTGATTATTTAATTGGGCATAGCATTAGGTATGATTTCAAACTACTAAGAAATGCCACGAATCATCCAGATTGGCAGCCTATTGAGCTGTCTGTTGCAGAGCAAGACACTCAACATAGCAAGGCTGTGAGAAAGGTTATGAACATCAGGGTAAAATGTTGTAGTCTGAAGTTTGAAACAGATCCAACAAGAGACATGTCATGCTTGTCATGTGTGTGTTTCTGTGTGCCTGTGGCATGGAAAAGAAAGCACAAACACATCTTATACTTAAGAATTTAAGAATAACCACTACATAAACACCTTCCACATGGCTCTCACTGCCTAGAACGTAACTATGAGGCATGAACACTGTATGTCCAGCTCTTGAGATATAATCAGGACCTGATTTTTTGCTGGTCCCCAATAAATATCTGAAATTCATACTATAGACAAGAATGACTAATGAATTTGACTTGACAGAAGAGGTGAAATCTATTTGCCCTGCTGCTGATCTTCATCATGTGTGTGTACCATGCACAATGAATTTGGACTACCTTTCAAGATAGAAAGGACATGAAATAATTTAAGGCAATGTGTAATAACAAAATGAACACTGGATGGGGTTTTGCCTACAAAGCCTTGAACAACAGGGCTTTATCTATAAAATCAATGACTTTCTGATGCTTGCTCTAGCTGCTTCACAGTATTTTTAGGAATAGCCTAGAAGCAATATGCCAGCTGGATAGCCTGGGAACCCAGGGGCCTGGGTAAGGTACTCCAGTGGTGATGAGGCATGCAGTACTAACAGGCTGGCTCAGAACTGGAAAAATGTGAACAGGAAAGAGCCTTATAGGGAAGTGATACTTTTTAAAATATTTTACTTTTAATTATAAAATAATTAAAATATATAGTAAAATATGGAAAGGAATACAAAGTAAAACTTGTGAGTCTAGCAATAAAGAAATGGCAGTATCAAAACTGTGCCACACTTGCTTAAGAATTTTTAGGGAAAGGAAGGAGAAAGAAAGAGGGAGGAAGAGAGGAAGGGAGGGATCAAAGGAAGAAAGGAGAGATGGAAAACTTCACACCTACAAAAAATGAATCATTATTCTTTGTTTCCTCTCCAGATATTACCACTTTCCTCACACTGACGTATTATCTCCCTGTATTTTAAAAAAATGTTTATTAAATATATTTGTGGGTAAGAATTAGTTCTTATTGAATAAGAATAATTCTTGCTTTTAAACTCTACAAAAATGGTATCATACTATACATATATTTTTGTAACTTCTTTTTTATGTAATGTCATTTTTTAAATTGTTTCAATGCATGTAAGTGTTAAACATTTTAAAATATTTTTGATTAGTCAATTTCTCAGTGAAATTCTGTCAACTTTTTACACCTGTTGAAGCTATACTGTTAAATCTCTATTGATAGAGATGTGGGTTGTTTCTAAATACTTTTTACTACAAATGATGCTACACTGAATATTCTTATACCTAAATTCTCAAACACCCAGGTACATGTGTCAATAGAATAAAATTCTTGAAGGAACTAGATCAAAGCATTTGAATAGTTTTAATAATTACAGAGATTTTACCAAATGATCTGTCCTACAGTTTAAACTGAAGAAACTGATTGGGGGAAAAAATGGCCTAGTTAGAGCTGAATAAATGTTGAGTTAATAATATCTATCACTGGAGAATAAGGACCTCAGTCAAACTTGGTGAAATCTTTAAAAAGTTCTACCTTCTACTTTTCAAACTCCAGCTCTTTCTCTGCATCTCGATAAGGTGGCTGCCTTTGCTACCGAAGCTTAAAATAGATCCATTTTCACTTTCGGAAAACTTTGATTTTGTTCTTATATATTCTTTCTTCACCGTTCCCTTGGCTTTCACAGATGCCAGTGTAATATACTTGGATGAAAAGTCATATCTGCTATCTCACAAATCAGAGTGTACTTCTCCAAACAGGAGCATTAGTGATAAACTGCCCCTGCTTTGCCAGCCACTATGAAAAACACTTAACAAAAAGGGGTCCTGGAGCCTTTGAAGAATTTCCTTGATGAACTTTGCAAGTTCCAATTTTCATCTTCTCGAGAAATATTACCATGTTCCCACTGAATCACCAGTGTAAGCTGCTACCAGTAAATCCAAGCAGTCTTTCTATCTACTTGAGGCCAAAGGTTAAAATGCAGGCGTCCAAGTGGTGCAAAATGACTGTGTTTTTCTTCTGAGGACAGGCAGCTGAATTTTTGTTCATGGAAACAGGAGGCAAGGCAAAGGTGCAGGAAAAATATCATGGCTTATTAGTGCATGTGCTCACCCTCAGGGGAGATTTCCATGGGTCGAGGAGAAGAGGCAGGAAGTAGAACTGAGAGCACTGGAATCCTGACACAGCACTTGTGTGCCATTAGCAATTGATTTATTTAATTTCTCTTGCCTTTGGTTTCATCAACTCTAAAATGGGGATACTAGGCTTACCTCCACGGACAGGGTGTGACATAATGTGCCTTGCTGAGCAGCAGGCTCAGAGAAATCTCAGGGAATTTTGTTTTGTTGCTTTGAGTCAGGGAGTAGCAGCAGCAGCAATAGTCCTGGTGGTTTGGCAATTGTGATCCTGAGTCATTCGGTCGATAAGACAGACAGTGATGACATTACTATTCCCCTGTACAGAATTGGGAAGTGAGATCCAGAAACATTAGCTCTATGTCTAAAATCACGGCCCTACTCTTTGACAGGTAGACCTGGCAGCTTTAAACCGGGTGTGCTGACACGTCCTGTTAAAATGGAAATAGTTAAACTACACAAAGTCCACTCGATGGCATGGCTTGGGTTTGATAAATTCATGTCTTACCAGTAGAGGTCTGCTGCTAGCAGGAAGAGGACTGAGAAATTCTGGTGATTCCTAATGACATAGTAAACACACAGAGACACGCAGACACACAATCTTGGAGACTTCCCTTCATGACTGAGACTCAAAGTTCACATTTGTAAAACAGAGATAATACCTTTGTACAGGCTCACTGTACAGATCTCTGTAAGCTTCTAGAATGCTAGCACAGGGCCCAGAACATGGTAGACAAGGATGGCAGCCACCAGCACTAAGGGCAGCATTAACAGAAACAGTTAACGGTAGCAGTCCTCGCTGCATAGTAATGGGAACCAGAAGTACAGGCACATAGCAGGAAGCTATGGAGGGGCTGGAAGCGGAGGAGCAGCTGGTTTCACACCTGCCATGGACCTGGAGCCACAGCCATCAGAACCATCACCAGGTGTGCCCTCTGAAATGCCACCCAAGCTTCTCTGTTCTTCCAACTCTTTTCTCCGAAGTCTATTTCTAAACCGTCTATTTCTTGAAGCTTCTGGGTTGAATGAGGTGTGTGTTTTTTCAACTACTTTTTTTTCCAAAAAAAATAATAAAGGCAGAAAGGATATAAAAATATGTTTAGATAAAAAATTGAAGTATTTGATATAGAAAATGAAACATAGCAGTATTTAGCCTGAAAAAATAATTGGATGATCATGGGTACATATACATGGAAAGAAATGATCAATGAAAACTGAATTGCATTTCTTTCTTGTTGGTACAATCTAGTTGTCTTAGTCTTTTAAGTTCTGAACTAAGTCTATTTCATTTGAGAGGCAAATACCGATGCTATTATTATTACCTCAGACTTCAGACCCAATTCAGTAAAATGAAGAATTAGGAATCACATTAAAGGAATTGGCAGGAAAGTTCAGCCTAATTTATATAAATTTACTATCAACATCCTAACTTGCAGGGCAAATGTAATGATTTTAATGACACAAATGTACACAGCATGCAGGATCACTAATTTTGCTGACATAGTTTTCATTTTCTTTTCTAAAAATTTTAGAAAATGGGACTAGGTCAGAAAACTATGGCTCATTCCCCAAACCCAGCCTGCCACCTCCTTCATATATTAAGTTTTATTGGAACACAGCCAAATTCATTGTAATCATATTGATTATGACTGCAAAACTGAGTAGTTGCCACTGAGACCATGTGGCTACAAAGCCAAAAATATTACAAACCCTTGAACTGGATAATAATGACTAATAAGACTTCACATTTGTGGAGCACCTACTATATGCTACATACTATGCTAAAACTTCCTATGCTTTATGTCATTTACATGTAAATGTATAAAATGGGTACTGACCTTTAGAATAGTCCCTAAACTCACCTCGAGGGAACTGATACAAACTCAGGTATGATGACATTAAAGCCCAGGTCTTGAGCAATAAAGGTCCCATGTAGCTCTACAGACTAGATATATTTATGGAAATGGATACCATATAAGATAAGATGTAAAGGATTTGAGAAGTAAAATGCATGAGAAAAATGCAAATTTGTTAAAAAGGCTATTTGAGGACAGACATGATGTCTTCCTTTTTGTTTCTCTAGTCATTTTCACGGAAGTGTCATAGTTGGCACCTACCAAAAATTGTATGAATACATCAAATCCATGGGCTTAAAGGACCTGAAGATTGCATGAAATTGGAAAAGACAATATACAACCATGATGGAAGTCAGATATATTATGGAAAACTCCTCTGAATGACATTAGAAGTTTAAAATTTGCTATTTGAGGAAGGAGCAAAGTTGAAGCTGTCCATAATGCCTGAGTGAGGGAACAGGTCAGAGTGGAATGAAGCTTCGGCCTAGCTACAGAAACTGTCCTCCCAAATACAGCTTGACATTCCAGTGTGTTCCCTGAGGCATATAATACTTACTATCATACATCTAAGCAGAGCTGGGAATACAAGCACTAACTGCTCTTTCTGCACACATTCTCCTGTGAGAAGACCATCTGGACAAGGTGTTCACTTTCTAACTGGAAAATATTATGACTTATTCCTCTGGTCACATCTCGTTTTAAACCCTTGTTTGAAAAATTCCTAACTTCTTGTACTAAGTCTCTAGTCAATCTCAGAAGGTCAAATCCTAAGCAGCCTTGGTATTGAGTGATGTCATGTAAGTACCATGTATTAGAGTGAGAGATCCCCAAAACAATTAACAGAATTCAGGGGTTGCCAGGGTTGGTTAACTACTTCTTTTCTTATGTTCTCTAATTTTACACACCTATCATTTTGAAACTACTTTTAAATATATTTTTATTGATTTCAGAGAGCAAGGGAGAGGGAGAGAGAGATAGAAACATCAATGATGAGAGAGTATCATTGATCAGGTGCCTCCTGCATGCCCTCTACTGGGGATCAAACCCATAACCGGAGCATGTGCCCTTGACCAGAATCGAACCCTGGACCTTCCAGTCCACAGTCCAATACTCTATTCACTGAGCCAAGCAGCGGTTCTCAACCTGTGGGTCGCGACCATCGGAAAACACATATAGCTTATCAGATATTTACATTATGATTCATAACAGTAGCAAAATTACAGTTATGAAGTAGCAACGAAAATAATTTTATGGTTAGGGGTCACCACAACGTGAGGAACTGTATTAAAGGGTCATGGCATTAGGAAGGTTGAGAACCACTGAGCTAGGGCTTGAAACTACTTTTAAATGGAAGGTATTAATCCCCATCTGCAGCAGTACTCCTTCAATGACTCAAAATAGTTTACCCTTTAACCTTGACTCAACTCAGCTCAACTCTTTTATACTAAGGGGCTTATGTTGTGACCACGATGTTATAGAAAAACTCAAATGGACACCACTTACTCTCCTTGGTCTAATCCCCAGAATTTTTCTTTATATCAACTAGCCAATGTAGGAACAAAGGCCAACTGCTATAAGTCATGAAAGGAGGAACTATGATAAGAGGCCAGCCAGCCAGTGTCAATATGCTGGGATCATCAAAACCTATTTTCTTGAAGGCAGTACAGTCCATGCTTTTCAACTCTTTTACATGTGGAGTGAATATAAGGCAAAACAAACAAACAAGCGAACAACAACAACAACAACAAAAACAGAGCCATGTAAATAATTAACCTCAGAAGCCAGAATACCAAGTGACACACATGACTTGCTACCTGGTCATACATTTGAATGAGCATATAGAAGGCTTCCATTCCTAATATATTGAGGCAATGGAGGTCCTGGATTGTATGAAATAAAACACAGCCAGTTAGATACGCATATGCACTTGGATTAAAAATACATATTCTAGGAAGTTTTAGACTAGTTTTGAATCTTAGAATGCAGCTGAAACATCTTCAAAATTGATTTCTTTCTGGTTGTCCCCTTTCAAAACCTCATGCCATCCCAATGGTTTCAGAGTTCTCAGAACAAAATGGCACTCTCCCTCCCCTGCATTTAATTTTGAGCACCAAGACCACCTAAATCTACACAGCTTTGACTATCGGGATTGAGATCTGAAACCACTTGTGTCAATATGATTTCCTATTTGTTCCAGGAGATTCTCGGTCAGGAAGATAAGGCTGTAAACCAATAAATAAATTTACTATTGGTTCCAGGAATTTCCTAAAGCCAGTGAATTTTAATGAATAGTTTGCTCATCTGGCCAAACAGCCCCAACACTAGGAACAATGGGTTGTCCACTTGACCAAACAATTCACTTATGGAACAACTATTTATCTAACTTCCCTCCATGACTCTTGCTTCACTATATCCACCTAATCAAAAACACTATATAATATGCTGTACCCAATCCCAATCAGATACTGCCTTGGAAGACCTGCCTTAAGTGGCTCAATCCCAGAGCCCAAAGTCCTGTAAATATCTACCCCTGACCCCTCCTTTCTGAGACACTACTAAGACCAGGAAGGAGATCATCTCTTTTACTGAAGTAGGTTTAATAAACTACTTTATTTTTTATTGATTGATTTATTATTTATATAATATTTCCTATTTAACACAAACTCTGGAATTAACTATGTCTTAATTGTTTTTGCTCAAAAGAATGACTCAAGAGACATCCTGGCACTAAAATCTGTTTGCTTTGCTGTGTTTAAAATGTAGGTATTCTTACTATTCAGGTCTGGTGAGATGAAAAGATCAGCTGATTGCCATTGAAGAGATAATTTGTTACAGCTCCCTTTGAAGAGTGCATGCCACACAAGGTCACATGGAGAAGCACGTGGCTCATCAGGAGGCAGGAGTGAAGGAGGGGAAGCCAAGCAGGAGCCGTTATCATGGTTTCCGTGGGAAAAGCAAGGCACAGCAGGGATAAGCAGTCTTAGGACGGGCGAGTTTGAATGATTTCTGGCTATAGCCCCTCTAGGTTTAGGGGCGGTCTCTAATTGGCCCCTCTGGAATGATGTGAGCAGAAGAATGTTGTCTACTGGAGTATAAAAGCCAGATAAAAGAAATGGTTCTGAGTATGGGCTGTAGATTGGTTAGTTCGCCTTGAAAGTCATGCTCCTGGGCCAATCATTTGCTATCTCTAAGATCTAGAGCAGTCTCTCCCCTGTCAGTGAGGGCTCAGATGCCAGAGCATCATAAATCTAGAAATGCAGAGAATATAGCAAATGCACAACATGTTTTATTGAGTTATAACTTATAGTAAAATAAAGAAATATTAAATGTACAGCATAATAAATTGTTTTTATTTGTACACACCCATGTGATCATCACCGAAATCAATGTTAAGACATTGCCAATACTCCAAAAGATTCCACTGAGTTCCTTCCCAGTAGATACCTGCCTCTCCCAGAAAGGTGAACATTCTTGTGAGTTCTGCCACTATAATTTAGAATTATCTATCTTGAATTCCATGTAACTGTGATAAGACAAACTTTGGAAAATCTACCTAAATTGCCTTATTGGTGTCTAAGAAAATGACAAGTTAAAATCACACCGATAGAAGAGAATGTAAAGTTGTTTTTCATTACAGAAAATGAGATTTACCCAGTCATCTGAAAAAGAAAAGTGATTCTTTTAGTAAGTTCTTCCTGAAATCCAGAAGTGGATATTATGATTTGTGAATTATCTTATAAGACAGAATCATTGGTAAGGACTAAATGCTGATGATCAGAAAAAAATATAACAACTGCAAAAGAAATCCCACATTGTTTTCTCACAATTCCTTATTTGTATATAATATCTATATATCTATATCTATATATCTATCTATCTATCTATATAGATAGATAGATAGATAGATAGATAGATAGATAGATAGATAGATAGATAGATATAAGGCTAATATGCTAAGTGTCTCTCTGCCCATTCTCTATGATGCGCACTGACCACCTGACCACCAGTGGGCAGATGCTCAACGCAAGAGCTGCCAAGCTGCAGAGACTTGGCAGTGGCGGTTCTCAAGTGATGCACCCTGAAACCAGAGAGGAGGGAGCCTGATTCCTCATCAGGCTGCACTATTCCACCTTCTGCTGTGGGTTATGTTGTTGCTGGGGCACTGTCAGCCCGAATCTGGTTTACTGCACACTTGCATTTGCATTCCACACCCTGTATGACAGCAACTTTGCAGAGTGCTCTCTTGCACTCCGGGACCCCTCGGGGGATGTCAGAGAGCAGGTTTCGGCCCGATCCCCACAGGCCAGGCTGAGGGACCCCACCTGTCGAAGGGACCTAGCTCACTCCACAGACTCTGGGGAGGGACCATGGGAGGTTGGCTCCAGGGCATGTCCAGCCCATCTCACCCAGTCCCACCCCACCAGCCACCTTCTAATTAATTTCCTTTCAATGTGCACAAATCCATGCTCCAGGCCTCTAGTATATATCTATATATATATATACACACACACACACACACACACACACACACACATATATATATATATATACATATATATATATACTTTATAATATGCATATATACTTTAAAATATATATAACTTTAGATATGGTCTTGGACTTCATAAAGCTTCTGTTGCAGTAGGGTATATAGGTCAAACCATAGACCAGAAAAAAAAAATGATTGTAAGTTATAATGAGTTGGATGGAGAGAAAATGTTTAGGTAGAGAAGAAAGGGGCCAGGCAAAACTTCAGATGATTATAGATGATCAGAGAAGACGTCTGGCAAGAAAGTATAGAATGGCCAGAGAAAAACTAAGCCAGTCCTACAAAGCACTAAGGCCAGTTTATATGCAAATTGCTCCCTGAGACAAGTGAGAAAGTAAACTGACATAAGTGAGATCTACTACCTTATTTCCTTATTTATCTGCATTAGGAAGTGGAAAAGAGAAGAAAAGAATATACAAGCAGATTCCTAAAATACAGGGAGAAAAACCCCAAGGTGACCTCAGTCAGTGGTCCTCCAAAAGATAACCATGAATGCCAGTATCGCCATCTAAGCCTGTTTGTGTCTACTACTACTAACTGTAATATATGAAATATAGTTGATTCCTAAAAGGCGACAGAGACAAGGCCCACAAACTGAGAGATAATATCTAGGGATCAAAAAGAAAGTTTCCACCTTGCAGACTTTGATCTAGCTGACCTGGAGTCATGGGCATAAACTATTCCAATTTCATTCTAGTCCCTCTGGCTAAAGTTTATTTTAGTCTTTGAAATTGATGTGGTTTATTATCATTATTATTATTATTATTAAATATGTTTTTGACTTTAGAGAGAAAGGAAGGGGGAAGAGAGAGAGAGAGAGAGAGAGAGAGAGAGAGAGAGAGAGAGAGAGAGAAAGAGAAATATGGATCAGTTGCCTCCTGCATGCCCCCTACTGGGGATTGAGTCCACAACCTGGGTATGTGCCCTGACCCAGAATTGAATCAGTGATCTCTCAGTGCATGGGACAACTGAGCCACACTGACCAAGGTGTAATTTATTATTTTTAATTGTGTTCTATGTACAGAAAACCTTGGTGTACTCCCCAAAATAATTATATTTCTTCAGGAGATTCTGAAACATTCTCAGTTAATATAAAAAGAGCCTTTATATCTGACACACCGCATTACAATCTAAACAGTTCATATTCACAGTGTATAGGCATTTTCCTCTAGCAGAGAGAACACCAATTTTTTTCTTTTTCTTTTATTAGGTCTAAGGTAGAAGAAAAAAAGATCTTTAAGGTTTGTTGGTTGTTTTTTGGGTTTTTTTTGTATCTTCTTCAATTTTTTCTGTGACTATTCTCTTTCTTCCCTCACAATTAAATAGAACAAACAGCACAAATATTTTCTATGAAGGCTCTACATTCTTTTCACCAAGAATATTCTGAACTTGATGAGCTTCAGAATGCTGAGACACTTAAATTAGGATGTCTGGTGACCAGAACTTGTGTCCCTGTGATCAAAACACAACAAAAATTTTACAGAACTCATTTGGTAGGATCGTATCTTTGTGTCCAATATCCAGCTGTAACACATAGAAAGAATCCTAGATGTTTGTTTTTCTTCCTGTTTCCTTCCTCAAGGGTGAAACTGGAAGCATCATTAAATAGATACTGTTCTTTTAGGATGACACTTTCAACAGAAACTTGAGATCACTCCTAGAGAATTAAAAACAAGTGTCTCAGAGACTGCAAGAGGAGATACTTCAAAATGTGTTTATGAAGCTAAAGTCAAAATTTAAATTGCTTAATCCTCTCCTGGTTGAAGAGATAGATTTTAGGTAGATGAGAGATAGATAGATAGATAGATAGATAGATAGATAGATAGATAAATAGATAGATAGATAATAGATAGATAGGTAATAGATAGAAAGATAGATAGATAGATAGATAGATAGATAGATAGATAGATAGATACATAGGTGATAGATATATAGATTGATAGATGATAGATAAATAGATAGATAGGCAGATAGATAAGAGATAGAAAAGAGTGTGTGTGTGTTATGGGTTAATTGTTTTTCCTAAAAATTCATATGCTGAAGTCCTAGTTTCCAGTGCCTCAGAATGTGACTGCATTTGGACATAAGGTCTTTAAAGAGGTAATTATGGTCAAACAAGGTAATTGGGGTGCACTCTAATCCAATATGACTGGTGTCCTTGTAAGGAGAGATTAGGACACAGACAAGCACAGAGGAAAGGCCATATGAAAACACAGGGAGAAGACAGCCATCTTCAAGCCAAGGAGATAAAACTCAGAGGAAACCAACCCTGCCAGCAACTTGATCTTAAAAGTCTATCCTCTGTAAAAATTGTCTTTTTTAATGATGATGCTAGATGTGTAAAATTTATGGGTGATACCAAATATCTTTAGGACAGCTCATGTTACAGCATGTCTGGTAGCTACAATGGAATTCCAAATGGATATATTATTATATATATCCTATATAATAAAAGGCTATTATATGCAAATGTTCATCACAACCTCACACGTAATGACCGATCAGCAGGAGGCTGCGAGCACAGCAGGCGCACACGGGTTGGCAGGGCTGTGTGCACAACCAGTCACCAGGAGATGCACGGAGCACCTCTTGGTCCCTCCCCCCCCCGGCTCCTGCAGGCAGCAGTGGCTCTCTCCTGGCTCCCACAGGTGCACTGTGGCTCCCACCAGCTCCTGCAAAAGTGGTGGGAGGCCTACCGTGTGCGATTTTGTGTGCTGGGCCTCTAGCAGCCCAGTGCATGAATTCATGCATGGGTGGGGTCTGGCTGTCCTGTCTAGGTTGGGCCAATCAGGCCGAGCCAGCCAGGGGGGAGGGGAGCCACGAGAGGTTGGTTGGCCCTGTCCCCAATGGGGGGGGGGGGGCGATTGGGGCAGGGCCAGCCAGGGGAGGGGCTGCTGGCCCCGCCCACTGGTCAAACTCCCAGCCTAACCCCTGGTCGAACTCCCAGTTGAGGGAATAATTTGCATATTAGCTTTTTATTATACAGGATAAATAGCTCTTTCAATCAAGTTACAGTTGTTTTGTAACAAACCACTCTGAAACTCGGTGCATAAACAACAATTTTGTTATGCTCCTGAATTCTGCAGGTCAGAGATTTGGACAAAGCACAGCAGGGATGATTTGTCTCTGCCCATGATGCCTAAGGCCTCAGCGAGAAGGAAGCAAATACTTGGGGATGACGCCCAAGGGATGGGAACCAGAACAATAGTGACCAAAGATCCACTTCTAAGGTGACTTCGTCACATATTTGGAATCTGGCTGAGATGACATGAAGGCTGGTCTCCGCTGAGAATGTTGGCAGGTGCTATTGCTCACCACCTCACCATGTGGCATAGGCTACACAGCATGACAGCTCACTTCCAAGAGAAAGTATTCTGAGAGGCAGTGTCCCAAGAGAATCTGACAGAGGTTGCAAAGCCCTTACTATGACCTTCCTCAAAAGTCACAGGACTTCCCAGATTTCTGTAGAGTGCATGAAAATATCATCACTACCAAATTCACTTTATTCATTCTTTTATCTTTCATTCTTTTGCTACAGAGTAATACAATAACTAAAGCATGGCTTTGAAATCAGAATGACCAAGGATGCCTCCCGACTCCTGGTTCCAATAGTCAAAGACACTGTGATAACTTACTTAATACCAAGGAGTCAGATATTTTTTGTTCAAGTATTATTATATGAAAGTTAAATAAAATCATCTTTTTTTAAACAGGGCATTATAATTTTTCAGTAGTTCATAGTATTTAATGGCAAATGAACAATACACAGCATGTTATCCAATAAAAGGGTAATATGTTAATTAGGCCGGGAGACCTTCCGAACAAAGCCTAGGTGGCGGGGCCAAGGCAGATGCAGTTAGGGGTGATCAGGCCAGGAGGGGAGGGCAGCTGGGGGTGATCAGGCTGGCAGGGGTGGGGTGGGGACAGTTGGGGGTGAGCAGTCTGGCAAGGGGGCACAGTTGGGGGCGAGAAGGCTCGGGGGGGCAGTTGGGGGCGAGCAGGCCGGCAGGTAGAGTGGTTAGGGGTGATCAGGCAGGCAGGCAGGTGAGCGGTTAGGAGTCAGCAGTCCTGGATTGAGAAAGGGATGTCCAACTGGCTAGGCCTATACCTGCAGTCAGACATCTCCCAAGGGGTCCCGGATTGGAGAGGGTGCAGGCCGGGCTGAGGGACAACACTCCCCCACACACACGAATTTCATGCACCAGGCTACTAGTTGAAGATAAGTACATATATTTGTTATCTAAAAGGACTATCCTGTAGGAACATAATCCCAGGACATGTATAAAGGCCATTGACTAATTTAAGAGTAAACTGAATGTAGAGTAATCAATACACTTGGGAATAGGGTTTATTAAAATGGGCACTGACTAGACATTAGAAATCTTGACTCTCCTCTTGGTTCTGCTACTTAGAAACTCTCCTAATCTTGAATTAAGTTATTTTACTACTCTGGGCTTCAGTTTCTTTATCTAGAAAGCAGGTATCATTGCTATATTCACCTCATCAAAAATTGTGAGGGTCAAATGAGAGTTTGGATTGGAAGAGACCTTGAAAATTCTAAGGCACTGTGGAAATATCAAATTATGCTGTTTAAAAAATTACAGTTAGAGCCCAAGTAGAGAAAACTAAACTCACAAAGCAAATGGCTTTTTTAAAACATTAGCATTTTGTTTATAGCAAGAGCATTTTCACACTAGAGGGAGGATACTAATTAACAATCTGCAAAAGCTAAATGATAACTTTTCTGGTTTATTATAGAAACACTGCAATGTAAACCTACACAAGAAAATGTGTGTTAAATTCTTATCAGCACTTTGTTCTATGATTTTCTGCTCACTGATTATGGTTTGTAGCTATTTATTGTATAAATGCACATTGTTCAGAAATATATTATGCTCATTTAAAGCAGGCATTCTTTGACTTATTTTCTTTTGGGCATAGCTGTTGAATTTAGATTATGTCTTATGTTAGTCAGAGCAAAATATTATTTTTAAATATAAAGAGAGGGGCATAGTAAGCTATAAGAAAATACAATATGCACAAGTAGCATTTTCAAAATTCTTATTTTCCATTAATATGGAATTAAATACAAAATATAGCCTCATATAAAATTTAAGCAAAATGTTATCGTTAAGCATGCTGAGAGTGTCTCTACAAACCTCCAATTCTCCAATTTTGGACAAATATCATGATTCATAAACACATGATGAAAAATAACCCCAGCTAATGTTTTTGATAAAAACTTATATGCTAGGCACTGTGTTACATGGTTTATATGCTTTAATTCTCAAAACAAATCTGCAATGTATGTATTATTAAGATTCTACTTTTGCAGGTCAGCAAATTGAGTTCAGAGTGTTTATCTGTCAGGGTTCATCAGAAGAAACAAACAAAAATTAAATCCCGCGAAATCATTCACAGGTTAAAGAAACAGTGGGCGTTTTAAAAAGATAATGGTAAGCAGTATATGAAAAGCAGCAAGCACATTTGTTTTAAGAAACTTATAGTTGAAATACTTATATGAGAAATTTTTAAAAGCCTCAAAATTAATGAGCTAAGTATTCACACTAAGAAGTCAGGTGGGCTACCTGAAGAGATAAATAAAATAGAAGGAAAGAATAATAAATATAAAACCAGAAATTCTTTTAACAAGTTTTTTAAAAAATTAACAAAGAAAATGTTGATCATTTAAATAATTTTTCCAACAAAATAAAGTTACCTCTGTTAATTCTGTGTGAGAGAATAGTAGAAGCATTATTATAAAGAAAAGGGAATAGAATCATAGATCATATAAAAAATAAAGAGATCAGAGAATAGTATTAACAATTTTATGCCATTCCTTAAAAATATATAATTTACCAAGAAGAAATTAAAATCTGAAGAGTTGTAAAATTAATCAACCTGAAGCAGTGGTCAAAAAAGCATTTCTATAAACATTACTCCAGGCCCTGTTTGTTTTAAAAGATAAGCACTAACAAATTTTCAACAAATTTTTGTACCTATTCTCTCAGGTAATAAAAAAGGGGGATTACTCCTCAGTTCAAACTATAAGCCCAATATGATGCTTATACCAAAGCCAAACAAATCAAAATGAGCCTATTTCACTCATAAATATAGACCTCAAATTCCCCCAAAATAAACAAAACCATTACTATCGTGTATTAAAAAGATAATGTACTACTGTGTGACCAAATTGTGTTTATTCCAGGTATGCAAAGATTATTTATATTATAAAATTATATTAAATATAAAATTTTACATAATTTTTTAAAGTAACAGACTGCGTGAGAAAATGATGTAATTATGTTAATAGATGTATAAATTTGTAAAATGCAAAACTCATTCATGATAAGTTTTTAGTAAATTAGAAATAGAAACACCCTTGACCTGATTAAAGTGCCTATAAAAATGCATTATTCTAAAGCATTAGCTTTAAAATCAAGAACAAGACAAGAAAGCACATTTATCTCAACTTCTAATCAACAAAATATTGAATGTTTTAACTACTACAATTAAGCAAGCAAAAGAAATCAAATTAGAAAAGATGACTTAAAACTGTTATGTTTGGAGATATTATCATGTGGCTATAAACCTCAGAAAATGCACAGAAAATAATAAAAATTTTAGAAGCATTTATCAAGGTAGATAGATATAAGCTTAACACAAAAGTCAGATACACTTCTATTCTCCAGCAGTACAAATCTAGAAAAAATTATTAAATAGGGGACTCCATTTAGAATTTATCAAATAAACATCAGGTTCATAAGAACAACCAGTCAGCCAGGGGCGGGGCTAGCGAGCAGGCAGTGCCAGGCCAGCCAAGGCAGGTGCCAGCAGGCAGAGGGAGGGGACAGCAATTGGGGGGCGGGGCAAATAGCAATATTAAAATATTTCTTCTAATTAAATTTACTTTCATTGTGCATGAATTCGTGCACTGGGCCACTAGTAAATATCCAAAGAGCTGTCCACTATATCAGAGATACAACGATAAGGCCGTAATAATATACAATTCCATATCCTTTCAATTTATAACAATTTAGATGTCTGACCAGCCCAAGTGTTAAAGAGGAGCCACAAGATCTCTAATATTTTGCTGGTAGGAATAGGAATGAGTACAATCACTTTGGAAGAGAGTTTGCCTTTATAGTTTAACATTGAATATCGTATATCTGAAGGCTCAGCAATTCAACTCCAGTTTCATACACAAGAGAATCTTTGCAGAGGTATAATAGAGGATGTTCATAGCAGTACTGTCTGCAATAGCTAAAACCTAAAAATAACCCAATTGCCCATTGAAAACAAAAAAACAAAATGTGCTACCTTCACATGATAGAACATTATATTGCAGTGAAATGAATTAATTACAGTGTCATGCAACAAACTAAATGAATCTTAGTTATACATTAAGTGAGATTCTGAATCTCAAAGGATTACAGGAAGCTTTATACACTCTTCTAAAAGCTAAAAGTAACTAAAATATACATACTGCTTTAGGAATGGTTATAGAGGCAATAAAAACAACAGCAAGAAAATGAACACAGTGTCAGAAAGAGGGGTTGGCAGGACCGAATGAAAGGGGTGAAACATACAGTTGGATATTGATCAAGGTCTTAGCTTATGTATTGCATGGCAGGCTCACAGATGCTTATTACATTATTAATGGTAGCCAACCAACTAAGGTTATAAATAAATGTGTGGCATACATTGACCAAAGACAACAGTGTATCAAAGAACAAAGAAAGAAAAATGTTCGCACTTGGTCCTAAACACTCAGTAGAAAACTCTCTTTACTAATCCCATGTGAACAGCCAGGGTTGGAATAGGGCAGCCAATACCGATCACAAACCATTAGTCATGATCTGGATCTGTTCCGAAGCTATTTCCATTTCTAAGGGCTTTTGCCATAAAAGCGTTTCTCGCCTGGTACAGCAGCCCCTCAGTCGCCACGTGCACTTCAAAGGAGCCCAGTTTATGACAACTTTAATAATTTAGACACAAAAAGGGAAAGCAAAGCATGAAATCTTAAGGCATCTCAAATCATTTTAAGGTTACATACCCATAATAAAATACTTTAACAAATAATTACATGACACCATGGGGGTGAATGAAGTCTAGCTAATGAATTATGATGCCTATCTCCTTTCTTAGCTCTCTGTCAGTGAATCTGCATTTTAAAAAGTCAAATAAAGGAGAGTTTCAGCTAAGACCTGTTGGGTAAAATTTAAAATTATCTCTTGGGCAAATGAGCTTCACTTCTGAATAGATGTGTGAGTGTGTGTGTGTGTGTGTGTGTGTGTGTGTGTGTGTGTGTGTGTGTGTGTGTGTGTGTGTGACATAAAACAAAAAGTCGGACTGCATTTTCCAAGACATTTCTTTTTTCTTTTTGATAGAGAAAACATCCCTGTTTATTTTAACAAGTTTATCAGCATCTGAGAATGTGGTACAGAATGACAACAAAGCTCTTGCTGCGAAGAATAATCCTCGTCAGTGTCCTTCGGAAGATTCACCCCACTGCGTTATCCTCTCCAAGGGAGTGTCACCACAGGAGCCAACACAGCAGGTTCATACAGTGAGAGCCTGATTATTTCGGTGAAGGAAACCTGCTTGCAAAGGTCAGCAATCAATTGAGAGCCTCCCTTCATCACAGTTTACTGATAAAAGATACCTTTAAACTGCCTTTCACATTAGCACATAGCATATGACATTTAAGTATGCACTTGGTGAGGAAAGCTCAGCAAGTCATCCTGGGCATGAGGCACAAATGGATGGCTTGAAGCCACACGCTTTGTATGGCCAGGAAAATATCTTTCTATGTTCCTCTGAGGAAAAATAAAACAATTAGTCTGAAATGGAAGCACAAAACCTATGGCTCTAAATTGATGTCACTGATAATGAGGAATCAGAAGAATAAAGAGGATGATTTGAGGCAAGACCCACCACCTAAATATATACCTAAAGTGCCTGTATTAGTTTCTAGGGCTGCCATAGCAAATTGCCCCAAACTCAGTGGCTTGAAACTACACAATGGTATTCTCTCACCGTTTTAGAGGCCCTGAGTATGAAATCAAGGAGTCAGCAGGTTTGTTCCTCCTGGAAACTCTGAAAAGAAATCTGTTCTGCTTCTCTCCCAGCTTCTGATGGTTGCTGGCAACCCTTGGTGCATCTTGGCTTGTACACTCACTATTCTACTCTCTGCCTCCACCTTCACACGGAGCTCTCTCCAGGGTCTCATCACAGGGCATTCTCCTAATGCAGCGGTTCTCAACCTGTGGGTCATGATCCCTTTGGGGGTCAAATGACCCTTTCACAGGGGTCGCCTAAGACCATCGGAAAACACATATATAATTACATATTGTTTTTGTGATTAATCACTATGCTTTAATTATGTTCAACTTGTAACAATGAAATTGAAGGTCACCACAACATGAGGAACTGTATTAAAGGGTCACGGCACTAGGAAGGTTGAGAACCACTGTCCTAATGTGTCTCTTTTCTTTTTCATATAAGACACCAGTCACATTGAGCAAGGGTAGGGTCCACCTTAGTCAAATATGACTTCATCTTAACTTGTTTATCTCTGCAAAGACCCTATTTTCAAATAAGGTCACCTTCACAGGCACTTTAACGTGTTTTTGTAGGAATTATGGGTAGATGATTTCTTTTTATCAATTTGAGAATGCTTAAGTGGTCCATAAATGGTCACTCAGTGACTAAATGACACCAAGAGTGTCCCTTAATCCAGAAAGATAATTTTTTTCTTACTTCCCTTCTTCTGTGTTGCCTTTGCCAACTAACAGTTAACTGAAACTTCTGCATATATAAAATCTTCACCTTTCTTACTCATATTACATGAACTCAGAAATCAAATTATGCTTACTGCTTTCCTAAATGCAGTTGATGTTCTGCAGTTTGTTGTTAGGAGAACTTTCTCAATCAAGTATTTATAGTAACTGTTTTTCTTTCCTAAGTACCTTTTCTTTACTAAACATTGGAGTAGGTGACTCTCTAATAAACCTCAGTCAAGGAGCACTGGGGAAAGGCATTATGGAAAGAGGAACAGTATGTCTGAGGACACAGACCTGTGCAGTAGCAAGGCAAATTCAAGGCAGTGCAAGTCATTTGATGTCCTCTGACGGAAGCAAACAGAGGGAGGGGACTTAATAGAAGGAGAAGGAGGTGATGACAGTGAGATGAGGAGAGGTAGAGGGAAAGTAAGGCTTTCCGAAAGGAAAACTATTCATTCAAATGGTCATCCTGTGGTCAAAGATAGCAGCTAGTGTCCCAGAATCAAATTCAGTTCAAACTTGTGTTTTCTTTGGCTTTCATAAACCAACATTTTAAAGTAATCTGGACATTTCTTATACAAATCTGGATTTGGGGTTTGGGTTTCTGTTGAAAAATCAGAACTGTTGTATAGGACTTCTCTTGTGTTCTTGTCTGGCACTGATTGCTTGGAGCTGAGTGGCTTCTCTTCTGTTTGGACAGATGCCACAGCCTCCACTAGAGTCCTGTGACAGTCACTGCACATTATTACACTTTCCCTGTAGTTTGTCTTTTAGCTGAGAAACACTTTTCTATCTGTCTCAATCAAAAGTTGGAAAATGTGTGCTAGACTAAGAGTGTGTTTCAAGAAAAAAAAAAGAGAAAAAGCATATTTCCTTGTGGAAGCTTAGAGTATTTTTACATTTTCAATAATTAGAGTCTCTGTCAAAACTTGAATGCAGGAGGCCTATGCAAAACAAACCATAGTGAGAATTCTAAAAATTGTGTGTAAAAATGCAAATGGGAAAGATGTATCATGAAAATTTGAATGATTTAAAAAGGAGGTGAAGACTAAAGGCCATTTCTTATCTGAATAAAACACATAAACCAGCTTGCACTAACTAGTCCATTTCACTCCCCCATTGTTACCTTCCCAGCCCCTGACATATGGGGTTGTTACTAATCTTTGCAGCTGGAGACTTATTAATTCCCGTAATGTTTAAACAGATGTTTCATTCCCAGAGTAGAAGGACATGGGAAGGAACTTTACTTTTTTACAATAATGCTGCTTTCTTTCCAAACTTGTCCACTGGTAAGTGTTGCAAGTTGAATTTGGGTAGATGATTTTGGTATTCTGAATACTATAATTCTTGGGAATTATAAACGATAGTATTACAACTATAGTATTGGGAATTATTCCCAATACTTTCCCCAGTGCTCCTTGACTGAGGTTTAGTAGAGAGTCATCTACTCCAATGTTTAGTAAAGAAAAGGTACTTAGGAAAGAAAAACAGTTACTATAAATACTTGAGAAAGTTCTCCTAACAACAAACTGCAGAAATCAACTGCATTTAGGAAAGCAGTAAGCATAATTCGATTTCTGAGTTCATTTGATATGAGTAAGAAAGGTGAAGATTTTATATATGCAGAAGTTTCAGTTAACTGTTAGTTGGCAAAGGCAACACAGAAGAAGGGAAGTAAGAAAAATATTATCTTTCTGGATTAAGGGACACTCTTGGTGTCATTTAGTCACTGAGTGACCATTTATGGACCACTTAAGCGTTCTCAAATTGATAAAAATAAATCATCTACCCATAACCTGCACCTACAAGAAAATTGTAACAGGTCTGATAAAAATTTAATTAGGGGAGTGCAATAACCTGATTTGTGTGTGTAAAGTAATACTGGTTCCTTTGCATAGAATGCCAAAGAAGCAAGTTTTAAGGCAAGACCAGTCAAGAAACTATTGCAGTAGGTTTCCTAAGAAATGATGGGGCTTTAGATTAGGATTATAGTTCTGAAGATGGTCAGAAGCAGTCAGATTCAGGATATATGTCGGAGTAGGGCAGGTACATATCATTTGAGATGGCTTGATCATGCTCAGAAAGAGTATATGAGACGACTCAAGGATAACTCTAAGCCAGCGGTTCTAAAACTGTGGGTCGCTACCCCTCTGGCGGTCGAAGACCCTTTCACAGGGGTCGCCTAAGACCATCCTGCATATCAGATATTTATATTACAATTCATAACAGTAGCAACATTACAGTTATGAAGTAGCAACGAAAATAATTTTATGGTTGGGTCACAACATGAGGAACTGTATTTAAAGGGCCAGAAGGTTGAGAACCACTGCTCTAAGCTTTAGTTTGAAGCAACAACGTAGGGACAGTGGTTTATGTAGTGCAAGATGTTAGAAGATCTCTATGAAATACCTACTGATATACCTGAAGATGAATGATCAGCATCTTCTCCTCTACCTAACTTTTGGGATGCTCCTTTACAAGTCCTACTATCTAACACTTAATATTATGTTCTGTTTGCCAGATTAGACTTTTCCCCAACTTTTGACATTTGTCCTCCTAATGCCCACTAGAGCCAATAACTAGACTTAGCTTCAGAGTATGGTCTCCCCTAATGTACCCAAGCATTAACTAGACTGGCTTATATTCTAATACATAATGAATATTAAAAGAAGAAAGAATTATAGTAATCAGAATACCAAAAACCATCCACAAATGTTTCCCAAACTTGTATAATGATCAAAATAATTTGTTTAAAATGCAGGTTATAGAATTTACCCCAGATCTACTCTGAGAAGAAACTAGAAACCATTTTTTTTCCTTTTTTAAGAAGTTACCCAAGTTATATCAATAATGAGCTAAGTTTGGCCAGCACTGATCTAGACCCAAACCCTCATTTTAAAAGAGGGAACAAAAAGCCCAAAGGAGTTCAGAAATTTCCAAAAGAAGCAGTGTGTCTCCTGCAATTGAGAATTTTCTTTTTCCTTTCTTGTTTTAACTCTCCCTTCCAATCTATAGAAGTGACAGGTGTTTGATCTGTTTCTGAGAGGACTGCTACACTTCCTAATCATGTGTCCCAGGAGAAGTGACTTTGAAAACCAACAAGTCTTGGGAACTGCTCCATCCTTTCCTCATGAAAAGCTCACCTTAAAACAGTGGCAGCCACTCTACTCCAGGAAAATTATTTCTTCTTAATTGGGACCATCTAGAGAGGCTTGGCACCACAGAGGCTCTCTTTGCCAAGTTTTAAAAAAAGAGGTGTCCCTTTGTCCTTATTATTTTCAAGATGATACATGTGATCTCAGGGCACTTGCACACCATGAGGCTCCCGGTGACATCAGTAGGCATTATGCATGTGAAAGGGCAGCAGGACAGGCTCATTATCTCCAGCCCAAGCAGGGAGAGATGCAATAACCATTGTTCTCTGCTTTCCTTGAGGCTTTTAGCTGGAGTTGGAAACATAAGTAAACTTAGTGCTTTGGATGAGGTGACCAAGACCTTTTTTCACTTGGTAGATGGAGTTCAATTCCTGCGTCCAGAGCAGAATGAGGGGGTAGAGGAGCTATTGAATAGGATAAACTAGTCTTATCTCTAAAACTGGATTGATTTGGCTTTGAGAAGAACAGTGACTCCCTAATAATAATTCCCAATACTATCCAATGCAAATACACTCAAGCCCTAAGTAAATGAGGACTCTATGTGTCCATAGGAATAAGAAATGTCTACGTCAAAAAGAGAAAATGTGATATCCAATAATAGTATCATTGAGTCAAACTGCTTTGTTTATTAAGACTTTTACTCTTTTCCCTGTCATGGACACTCTCTAGAATTGATGAAGCTTTGCAGCATAGATCTCAAGAATCCAGTTAGAGCCCAATGATCTATTCTAATAAGAGAACCCAGAGACAGATTATTTAATACAGAAAAGGCACATACTGGATCAAAATGCTGGCTTTTCTTCCCTCTGCCAGGCAATATTATCATCACTGTGAGTCTTTCTCTTTTTCTACACCACCAAGAGAAGAGAGTCATTCACCCAGGTTTTCTTTTTTTTTGCTGAATTAAAAATAAGAAAAAATGATATTGTCTTCTAATAACACTGAGTGAAATGATGTTATAGCAGAGTCAGAGTCTCTGTTCAATGGGAAACCATTACATTAGCATGGAGATGGTAGTGGAAGACACACGATGACAGTGGAAGAAGAGATGTTCGATGGAAAGAAACATATAACTCAAAGCACTGATACATGGCACAAACTAGATAAAAGACATGCAAGATGATATTTGGGGCGGGAGGGGAATGGAAAGGATAGCAAAAAAGCAGATCCGAATCTTTGGGCTTTGATAATGGTTTTAAACTTTATCCTGTGGGCAGTGGAATCCATTGAAAGTTTTCTAGCAAAGAAAAGACTTGATCATATTTGGGGTGACTTAGGGAGGTGTACGGTAACAAAGCAAGAACAACATGATGTCCAGTGTTACTGATTAGAAGTACCAGACTTTGATATACACAGCAGAGACTTGATATGAAAACAGCAAGAAGGTACAATCTATAGAATCTAATAACAGATTAGATTTTAGACTTTGTGGAAGACAGAATAATAGTCCTCCAAAGATGCCTATGCCTTAATCTCCATAATCTCCATGAAAATGCATTACCTTATATTCTAAAGGGACTTTGCTGATTATGGACTGCAAAATGGGGAGAATATACTGGATTATCCAACTGGGCCCAATCTAATCATGTGAGTCCTTAAAATAACAAAAACTTTGCTAGCTCCTCAGCTATGGGCAGAGAGAGGTAAAATGGAAGGATGAGAGATAGGAAGTATGAGAGGATTCAACCATTCATTTCTGGCTCTGAAGATGGGGAAGAGGATCATAAGCTACGGTGACTTATAGAAGCTAGGTAGGGCTATCAGCTGACAGCAGCAAGGAAGCAAAGATCTCAGTTCTACAAACACAAGGAATTAAATCCCGTCAAAAACTGAATGAGCATGGAAACTGATCCTCTTCTTAAATAGTCCTGCTGACAAACACCTCAATCTTAGCCTGAAGAGACCTATGTCAAACGTTTAACTTAGAGAACTTTAAAATAATACATGTAGATGGCTGAAGCTGCTAAGTTTGTGGTGATTTGTTATGGCAGCAATAGAAAACTAATATAGATTTGAACACAAAAGAGGAATCTAGATGATTCCAAAGAGGGAAGTAGGAGAAACAAGAATATACCAGAGAGATTGGAAAGGAAGTCATAGAGAGGCAGGGAAGAATCAGGAGAAATCATAGAACCAAGACAGAAGAGAACTCCAAGAAGGAGTGATCCAAACTGACAATGGCAAGAGGTCAAGTAATAATGAACTGGGTGCCTTTTCCAAAGCTAGTCTTCAAATCTTCGAACAGAATCTCTGAATGATTAAACCAGAAGGCAGAAATAGTGCTGGCCTTCAGCCCTGAAAGCCCATGCTCAGTGGACTGGTGCCCTGTAAATGAGTAGAGATTATTTAACCCTAATTTACATAAAAAAGGAGTTTGCTGGTATGGCTCAGTGGTTGAGTGTTGACCCATGAACCAAGAGATCACTGATTCAATTCTCAGTCAGGGCACATGCCCAGATTGTGGGCTCGATCTTTGGTAGGGGTGTGCAGGAGGCAGCCGATCAATGTTCTCTCAATGTTTCTACCTCTCTCCCTTCCTCTCTATCTAAAAAAATAAATTAAAAACATATTTAAAATAAATAAGAAAATGTCTACAAACAATTAAAGGCCTGAATGTGATCCCCTATCTTTCTAATTTCATGTTTCATGAACTTGTGCCCTAGTAGGTAAACTTGTTATTGTAAAAGCATTTAAAGGACTATTTGCAAGGCTAGAAAAGGTAGTGATTTTCTTTATTCTCTGAGATTCCTGTGGCACTAAGTGTGGCTGCCAAAGAGTTCAAAAGCTCTAGTTGATCACTCTGCTTCTTCCAAATGCATAAGAACTTTGAATGACCAGTTACCTTTTCATTTAAATCCAGTGTCTTTAGACCTTTATTCTTCACAAATATACTTGTGGAAACCTGTCTTATTCATCTTTGTTGACCCAGCAACTAATCAATGGTGGAAACATATTAGGTCAGGAGGATTGCTTTCCTGACTGCATTGGTGAAGAGATGAGGTTTGTAATAAATCGGTGAAGTCATCGTAATATCCAAAACACAAGGTACATGACTTTCAAAGATTTCCATTACCATGCATAGTATTTATAATATCTGAACTTAATTCTGTTAAAACTTGTACAAAAAATCCTTCACATTACCATAAAGATAATATTCAAAGTACTATAGGCTCCCGCATACCTCACAGAGCTTTGTTCCAGAAAAGAATTGTTCCCAGAAAGTACCTTATTATGACAAGGCTGGTTTGGCACACAATTATGATGTATGTCCTTGACTATATTCAAGTTCACAGAACACAGTACAAATTTTCTTTACTGAAACAGCAGAGCATTGTCTCGCCCTGAGCATCCCTGGGAATACTTGGGTGTTATTTGAAAATCACTTTGAGATTCTCTAGGCAGCTTTTTGCAATATTTCCCCAAGTCTGGCTTCAATCGTCTCTTTTGTCCACATTATCCTTAGCCGACTTCTTTCTTTTTAGCATGCAATAATCTCCAGGGTTCTCCCACAGCCCACCCCAACTAGAGCCTAAACTCATCACTTCAATTTTATGGCATTTCTAGATGGCTCAGGGATTTGGAGACTATTTCATCTCACCCAGAGAGGGAGAAAACTGAATTTAAGGAAGCGAGGTGAGTTCTTCAGGGGATCAGCCTGGTTGGTGGCAAGGCCAGACTCCAATTGTTGTCTGCTGGCTCAGAGGTGAGTATGATTTCCACAACATCAAAGACGCCCACACTTCTTGTAGGATCCAACCAAGTTAGGCAAGGCTTGTTCTCCTGGCAACGTTAGGGGAATGAATTCTTTTGACTCTTTCTTCAAATATTAGGTTGAGATGTGCAGATTATGAAATAAATCATATTAATCCCTGGAAATCAACCCATGATTTCCTACACTTTTGGAGTTGTGATTTTTAAAAAAATTTATACATCATTTCCCTCCCCAATTTACTTCTCTCCATCCAGCCTAAAAACATACCATCATTTACTTACCCATTTATTCATTCATTTATTCAATACGCATTTATTTATCACTTCATATTTTGTCCATCTGTTCTTATGCACTAGAAACAGAAATGCTTATCTATTTGTTTGCTTGGAGTTGAAGGAGGAGGCCACCAAGAGATCTGATTTTATTCCCTTTATGTGCTATGCTCGTTAGTAGTGATATGGACAAGTTTCCAGGGTTATGCAAATACAGAAAGGCAAGGAGGTTATAAAATAGAAAAGTTTGAACAGGAACTTTACCCCCTTAATGCTGTTATTTTTTTATTATTGCAACCAGGTTACAAATAGTTTAATGTGATGATTGTCAGATAAATTCTATTACTTCTTTATAGTGACAAGAGTTTCCTTGGAGATTACTAAAACTCAGGCTGGAAAACAGATTGTTAGACTGATAAAAAACCACCTTCTTCTATTTCAAGCATAGCATTTGGTCTCCTCCTTTCAATAAATAACTACTTAATACATTGCAGACAGATCACGAGAATCCTTGCTTCATATTACACAGTGTTTTACAAAGTATCATACTTTAAAAAGATATTAGCTTGTAAGAACATGTAATAAATAACTGCAAAATGCAATGGTATTTAATTTTAAAGTATGCCTTTAACATTTTTGTAAAACGTTTTTTATACTCATTCAATAGAAACTTATCTGGCCACTGGGTAAAGCTAGCAATAAAACTACTGGTCCGCAATGTGTTAATATATAAAAGAGATAGAAAGAAGACAGATATATAATAGATAGATAAATGATAGATAGATAGATGATAGATAGATAGATAGATAGATAGATAGATAGATAGATAGATAGATAGAACTGTTTCAGAAATGTCTGACCAGAATTCAAGTAGATGCCTTTCCATTTTCTATGCTCCAATTAATCACTTGGTTCTTTTTATAATGTGGAACATGAAAGGTTCCTACAGTGTCCTTGAAGGTGCACCTCTCAGAGCTCTCTTCAGGCGAACTTGTAATGAGAAGCATGGGTAGCACACAGCCTTCGGCTGCCATACCTGCAGACATGCCACAGCATTTATATCTCAGCCATGTTCTACCTGGGTCCACAGGGGTGTTGGGGTCCTCTCTATTACCAGCTGAACAGAGCAGGGAGACTAGAGCTGGACAAGTCCTGCCTAACGCAGCTTCTCTGATAGGCATTCTCTGCTCTGACTCTCTTGTCAGCCTGGCCAAGACTTTCACAGCTGCACATCAATCTGAGACTCCTTCCCCTAAACCAGTGGTTTTCAAACTTCCTAATGCTGCGACCCTTTAATACAGTTCCTCCTGTTGTGGTGACCCCCAACCATAAAATTATTTTACTTGCTACTTCATAACTGTAATTTTGTTACTGTTATGAATCATAATGTAAATATCTGATATGCAGGATATATTTTCATTGTTCTTGACCCACAGGTTGAGAACCACTGCTCTAAAGGAATAAACATTAATTCTCTGACTTGGTTAATTTACTACTAGATAACTTTTACTGCTGTTACATATTATTTAAAATACTAGAGGCCCGATGCACAAAAATTTGTGCACTCGGGGGGGTCCCTCAGCCCAGCCTGTGCCCTCTCGCAGTCTGGGACCCCTCAGGGGATGTCCACCTCCTGGCTTAGGCCTGCTCCCCAGGGGATCAGGCCTAAGCTGGCAGTCAGACATCCTTAGTGCTTCTGAGGAGTCAGAAAAGGCCCCTGCCATCACCGCTGTGTTGGCAGCTGACAGCCTGGTTTGTGACTGAGCAAAGCTCCCCCTGTGGGAGCGCACTGACTACCAGGGGCCATCTCCTGCATTGAGCATCTGCCCCCTGGTGGTCAGTGTGTATCATAGTGACCAGTAATTCCCAGTTGTTCTGCTGTTAGGGTCAATTTGCATACTACCCTTTTATTATACAGGATAGAGGCCTGGTGCATGGGTGGGGGCTGGCTGGTTTGCCCTGAAGGGTGTCTCAGATCAGGATGGGGGTCCTGCTGGATGCCTGGCCAGCCTGGGTGAGGGGCTGATGGCTGTTTTCAGGCTGGCCATGGCCAGCTAGAAGTAGGTATCTGGGATTTATTTATCTTCTATAATTGAAATTTTGTAGCCTTGATCAGAGCCCAGCGCTGGAAGGGCAGGCAGGAAGCTTGGCTTCCTCCATTGTCAGAGGCAACCCAAGCCTCCTGCTTGCTCCAGCTCTGTGGCCGCCGCCATCTTACTTGGGTTAATTTGCATAATCACTCCCGATTGGCTGGTGGGCGTGGCTTGTGGGTGTAGTAGAGGTACAGTCAATTTGCCGGTTTCTCTTTTATTAGATTAGATATAACTAAGGGCCATTTTTCTTAGATTAATTCAGAAACATCTACACAGTTCTGTCAGAGCCCATCGAGGACCTCAAAGGAAAGAAATTACAAAAGGGATTAAACTATCACAATCAGTGTCCAGCTTAATCCAAAAGAATATACATATGTGTGTGTTAGGGTGCATGGGAGGGGGAACACCTAATGACAAGAGACAGAGCTATACAAATACACAGACAAAAAGGATACCTTTAGAAATTCCACTAATTACTTGTTTATTTTCTTTTTAATATAAAAAGTTAGAAAAGGTTAAAGAAAAAATGCAAAGTTAACTGGAATTCCCCTACCCTTCCTGCCAGACATTTTCTACTATAATCAGTTCAAACAGTGATTTTATTACTAAAAAAGCAAGGTCATGTTTCCCTTGTTTTCTGCAGTAAGTCTAAATGGGGTTTCTTAGAAAATTGAAGCTAGGGAGGCTGAATGACAGTTGCAAAGTAAACTGTTAGAAAGTCAAGGGAGGAGCATGAAGTGAGGACTGGTGGTCAGATTCCTCCACAGGGACTCAAGTAAGCATGCTCACTGGACTGCTTCTCTCAACTGTGCTCTTGAGGGTCCTCAGGTCCTGGAGATATCTCAGGGGACTCCTGGAGGGCGTGGGAACCCTATCTGTACCTAATGTTCCCCCGGAGCCGCTCCCCATTTCTCTAAAATGTGTGTGTGTGGTTAATCCTCACCTGAGGATATTTTTCCCATTGATTTTTAGAGAGAGAGAAAGGGAGGGGAAAAGTGAGAGAAACATCAATGTGAGAGAGACACATCAATCGGTTGCCTCCCACATGCCCCAACCAGGACCGGGGATCAAACCTGCAACCAAGGTACCTGACCTTGGCTGGAATTGAACCTGGAACCCTTCAGTAGGTGGGAAGGTGTTCTAACCACTGAGAAACCAGCTAAGGCTCTCTGAAATGTTTAAAACCAATTGTGGTAGGCAGTTTAATGGCTCCCCAAAGATATCCACCTCCTATTCTCCAGACCCTGTGAATATTCCCTTACATGGCAAAAGGGGCTTTGCTGATGTGATTCAGGATTTTGAGACAAGGGAGTTATCTTAGGGAATGTAATCACAAAGGTCATCACAAGGGAAGGAGGAAGCAGGAAAGCCAGCCAGAGAAGGAAACATGACAGCCGGTGGTGAGGCCCATGCGATGGAAGAGGGGCATGAGCCAAGGGAAGGGGGCAGCCGCCGGGAGCTGGAGCGGCAAGGGCACAGAGGGAGCCCGACTGGCACCTTGATCTTGTCCAGTGAAACCCACTTTTGTCCTGACCTCCCCTTCAGACTTCTGACCCTCACAGCTGTAAGATAATGAATATGGGTTGTCTTAAGTCACTAAGTTTGTGGTAACTTATTATAGCAGCAATAGAAACTAATGCCCTGACAAAACACACAACTACTTTTCTAACTTTAGTATATGCGTGAGCTTTATCTGGGGCGTAGGTCAAATATAAATTTTCAGACTTCACTTTCCCCCACATCCTGATGTGGGTTGTCTGCTGATAAGCCCTAAGAATCTGCATTTTTAATGAATGCACTCCTTCCACCCATGATTCTGATTTCAAACTTTTCTGACCTGGATTTCTGGTTGGAGCCCACACTCAGGGTGGTGCGACAGAATCCGTATCTCTGTGCTTTTTCACATATCAACTTTGCACTTGAGGCATTACTTATGTAGGGCTTGTCTCTCACCTACCAGGCACATCTTTTCAACTATTCCATAAGCCATCTTATTGGGCTAGCTCCTTTGTTTCCCCTCCTTCTTTCTCTGGCTGGCCTCATCCTGATCAGCTCTTTGGTTTGGCATCACTTCTAGAACAAAGTCAGTGACCACCTTTCTCCACTCTGAATTGCTCAAACCAGACCTGGAGCATTCAGCTTACTCTCTGGGTGAGGAGGGAGTTGTCATCATATCTCATAAAAGGGATTATAATGGAGAGTTGAGAATATGAACTTTGAAATCAGTAAAGACATTCGTTCAAATTCTGCACCTTGGGAAAACCACTCAACTTCTCTCTACCCTTGTTTTCCTTATCTTATCTTAGCTATAGAATGAAAATGACAATGCCCAACTCCAAGCACTGTGGATATTAAAGGTGATGCTTACAGAACACTGGTATCTATGAAAAGCTCAATACGATGGCTTTTGTTTTCATATTATTCTTATCAGTGAACTACTATGGCATATTCAGAGAAGAGGGATCCAGGGTGTCTAGACTGAGAATCACATCATATAAGAACTTGTGTTATCCTGAATATTTGGCATGTAGAAACATGCAGGAGATAGGATAGTTGTTTTCAAATACATGGGGGCAGGAGGGGATTGCAGGATTGCACATGTTTGTCTATCCATTGAGAACAGAGCAAAAGTCAGCATAATAATCTCTAAACAGTATAGAAATAATTTTGCGACCACTCGTGCTGTGTGAAAGTGGGATGGACTCCCATGACAGGTAGTGAGTGGCCCATGGCTACAGGTATTCAAGAGGATCCTCGCTAGCCCTTTGGTAGGAATGTATGATAAAAGATTCAAGCATGGGATGCACCATTGGATGTTAAAGACATTTGAAATGCCTTCTGATATTGAATTTCTATGATCCTGTTAGCATTGCCAGCTCCAAAAGAGGAGATGGGAGGAAATTTCTTAAAGATGAAAGAAAAACCAATCAATTTGGCTCCCTGCAAGCAATTCTGCAGGGAGAGAGACAGCCTCAATATGTTTATGGCATTAATAAACCTAAGGATCATGGATGGAAACATTCTGCACCCTGCATTTACCATGGCTCCTATACATGCCATTTTCTCATCTACAGTCCTGCAGTGCCAGATCCATTATGTGCAACCTGAGTGAATGAATATTGTGAGCAGCTCTTTAAGTGTGAAAGCCTGAAATTAAGTTCTCTTAATTAGCTAAAAGTGTAAAGGAAGTTAAAATAGGTAAACCATCTTTTCTCCAGATTAGAGGAAAAAAAACAGATATGAAGAATGATAACAAGCATCTAAGGACTTGTAAGATGTCAGGACCAGTGACCTATTGAATTTTAAGAAACTATTGAGTTTTAAGGAAGTATGCATACAAATGGTTTGAAGTCTTAATACAGATTAGCAGATTACTCTCTCACTAGATTGCTTCTCTCTCTCTCTCTCTCTCTCTCTCTCTCTCTCTCTCTCTCTCTCTCTCTCTCTCTTCCTCAAAATGACTCATGAACATCTCATGGAAACAGAAATAAGAAACTAGCAGTATCATAATTGAAACGAAATTATAGTAGGGACTTTGAAAAACATTATTTATGCAAAAAATTCAATACCAGCATTTTTAAAAACCTGATTATACATGCATTCACATGCTCTGCATATATTACACACACACACCCTACAGACTAATATCACAGGCTAATAGCTATAAGACCAGTCAAGTTACATGTTGGTCTTAGGCCCTGACATCAATGCTAGGATGGACATTCACTGTGTAATTCAAATCTCTTTTTAAAAAATAGCATTGTACAGTGTGCAAAGGGCTTTCACAGCTATCTTCCTTTACCCTCACTCCAGCCTCTGTGGAACCACTTGGGGCAAAGTCTGAGGATCCACTGTATTCTTCGTACCATACACACATCACATCTTTGACCAACGCACATGCACCACTGAGAAAACATTCAAAGTCTAATCATCCAAAGAGGCTGAAGACGTTTTTGTTTCAGATAATGATTGTATCTATTTACAATATTCTTTAACAGACATGTGATAGGCCGTGAATCCAGACATCTAGCAACAGCCTTTGGAGGGCTTTTATGTCACCCAAGAGTGAGTGTATACTTTCAAAGCAAAAATGGGATTCCTGGTAGATTCTTTGTAAGCAAATAGGAATGACTTCAGTGTTATGTTTTGGTGATAGGTTATACATTTAGTTTCTAAAAGCCTTTAAAAAAATGTATATGTAATCAACACGAAATAAAAAATCTATTATCCCCTGATTCTATCAGCAAATGGTACCTAATTAAAGGACCTGAACAAAACCCTCTGGCCAGGAAATAGTTGAGCTGAGCCCCAAGTCATCTGAATTCTATTTAGGAGATTAGATTGAAACCAGTTTAATCCTTGAACCGGGAGACTAACATTAGATCTTAACAGAGATAACAAGAAACAGTGACAAATGGCATCAGAGGTGACCAATAAGCTTAAAAGGACGGGAAACGTCTAAGACTCATTCGATTTGCTGCTTTACCAAGTACATCACTAACAGCCACCGGCTGGCTCCACCGGTACTCTGTTTGGTTTGACTCACAACTGAAGCTGTGAAGCTGAGCAGCATCATTAATGGAAACTGGGAAGGGTCTACCTGCCCACACCTCCAGCCTGGTCACCCACTGCGCTCGTGCACTGAGCCGAAACCAACTGCACGTTTTTCTCAAAAACACTCTCCATTATGGTGATGGCCAGAGGGAAGGCGGTGGTGGGGGCTGGGTGGAGGGGGGGCGGGGGGAGCATAAGGACATCTGTAATGATGCAACAATAAAAATAAAGAAGAAAAACAACACTTTCCCTTTCAAGCTAGAATTGTGTGTGCCATAACATTGGACCTTTACTACTAAGAAAAAGAATAAAAATGTGCTGCTATGAACATATGGGTGCATATATCCTTTCTGATTGGTGTTTCTGGTTTCTTGGGATATATCCCTAGAAGTGGGATCACAGGGTCAAATGAGAGTTCCATTTTTAGTTTTTTGAGGAAACTCTATACTGTCTTCCATAGCGGCTGCACCAGTCTGCATTCCCACCAGCAGTGCACGAGTGTTCCTTTTTCTCCACATCCTCTCCAGCACTTGTCGTTTGTGGGTTTGTTGATGATAGCCATTCTGATAGGTGTGAGATAGTACCTCATTGCTGTTTTGATTTGCATCTCTTGGATGATTAGTGACTTTGAGCATGTTTTCATATGTCTCTTGGCTTTCTGAATGTCCTCTTTTGAAAGGTGTCTATTTAGGTCCTTTGCCCATTTTTTATTGGATTGTTTATCTTCCGTTTGTTAAGTTGTATGAGTTCCCTATAAATTTTGGAGATTAGGCCCTTATCAGATATGACATTGGCAAATATGTTTTCCCATGCAGTGGGCCTGGAAACAGCCTAAGTGCCCATCAGTAGATGAATGGATTAGAAAACTGTGGTACATCTACATGATGGAATACTATGCTGCTGTAAAAAAGAAGGAACTCTTACCATTTGCAACGACATGGATGGAACTGGAGAGCATTATGCTAAGTGAAATAAGCCAGTCAATGAAGGAAAAATACCACATGATCTCACTCATTCATGGATAATAAAGACCATTATAAACTTATGAACAAAAATAGATACAGAGGCAGAGCTGCCTCAAACAGACTGTCAAACTGCAGTGGGAAGGCCAAGAAAGGTAGGGGGGCAAAAGGAGGAGGGTAAGAGATCAACTGAAGGACTTATATGCATGCATATAAGCATAATCAATGGACATAAGACACTGGGGGGTAGGAGAGGCCAGGAGATTGGCAAGGGTGGGGGGGAAAAGGAGACATATGTAATACCCTTTGTAATACTTTAAGCAATAAAACTAAAAAAATAATAATAATTAATTAATTAAAAAAATAATAATACCTAACATTTATTGAGCACATACTATAAAAATTCAGGACACAATGAAAAGACTTCAAGATTTAGGCAGGTGTTTTGGGCTATGTAAAAGCAAAAATGGCAAGGTATGCACAACAAAGAGTAGTAGCCTTTTTTTTCAGGATTAAAGGAAACCCAGTACTGAAAGCAGCCGGACGCCAGGAAGCTGTGAAAAGCAGCTGTTCATCAAAGTAGCTGAGTGGCCAGGAGAGCCGGGACCCACAGGAAAGCATTTTGGTTGTGTGGAGGAGTTTCCTACCCAGTGACTCACCCTGCAAAGCTCATACTTATCTCTCTGCAGTGCCGCCAGCTCCTGGCTCTGTCCCCCTCCCTAACTCAGATGTCAAGAGAAAGGCAGAGCCTGGGTCCAATAATAACTCCAAGACAAGCCACTATATTTAGATATAGAAATAACCCTTCATCTGTGTAAACAGTGTCCGCGAGGCACAAGGCTGCCTGCCTCATTTGCTCTCTTTGTGTGCTTCCAACCCCCATCTCGCTTTGCATCCAGCGTGCCTGGTACCAATGCCAGTCCCCTCCAATTCAGCCCCGATGTCAGTGACAAGGGGAAGCACTCCCACTCAGCCTTCTCGCTCCTTCTCCTTGGAACAAAGACTCCATCTCTAATTCCCGGCTTGAGACCACTTTCTTATGTGACACTTAGCCTGCTGTGGCCAAGCCTGTTTGTTTTTTAAAGACAATGCCTAGATTCCCTCTGTGATGCAAATGAGAGAGGTGCAGCCCCATCAGGGCCCTCCCAGGAAGCCGCCCCTGGAGTGAGGAGCTATTGGGTCTCCATCTGCATGTCCCATACCAGGGGTGGCTATTGTTTAAATAAACATTACTTTGTATTGCTTTTCTAAAAAAAATTCAATAGATGTTGATGCCTGGTTAAAAGGAAAGAAAATTGCAGTATTAAAAGACTAGTATTTTCAGAGTCCTGTGATGTAAATTGCTAATTTAAAACCCCAAATATTGTTCAAGTGTCTTTATTTAATAGCAGGTGATTGCAAGCTGTAATTTGCAAGCTGTAGACGCAGATGGTACTGTTTTGCCTCCCTTTTCAGCAGTGCAGCACAGTGTTTGCTGCAGAGCGGTGCCGACATGGAACAGCCCAACTGTGAAGAAAACACTCGGGGAGAAGATGAACCACGAAGTTTGGGAGACGAAGATGGCTTTGGAGAGCTTCTCACGTCTCAGCCACCACGGCAGGGACCTCTGAGCCTGAGCTGGCCGTTCACAGAAAGAAGTTTCTATGGTCTTATGGTCTAAATACACATTACTTTGTATTGCTTTTAAAAAATCCAATACGCGTTGATGCATTGAACGCAGCACATGTTGGTGCTGTCCATGGGTCTGCCAGGGCCCCGCTATGGTTAAAACACGTGGGTGAGAGAGTGACATTGAATGTAGGCTTCATTCTGTGGCTAGAGAGAACCCGAGGAAGACGGGGACTGCAGGGATAGAGTTGCCAGGAAAATAGGCAGGACACCCAGTGACATTCAAAGTTCAGTTAAGCGACAAATAACTGGTTAGTGTCAGTCTGTCTCAGAGTGCATGGACCACATTTATACTGCTAACAAATTACTTGTTGTTAGTCTGAGCTTCAAATTCAGCTAACGGGGTCCTCTGTTTTACTTGCTAGAGCTCTCACCCCTCTGAGGGGAGAAAGGGGAAGTAAATAGATGACAATGTCATGTTAAGGCAGAGCTGGTACCTGATGCACTGAGCACTGTGCTGGGGACTTGCCTTCCACTCCCCCATATGACCATGGCGATGATTTTCCAGGCAGATAGCATGGCTTGCACGTTTCTGCAGAGGCATAATTGTGGCCCAGACACCTTTGGTGACTTTCCCAAGGTCATCACACTCCACAGCAAGCCCATCTTTGGTGACCAAGGTCTCTGAGGCTTCAAAGCCTGAGTTCTTTCCATAAGATGATGCTGATGCTTCACCATCATTCATTCCCTTCCTGGACAGTTTAAGGAGCCAAAGAAGTCCAGAGCCTTCTCTAGCTCCAGGCCTCCCAATTCCCCCAGCAGAAGTCAAACCAACACACAAACCCATCTATTCTCACCAGCCATCTACTTGCTACTATCCTCACCCCAATGGCAAATAAAAGCATTTAAAGTTGACCCCGGGACAATGCAGGATTAGGGGTGCCCACCCCCCACTGTCAAAAATCTTCGTATAAGTTCCCAAAAATGTAACTACTACTAGCCTATTGTTGACGAGAAGCCTTACTGACACTAACATGACCAGTCAATGAACAGATATTTTGCATGTTACTCAATGTTATATGTAGTATATACTGCATTCTTACAGTAAACTAGGGGAAAATCCTACCTAATAATGGACAAACATGGTAATTAACCATACCTCCGCTATGCTTCCCATTGGCTAATCAGCAGGATATGCAAATTAACTGCCAACAAAGATGGCGGCCAGCAGCCACGCAGCTGAAGCAAACATGAGGCTTGCTTGCTCCAGTGATGGAGGAAGCCAAGGTTCCCCGCCCGCCACAGCTCAGCTCTGAGCTCCTGAAGCAACAATGTTTCAATTATAGAAGCTAAACAAACCCAGATACCTGTTTTCAGCCTGCCACGGCCTGAGAGCTGGAGCGAGCAGGAAAGCAACAATGTTTCAATTATAGAAGCCAAACAAACCCAAATACCTGCTTTCAGCCAGCCACGGCCTCAGAGCTGGAGCGGCTCTCAGCTCCAGTGACAGCTATAGAAGATAAATAAATCCCAGAATAAAAGAAAAAAAGAGGCTTGGAGCTTCAGTCGCCCGCCAGCCTGAAAACGGCCCTCAACCCCTCACCCAGACTGGCCAGGCACCCTTGTGGGGATCCCAACTCTGAAGGGGGTGTGACCAGCTGCAAACAGCCATCAGCCCGTCATCCAGACTGGCCAGGCACCCAAGCGGGACCCCCACCCTGATCCAGATCACCCTTCGGGGCAAACCAGCCGGCCCCCACCCGTGCACCAGGCCTCTATCCTATGTAGTAAAAGGGTACTATGCAAACTGACCCTAACAGCAGAAAGACTAGGAATGACTGGTCACTATGACACACACTGACCACCAGGGGGCAGACACTCAATGCAGGAGCTGCTCTCTGGTGGTCAGTGTGCTCTCACAGGGGGGAGCTCTGCTCAGCCACAAGCCAGGCTGATGGCTGCCAGTACAGCAGTGGTGGTGGGAGCCTCTCCTGCCTCCTCAGCAGCACTAAGGATGTCCGACTGCAGCTTAGGTCTGCTCCCCGCTGGCAAATGGACATCTCCCTAGGGCTGCTGGGCTGCCAGAGGGATGTCTGATTGACATCTTAGGCCCAATTCCCCGGGGAGCAGGCCTAAGCCAGCAAGTGGTCACCCCCGAGGGGTCCCAGACTGTGAGAGGGCACAGGCCAGGCTGAGGGACCCCCTACCCCCGAGTGCACAAATTTTTGTGCACCGGGCCTCTAGTAAAATTATAAGAAAAGGAAGATACATTTAGAGTTCTGTATGTATTTATTGAAAAAAATCAACACATAAGTGGAGCCTCACAGATTCAACCTGTGGTGTTCAGGGAGAAGTCAACTGTGTTTATTTGCTTTTATTTTTATTTTATACTGAAGAGGAATAATAGTTTTCTTCTTCACGATATCCAAGTAAACTCCTGATAATTATTATTTTATTACCTATTACCAAAAGGCCTGGGGAGGCCAGCCTTCTTTGAGCACTTAGCTGTCTGCTACCTGTGCAGAATTCTGGAAGTGCTAACACAGGACCCTAACAGGAGCAGTGGTCAGGCCTCCCTGGCTGCCTGTTGCCAGAGTCCTAATTGGTTCCATGATCATTCCTTGTGACTCAGTAGGGACTCCTGATTGGCTCCAGGGTTTTTCAATCCAGACAATAGTGTCATTTGGGTATGATAATTATTCATCCTCAGAGACTGGCCTGGATATCAAAGCCACTTTTATTTCTGTGTCCTGGATCCTAAATGCCTCACACAGGCATTTAATCACTTTGTAAACCAAGAATATCCTTGCACATTTCCATATCCTCCCATTGGGGGAGGGTCACTCACCCAATTGAGAGCTGCAAGGCAGTGGGCATTGTCCCGTCACCTTGTGAGTCATTGGTTTAGTGGGCAGGGTCACCCAGTTCTGGCCAATGAGAGATGAGGTCAAGTTTGCTGGGGACTTCTGAGAAAGGTGCCCTCACACTGTAAAAGAGACCCAAGGAAAGAAGAATTTTCTTTACTACTCAATGTGCTTATATCTGTACTAGTGGCTCAGTGCACGGATTCATGCACATTGAAAGGTAATTAATTAGAAGAAATATTTTAATATTGCTATTCACTCTTTCTCTAAAATAGAAGTATCAACCAAATTCACAATTGACAATCACAGATCGAAACACACACATGTGACTGGTGCCAATGAGAGCTTTATATGTATCACACGTGTGCAAGTCAACTTAGCCTTTTATCTATATACTAGAGGCCTGGTGCATGAAAATTCATGCACTGGAATGGGGGTTCCCTCAGCCCAGCCTACCCCCTCTCACAGTCCTGGAGCCCTCGGGGGCAGGAGGCAACTGAGCGATCAGGAAAAGGCAATGCCCCATCACATCTCTGCTGCTGCCACTGCCGGCAGCACAAGCCTTGGCTGGCCCTGATTACCTGAGCTTTGGGCAGCCCTGGGTGGCTGAGCAGCCGACATCCAAGGCTTGCCTGTGCCTCAGGCAGGCCCTGAGCAGCTGAGGGACTGAAGGGTCTGGGGGCAGGCCTGGCCTTCCTGCACGCCTGCTGCCCTGGCAGGGCTGAGGGGACTGGGCGCTGCCATCTTGTGGCTGTGGGTGCCTCCACCTTTGAGGGCGTGGCAGTTGATCAGCATATTTCCTCCTTATTGGCTGTGGGCACCACCATCTTTGTGATGGTGTGAGGGTCAATTAGCGTATTCCCTCTTTACTAGATAGGATTAGAGGCCTGATGCACAAAATTTGTGCAAGAGTAAGCCTTCCTTCCCCCAGCTGCCAGCACCAGCTTCCCTCCAGCTTCCCTCTGGCCACCAGCACCCGAGACCCAGGCTTTCCTCACAGAGTGAGGTCCCACACATATGCCACAGCCCACCAGTCAGTAGTCTTTGGTGCAATCGTTTAGCCCCTTGATTGATCTCCCCACTGGCCGGTGGCCTGGGCCTCCCTCTGTGGAGTGATCATGGGGCAATGGTTTGGCCCCTGACCAATCGCATCGCACCTGCCTTTGCTGGCCTGGCACCAGTGGGTGTCATAACGTGGTCCCAGATGGCCATCCGGATGGTTGTCTGGATGGTCATTCCACGGTTCAGCCATTAGGTCTATCTGCATATTATGCTTTTATTATGTAGGATTATGCTTTGATTGATTGAGTGGCCAACCAGATGACTAGACACTTAGCATATTAGGCTTTTATTATATAGGATGGGATGTCTGGAGTTGTGGCAGCTGTTTTTCACCCATGGGGCAAAAATGGAGAATGAAATGATGGTAGTGTGCCAAGGGGGAAAATCCTGGCCTATGATGACATCATTGAGCTGCAAATTAGCAAACCCTAGAGCTGTGCTACCTCAAGTTTCCGAATAGGAAGGGATAGAATTGCTTTATTGTTTAAACCTATTGAGCTGAGAACACATAAGCCACTTACAGCTTAGAGCACCCAAACCATCCCATGAAACAAGGACACAGGGCTTCTGAAAGGAGAACAGAAAAGAATAATGGGAGAGGGATGAGGTGCTGGAGACAACTTTTCAGAATGGAGTCAGGGAAATGGAATCTGAGCCCGAAGGTTATCACTAAATAACGATGTGACCTTGGGTAAGACACAGTATCTCAGCCTTAGATTTCTAACCGGAAAACCATCAGGGTTAGATTTACAAAAGTTGTTGCTTCACAGCCTGTGGGCCACACTGGACCCGCAGGTATGATGCTTTTTCTTGGCACCTGTGCCAAGTAGCTGGGTAGTTCTGCCACATATGCCGCTACATCCCACTGTGTGACATCCAGGCCTCTTCATGCATTTCACCTGCCCATTCCCTGGGTCATTCAAGTTCAGGGCCCCCTTTTAAACCCATTCCTTCCTACCCTCTGTGTTATATGGCTTTGATATAAATGTTGTTTGGACCAGCAATCAGCCTCGGGATCTCTGCTGTTCCTACAAGTCTTTTCATCTGCACCAAATGAATTTTATTCTAATTAAAATACCAAAGACCAATTCTGAGACATCCACAGTGCAAATTAGCAATTTTCATTTTCAAGGAGCATCTAGTAGTGCATCTTTTAAAATACCGAATGCATGAACGCTAACCTTGCACATTCCACTCCATCCTGCTCAACTGCTTATTGACATTTATTTGCAGAAAAATAAAAATTACTTTCCCTCATCTACTTATGGGTATTATATAAACCACTTAAATATAGTATTCTCTAGTGCCATCTAGGGGATTTTAGGCTAAGAAAAAATATTGTCAGCTCAGCTGAAAGAGAAAAACAAGCACTGAGAAATCAACCGTGACTTGCAAAGTAATTTCTTATACATATCCGATCGTGTTTGGGTAATTTTTTATTTTACAGTTTGGAGAGCTGAGCAAGGTCACACATGGCGCTGCATCTGGGGAGTGCATAAACGAGTAAAATGTGTGACATTGCACCCATGCTTGGTAGCCTAATACTTCACAAACATAACCTTGAGAGAAAATCCCACATTTAAATCAATGCCTCCTTCTAAAACCAAATCAAGCAGCATTTGTGAATATTTCTTAAATGTGCTGCCTGCACACCCAGTGTCTACATATTCATCATGTACATGCAAGAATTCCAGCAGGGGCCCTCTGAAGCTAAAGAGAGTGACTGACACTCGGCAAGAACCTTGATCCATCCCTCGGCCCCAGCACAATGCCTAGCAGATAGAAGACACTCCTAAGCATTCATTTTATTGAGCTGAGCTCAGTCGCCTCTGGTTATTGTTGCTGCACAATGTGAAATGTCCACCTTTTTCTACTGAACTGCATGTGACCCAACGGCAGTGGTCTGTGGGAACCTAAATAAACACATTTCTGGGAAGGTTTACTTGTGTGATTACCTGATGCCAGGCACATTTCCCACAGGTTAGTGTGTTTCATCCTTTCCCCGAAGCCTCTGATTCCTATAAATATTTAATACCCATCATACAAATAAGAACACTGAGTCAACGACAGGTAGGACGTCTTCTCCAAGGTAACACAATAAGAAATGCATAAACAGATTAAGCTCCAGCCTCCAGCAGTGTGCTTCCACCACTAAAGTGGAATTTCAAATAGCATTTAAATATGACTACTAAATGTCTTACAAACTATTTCAACCAAGAAGAAAATGCACATTAGGCCGAACCACATGAAATTCAACCATTTTTGGTCTTCAAAAGGAGCTCTTGCAGGTGATATAACACAATATCTTCCCAAATTCAAGGCTACTTCCCTTTAAGGCTGGTAAAAGGAAGAGGTAGCTTTTGTTATGTACCTTTTCATTTACCTTGTGTGTGTTTTTTTATGGTCTCATAGCTACTGCAGACATCAACTAATTAAACTGGATTAGCTCCAAAAGAGCAACGTCCTCATGTCTACTTATGCGCCTGTCAAGGCCAAGGTTCCCAAACATCACCTTCAGGATGTGCTGATCTGTGCATCTCACAAGTATTTTGTAACAGGAGGCACTGGTAAGGCAGCTCTAACACCACCATGGGTTCAGTACCACTTTGCTCATGGCTGGCTTGAATCAATGTTCTTTCTCAGTTGGTTCATTTGGCTAGAATAAATCTCCATGCCAGAGTGAATACCGGTGGTCAGGAATAGGTGGTGGGTGGGTAGATATTTCAGAATGTGTCTAATCATGAGTCACAGCACCTTATTGCTTTACAAAAACAAAAAGGACTGGGTGTTTAACAACTGCTCTCAAGCAACCCTGATGTAACCTTCAATGGACCTTGCCAAGCCCATGTACCTGGAAGTAAGATCATCAAGGCTTATTGGTCCTCAATCCAATAAAGCTAATGCCTTCTAGCTGGTTTGCAACAAAGATTTTATGATTTAATTATGGTGTGTCTCACAATATTTTCTCTCCATTTTCGCCTTTCTTACATAACAGAGGCAAACATAACATATTTCATGTATGAGAATATATATCCTCTTTCCTTTGCTCAACCTATCCCTTACCTACCCACTAAGGAGACATTTTGCAGAGTTATTGAAGAAAAAGGGGATAGGGACAGAAACATAGGGGCCAAAGAAATGACTGTGGAAAAGTATTTCATGGAAAACCAAAGAACAGGAAAGAAAATAAAAATTAGTGCATGGGCAGATACTGTGGCGAGCAAGTAGGAGAATGAGAGGAGTTTGGGAAAAGAATTTAAGAACTACTGTCATGAATGATCAAGTGGAGCTCCTTTGACATTATTCAAAATATCAAGTAAAATTATAATTATTTTTATTACTTCAGAATGCTGGATTAGAGTCATTTAACTATGATCCTGGTGAGACTGGGCTACATGAAACCCTGGGACTTATTCAGCTTATGCTAATATGGTGTTCAATATGAAAGATGAATAATGTAAACTGTTTTGTGTGGAATTTGCCTTCCCTATCCCTTCCAGGGCCCTGGCGGTTATTGCATAATTTGGTCTCTTTTATGGCTAGCTCTTCATGGCATCTTGACAATCCATGTCTCCCTTGCTCCAATGTACCCTCACCTCAATTATTCCTCACACCCAAATTTCCACACAGTATCAATTCTGAATTACTCCAAATAAGAGGAGGGTTGTAGGCCTCTAATGGACAGAGTCAAATAACAATTGAGGTTAGATTTTTAGCAGGAATCTCCCCAACAGAAGGTATCCACCACTTATCAATCGCTCAACATGTCCACAAACCACCAAGATGCTCACTAAACCCCAAATCCCAGAGTTCCCTCTTTAAAACTGGTAAAATCCAGGCACTCAGCAGTTGAAGGCCCAGTGATTTTCTTCACTTTATCCTGGCACTAAGGATGTTCTCTTTGTTGATTTCTTTTTTAGTGTTTTTTATGTTTGTTTGTTTGTTTTCTGTTGAGATGGCCTGAAAGAAAGGCACTGAAGATAATTTGAAGACCTCATTTTAATTCTTCACAATATCTTATATCATTTGATTATCTTAACATGTATCACTATTTTTGGAAATCGACTGACTTTGCCAAGGCCCTGTTTTACCAGCCTATAAAATAAGGGTATTGCAACATCCCTTGTTCCAGGGTGGTTTTTTCTGTCATACTGGATAGTCAGAGAGCCACATTAATTATTCCTGACCTTTCATGGCTTATTACATTTTAGGCATTTAGGTATTTAGTTTAGTTTATAGTATCATATTATATATTTTTGATATCATATGTTCATTAGTGACATCTAAGATATATTGAAGAGTACACCTGGCATTGGAATTAAATTACCTAGTTTGGTTCAACTTCTAGATTGTTTACCACTACTAGTTTATGACTCTGTGAGCCTAAATAAATAACTTCTCAGAGCTTCATTAACAATATATTGAATATAAAACAATCATGTAATAAAGACTGAAACATAAAAACCTCAGTGGTTTAACACCAACACAAGGTTATACCTTGTGGACATAACTGTTTGGTATAGCCTGCAGCCTTCCACACAGTGAGGCAAGGACTCGGGATACTATCTGGAAAGAAATGGCCAGGAAGAAAATATGTTGGGTTTTACAGGCCTTGTATTATAACTACTCAACTCTGGCATTGCAGCACAAAAGCAACCACTGACAATATATAAACAAATTCATGTGGTTGACTTTCAATAAAACTTTGTATATAAAAACAGATGGCAGGCCAGCTTGACACAATGGCCATAGACTCCTGACCACTGTACTAGATTACTGAAGTCCTGTTCTGGATTCTTTGCAACCAACTGGCTAATGAGGGAAAATTAGAGTAGAAAAAAATAAGCAGGAATTTTTAATGGGCAAAGGCTTAAAAATAGCATGTATCACTTCTGCCTAGTCCATGACATACCTGATTCCAAGGAAACCCAAGAAATACCTTGTGTTTTCCCAGGAGGAAAAGAAAATGGAGTGTTATGAACTCATAATATTCCCTGCCAAAAATCTTTTTTTTTCAATGGTTGTGGAGAGGGTCATATGAGATAATGAATATTCAAAACTACTTTGTAAATGATAATGTTATGCAAATGGAAGTGCTATTTTTATTATAATTACTATATGTAATGTCTCTATGAATACCTTACCACCAGGGAGTGGCAGCCCCCCTTTGAAAGAAGAGAGCATATAGATATAAAAAGCCCTTAAGATTTTTGGATCGAGCCAGCCAACTCTGCAAATTATGCTTTATGAGCCAGGGTAGTCAGAACCCTTTCCTCCAACTTAGGCGCCTTGAAATGCTCTAAAGTTTCTTCTTCCTCCATGGTAGTGACAAGGTTGGTATGCATACAGGCAATTACTTAAGCACCTTTCAGGTTATCTCAATAGTTAGATGATTTTCTGTAAAATTGAAGTTTATTTACCATGCCCTTGAGTGCCAGAAACAATGGGTTGGAAATATAAAAATGCAGCTATTCATAGTATTAACTAATTAACTAGAAACCCATGATTAATATTCTCCTAGAGTAAAGTGCTGTGCTGGGGAGATAGAACACATCAGGAAGCATATAAGCCAAGATAAAAACAATTCTCAATGTGATCCCTTCAATCAGATTTTGAAGGTTTTGCTTCTAAATCATTTAATGTTTGAGATCGGGTCATGCTATTTTTTTTTCCAACAGCCTTTTCACAGATTGGCATGAGCAGCACAATTATTCTACTAATTTTAAAAAGGACTCTCTTCTGTTGGTGTCTTTTGAATAATGGAATTAAACATCGAGAAAAATGAAAATGCAAAAAAAGTAGAATTAATTATATCAGAAAGGGATAAAGCAGGGATATTTTATTTATTTATTTGATTTTTTGCAAAGTGACAAATTGAAAGGATTTCCTATGAGGCAATTAGCCATTCAACATTTGTTATTTCAAACAAAGCAAGGGAATCGGACATTCAATGAGGTTTAAAAAGACATCACAGAGTGTGGAAGGTGGAGTGCAGAGGCATTTGCAAACCTCTGCGATGGCTAGCAGGGACCATGGTAACTTGCTGGAAGTGATGACCTGGGCAGTTGTGTATGTCTTCACATTATATAGAATTGCCCCACTTCTACACAGCTGGTGTTCAATGAGTAGGGTATGCATAAGACCAGGTGTTTTCAAGCCAGTCCAAGGTTACTTCTATCCCCCAACATAATTATATCAAGGATCCTCATTCACTCTCCAGGGTGTCCTCAGTTTGGACAATATATTATCTGGACTCACTGTCCATGGATATGTGTGAATGGTTTGATGGGCAGAACTTGGAAAGATGCCACTCATGTCATCTCTTAATAACCACACACAAGAGTCTCAAAACAGCCAAGTGCACAAAGAACTGAACTCAGAGTCATGGGATCCATGGGCCCATAACTGAAGTACTTACTGGTTGTAGCCTGAAACTCCCTGAAACCTAGTCAACCAGGACTGATTTGTGAACTGCCCGAAAGAGGAGGTAAATGACTATTTGAGAATCTGTGAGCTTTGGTCACCATTGCTAAAAATCTGGACATTGGCACCCAAAATAACTTGTCCCAATTCATAAAAGTCTGGGGTTTCTCATCTGTGTGAGTAAAACCTGTCTCTAGCAATTAAATGCTTTCATTATAAAGGGTGTCCCAAAATTCACGCAAGAAGTAATTTTGATAGAAAACACAGGTTTATAATTAAAAATTGTAAAATTTTATTGATTCATAAAGTATACAGTATAGGGTTATGTATGGAATAGCATATAAGGTAAATGGCCTCCACAGCTTTGCTGGAACATACGCACTCTTTGGTTGAAATTTTCCATGACCGAAATGTGGCTGCTCAGGCAATAACAGTTAATGGTGCTCGGTATCGCGACATGATAATCCAGTTTTTTGTGCCGTGGAGGCCATGCGTGAATTTTGGGACACCCTTATTTGCCTATATTTTAGAGGTATTTATTAATTGTTTCATGATTGATTCTGATGATAAAATTTCATATAGCTTAAGGTCAGAGCTTAGGCACCATGCAACCCCACAGACTCCCAGATGGAATAACCAGAGAGAACCAATGGCTTACTATCTCGAAGGCTTAGCTGGCTAGAAGCCTAGGAGGGCTCTCTCCCAGTGCCTAAGTCCTCACCTGGTATTCTTCCATTACAAACAGCATCAATGCTGGCTTTCAGTCCCTGCATTGTTTGGTAGCATTAATATTGGAGGGTCATTCTTTTCTCCAGGAAATTTAGGAAACAGAAAATGAGCTTAACATTCAACTAGATAACCAACTGCTCACTTAAACCATTCTTTCTAATTTTAGGGATAATTAGAAAAACCTTTGTTCCTCCTGAGGCAGTATCAGTCAAGGGCAAATGATAGGCTTTTCCTTTTCTTAAAATTCCTCAGATCCCATCCTCTTCCATGACTGGCCAGAAAAATGCTCGCTAATCCCCAAGTAAGATCTTACTGGTTGTAGCCATATGTTCACTTTTGTATCCCCAGAACCGAGCTAGTATTTACCCCTGTAGCTGTTCTACATATATTTGTAAATTTAATAATAATGAAATTCGCCAAGAAAACATGCAGCCAAAATGTAAGCCTATAGAGCAATAAATCGCACATGTCCTCCTCAATGCCAGGATGTCTATTGAATTAAGGGGCCATTAGGGTGCCTGGATCTGCCTTGGAAATAGAGCCACACGAAGCTGAGTGGGGAAGAGGTTTGCATAAAAGTCATTGACACTGCAAAAGAAGATCGTCCTTCCTGGATAATAATGTTAGCACTGCAGAAGAATAGCAGAGCAAAAAGATGCAAGAGGGAAATTGTTTAGTGGGGGGGTGGGGGGGTGGCATTAGCATGTAGGTTATTTAAGAGTGAAGATGGATGCTGATGGCTGCAGGCAACAGAAATATTAACTTTAGCTGGCTTAAATAATACAATCATATATTTTCTGACATAACTGGTAATCCAGGGTAGGTAGGCTCTGGGTTGGGTGATACGGAGACTCAAAATGTCATCATGGGTCATGTTCCATTCAACCCTTGTCTCTGAAAAATCCTCAGCATCAATATGACCTCCGAATAGCAGTGCAATAACGAAACAAGTGTCACATCCAGATAATAATGCCCACAGGAAAAAAAAAAAAAGACACGCTCACTCCCAATGGCACTGTCTATATATTTTATTTATGTATGTGTTGTTCATTTATTTTTTAAGAATGTATGCTCTTTATTACTATTAATGAGGTTTGTAATCCCTGGACTCTAGTTCCCTCCCTGAACCTGAGCAAACATAATTGTTACAGTCAGAGCCTGCAGCTCGCCTTGCCAGCAGTAAAAATATTTTCAAGGCACTCTCAGGATCTTTTGCCCTCAAAGCTCATTGATTGGATTCGATGTCTTTTCCTAACATGTTACTCACAAGACAAATGGAAATGCCCTTGCTACCCTTAGGGGAGTGTGACCAGTGTATGCTGGGGCATATGGCTGCATGGGAAGAGATGAACTCCTAAAATCCAGTTATACTAGAGGGGGAAAGGGGAAACTGCTGTGTGGGCAACCATCAATACTCTAGGGCAGTGGTTCTCAACCTGTGGGTCGCGACCCCTTTGGGGGTCGAATGACCCTTTCACAGGGGTCACCTGAGACCATCGGAAAACACATATATAATTACATATTGTTTTTGTGATTAATCACTATGCTTTAATTATGTTCAGTTTGTAACAATGAAATTGGGGGTCACCACAACATGAGGAACTATATTAAAGGGTCATGGCATTAGGGATGTTGAGAACCATTGTTCTAGGGTAAGAGCATCAATGATTAATTAGTCACTCAGGTCAGCTCTGTGACATATGAAGATTATAGTATAAGCCTGAGAGAAATGAGCATAGTACTTAATAGTTTACAAACCCTTCCAAATCTCTGATGCGGATAAATACTATTACCCCATCTTTCCAGACAAGAAAACCGAAGTTCAACTGACTGATGTACAATTATATAATTAGGAAGCGACAGCATGTGCGGAGTCAAACAGCTAGTAAAAATGTGGTTGATTTACTGAAATAAAAATTCCAAGGCACAGAGTTTCAAAAGAAAACTTCTAAGCAAATGCCCAATTCTGTCTGAAGCTATAAGTTAAACGCATTTTGTTTAACACAATCACTTTCCTTTTTGGTATATCATGTGTTCATTCGTTTATTCAGTAGCTTATAATGTGAAAGACAAATTGCCAAGTACTTAGGTCACAAGAGATGGGGGAAAAGGTCTACCTGAGCCTGCACTCCAGAGTGCACAACACATGAGGGAAGATTAAAAGGTAAGCACTGACCATATTTCCTGATTCTGAGTCATTTTTGGAAAACATGAAATTAAGAGAGGGGAGGGGAGAGAAAAGAAATGCAAAATTAAATGCACATATTCATTGTAAATTACAGATAAATTTCAGAACTATTCTAACCTGTAGAAGACTCTTAGAATAGGAGAAATCAGCCAACCACAGCACATGTTATTAAAAAGGTGCACACACAATGCCTTATGGAGGCACCACGTGGGCGAACAATTCATTGTCCAAAGAGGACATGGGGAATGAAGTAATAAAGGAGGTAACATTTTAAAATGAGCACTGAAGAATGAGTTGGAGCTCTCCAAATAGAGATAAGAGAATCCAGGAAGAAAGAATAACATAAAAAGGCACAGTAAATAGTCAATTCATTGTGGTTTGAGCATCCAATGGTGTGCTTTCCCACATGAAATATTCAGCTTCTCAATTATTAACTGAGCTGCTGGAACCACGGTCCTCAGGATGAGAGTCCCTGCGTCCCCCCCGCGCCCCCCCCACACACACACACTAACTAGTCTTGCCGTGTCACTTTAACTTTTCTAAACCTCATCCTCTGTAAAAGCAGGAGGGTACCCTGCTTTTATTTGTTATGAGGAGCTCTTACGCTTTCACGTCACGCTGCCCAAGAGGCACAGAGCTCAGTGCTTGGCAGGTGGCGAGCATCCAATAAGTGGCAGCAAGCTAAGATAAACGAGAAAAGGAATGCCTTCTTCAGTCCTAACAGTGAAGGAAGCACCTTTCTCAGGTTCCAGACACACCCCTTCAGGCGGACAAGGTGGAGCAGATAGTGTGATTGTGACGCAGAATGTAGAGACAGTCGCAGTACCTCATTTCTGCAACTCCTCCGGGGAAAAAGGCAGGGGTGAGTCTGGGCAACAGCAGAGCGGAGATGGCAGAGGCAGAGCTGAGGATGAGGATGATGATAATAGCTGCACTGCTGGGTAATCCCCAGAGGTGTAGAGGCAGCTGGAGACTCCCCCTGAGGTGGAGTGTGATTTTAAAACAAGGAATCTGGCATTCACTTCTCTTGTAAAGGTGTCTGAAAATGGGAGGCTTACTAATTAACCCCCCTAGTTGGGGAGTGAGGGAACCAGATGAAGGCTGGGTAGGACCCCATCCCATTGCCTGTGTCATGGAGGCATTGAAGGGCATTCTGGGTATGTTCCTGGGCCCTGAATGGAGAGACACAAAGTCATCATGTTGGCACACAGACCTGGGCCGCAGTCCACTGAGGGCTGACAGAGCCCAGAGAGGGATGTGACAGCTCCTCTTCACCAGGAAGCAGAAGTCGAGCTGATGCTGACGGAGCAGGGGTGGGGATGGAGGGACTGGGGATGGGGGGCGTGTGTGTACCAAGACCACTCCAGCTTTGAATATCAATGTTAAACCAGCCAGATACAGATGGCGAACACCTTCAGGCCCTGCCAACACCGGCTCTTGCTGCCATCAGCCTTAAACCACACCCACTGTGGAGACCAACCAGTGATGATGTGGAAAGGATAGCCAGCAGAAACCCAGGAAAGGAATCAGACAGGCAAACATCCTTCCCACTGACCAGGATGCCCCTCTGGGGAGGAGGAGGAGAAGAGGAAGGGGAGATTCTTGCATCTCACCTAATATCAATTCCATGGGTACTAAATTTTAACCAGTAGAACTTTGTAGCCAGGATTATGTTTTGTCACAGCTCTTTGTCTAGTTGAGCTGCTGTAACAAAATACCATAAATTGAGTGGCTTATAAAGAACAGAAATTCATTTCTCACAGTTCCGGAGGTTGGACGTCCAAGATCAAGGTGCTGGCAGATCCAGGCTAGTAAATGGCAACTGCCTGCCTTGTAGAAGGCTGTCTTCCTTTTGTACCCTCACATGATGGGGAGCAGAGAGTGAGCAGACAAGCTCTCACCTCATTTTATAAGGGCACTCATCCCATTCATGAGGATGCCACCCCCATGATCTAATCACTGCCCAAAGCTCTCACCTCCAAATGCCCTCACACTGGGGTTTGGATATCAACATATGAATTTTGGAGTGACTCACAGTTCATGACATACCATAAGGCACAATGGGTGGATTCATGACCTATGGTGTGCTCAATCACAAAAACCCTAAGTTCTGTGCACTCTAACTGTCCCCAGTAGTTAAGAAAATCAGAGCAGTGCCCTAACCGGTTTGGCTCAGTGGATAGAGCGTCGGCCTGCGGACTGAAAGGTCCCAGGTTCGATTCCGGTCAAGGGCATGTACCTTGGTTGTGGGCACATCCCCAGTAGGGGGTGTGCAGGAGGTAGCTGATCGATGTTTCTCTCTCATCGATGTTTCTAACTCTCTATTCCTCTCCCTTCCTCTCTTTAAAAAATCAATAAAATATATTTTTTTAAAAAAAGAAAAGAAAATCAGAGCAGTAACAGCTAATATTGGTTGAACCTTTGTTTTTTTTAGATATTAGGTTAAGCATTTACACAGATTGGCATATTTAATCCTCCTGAGTAGATAGGTACCACTGTTATTTATATTTCATAGATGAGAAAACTGAAGTACAAATTCTGTATTCTTAATATATCTGTTAAGAGTTAAAGGAGAAGTACTAAACTATCTTATTCAGTTTCTTGAAAGAAGCAACAAATGTTACCATGATGAGGGATGCGTACCAATACCACCTAATACTGATGAAATACTATCCAGTAAACACATGTGTTTCCCCGTCCATAGGGTCTGCCCATCTAGGTCAGATGAGAACAGTGATTCTCCCAGGCAAGCCTGGGGTGGAGGTGTGATCAATGCTGTCTGCCTTCCTTCTTGGTGGAAAGCCTTCCTTTCCCTAAGATGCTACTCCGGATCCCAGCTTCTTACAGGGTTATAGAATGTTACAACTACGTACACTGAGCAAGTTAAGCCTCCTGTGCCTCCATTTCCCTATGTGCGCAAGAGGACTAGCAATGTTAGCATCTCAGTATGGTAATGACGACTGGGGATAAGTTATGCAGAACACTTAGCATAGTATCAGGCACAATGCAGATCAGATTGTTATTTTCACATCCTCACAGCCTCACTCTCTCAGCTACCTGCTGGTTTAGAAAGCAAAATGTCCTCTCTGGCGCATAAAAAATATAGGCAAGAATTTCAATGCTTTTCCTTCACAGGACGTTTTACCAGCAGCATCTTGAAAATCAAAGCATCTTTAAAGGAACCAATTTCTTATAGAAAGTTATAAAATGTCCTACCCCGATGGGTTTATTACCCCTATGACGATATTCTATAGATCAAATCCCTTTTCTAAAACAATGAAAACAGCATTTTAACTTCTTATCTACTTCCATCCCATGTCTTTTCAGAAAGAATGAAGCAAAGGCAACATATATTGTGAGATTTTTTTTAAAAAAAGGAACAGAAAGTCAGAAATCAGGAAAGGAAGTGAAATCAACTTGCTTTTCCAAACGATCATCCAGAGCTCTGGGGCCTAAACATCAGACCTGGATCTGAGTGTCTCATTTGCTAAAGCAAAAGTATTTGTATCATTTCTAGAAATGTATACTTTTTATACCTTACATACATTTTTTTTCATTTGTTCTCTCCAGCAATTCAGTAAGGAAGGCATCATACTCCCCATTGTATAGATAAAAAACTGAGGCCTATGAAAGCAAAACCATCAGACCCAGGAGTCTTAAATCTGCTCAAGGCTTTTCTGTTACACCACAGAACAGGGTCAAATTTGAACCACACAATAACCTCAGAGGTTATCCAGTTCATTTATTCAGAGAGCTGGTTTGAATAATGCATGCATGCCAATACTCCCATGAACAGTAGTAATGTAATGAAATGGTATTGGAATGTATTATTACCAGGGACACATGCTTGACAACACATCTGGCCACTTTCCTTCAGGTTCAAAATGGGCCTTTGTAGGACACAAGTAAATGGAAGGTCAAATTAGGTATCAAGGTATGATCCAGGTCCCTTTGGTTTGCTCATTTCAGGCATCAAGGGTCTAAAAGATTCACATTATCATCACCGATAAGTCATGAATTAGGCGATTTTTAAAAGCTCTCCATGGTTAAGTAATGCTTAACAACATCATCTTCCCGAAGCACTTCTCCTCCAGTCATGATTAGCCTTTTCTAATGATTTTGCTCAGCTAGGATTTTTTTTAGTGTTTTTTAATTGCATATTTTATGATATTTTAATTTTATGTTTATTCATTATTAATCATCTTTATTATATTTTAATTGTCGATACAGCATCCTAAGCAGGGAGAGGGAACACTTCACAAATACGCATATTAATTTATAAGCCCTAAAATAATAATTAGGATTTTAATAGAATTACTTCCCTTAATAGGCAGGTCTCTGTGGAATGTAATTCCCCCACCCTTTAATGAACTAATGAGATATGAGGTGAATATCATCAGGCACTGTGCTCACATCTAACCAAAATATTTTAAGCAACAATAGTAAGCCTTTCAAATATTTACTTAAAGGCAAGCTGCTGCTTCTCCCAGAAAAGCAGTCTGAGAGCTACATACAGAGAATAAAAATCTAAGCATGCCCTGTCTCCTCCTGGCGCCTTTGGGGAGATGAACACATTGGCACTGCCCATCTGTCTCCTCGTGGTCTCCCGAACCACTTTGTACTTGCTTGGCATTGGGAAAGAGCTACCTGTCAGCATACAACTCTGCAAAGCGCCCTGAGTCTCAGGGCCATCGAAGATGCACACCTGGAAGTAAGAATACTCATTATTGGTGATGCTGTCATGCATCCAGGGTGGTTAGGGCTCTAGAAACATCAGGTAAGCCTCCAGGCTCACAGGTGCCCCGTGCAAGGAGAGGGCTGCTGGTCACGCTGCATAAACAGGGGGAATTAAAGGGCTGGACACAGTGAGGAAGCCCCACTTGTGTGACGTTTCCCATGGGGAGAGCCACGTGGAGAAACAAGGAGGCCACAAGGACACTGAGCATACATGGCCCTTCATTAAACATAGGCTGCCTTAGCAGCTCTTGGATCTGCCAATGACTTCTCCTACTTCTATGCTATGAAAACAGGGGAGAAGTTGTGTGTGTTCTTCTGGATGAGTGTATGTTGTGTATTGCTGTCAAGGTTTACTTCTAATACCACCCATTGATGTAGCTTTCTTGTCACCTGATGGTTTTAATCATCTACTTCCACATTGTAATTAATGGCAGCAATTTTTGGTGCTGGCATTTTCTTCTCTGGGCAGAGGATGCTGCAACCATTATGGAATTAAACAATATTCCTCTGGCATCATCTTAAAATGGTGCTATAATCATGGCTTCGTGGGCATATCTGTTACTGCAGGGGTTTGATGTGTTCTTACAAATTTTGTTAATTTTCTGAATTAAGAATCTGCACAACACCTCCAGTAGAAAAGAAATGCAATTGTCAGGAAATCTCCCCATGTAGGTGGCAGTTTTTTTGTTTATTTTGTTTTGTTTTGTTTTAATTAACTGTTAAAACAATTCCTTTCTCACTACTTTAGTGTAATCCTTTGGGTTCTCTGAGAACCAATTCACTTCAATGAAATCACTGCTGTCACTCCCCTTCCAGACCAAAGTTCATTGGAGCATGACTAGTAAAAGAGACTGGTCAGAAAAAAAGAAATGCAATCCCCATGAACTCTCAATAAATGGTGTCTTGTACCACCTCACCTATGATACATAGACTCACACACATACACTCATCTGTTAGGGTAAATGCAGCTCCAGACATTTTTAGAAAAGCATTTAGCAAAGAAGAGAATGAGTTCCTCTCATTCCCTAAAGGGCCCATTAAAATGTCACTGTAAAACCTTCCCTTACAAAGTCTGGTCCCCATGATGTCATGAAACCCAGCCCAAGAGAAGAACCACAGAAATGGGACATGCTGAGACTAGAAGAAAACACTTCTCAGACCGCTTAGCTCCCAGTTCTCATGTACCTAATCGAGAAACAAAAGTGTAGCCAGGATGCCATGTGTCCAAAGGTGATTTTAGCACTATTGCAACCTCAGGGACAGATCCACCTCAGAGAGCAGGGGGCAAATGTGGGAAGCAAAATTCTCTTTAGCAAGGGGGCTGCAGGGAGACGCAGTTCTAAAATATAGATTGGTCATTTGTCTTCTTTCCACGTGTCAATCACAAATTCGTAGAGTGGTTGATCAAAATTTCTAGGTGAGCAAGAGAAATAGGGATGACAGCAACATGCAGCCTGAGCTCTGACAATCAAACTGCAATGTCAACATAATTTAAGAGATGTAAGATATGGAAAAGATGCCTTAGAAACAAAATGATTTAGAGTAAATAAGCAAGAAAATAAAAGTAAATGTTACATCATAAAAGGTACTAGCTTATCTGGAGAATGAGTGGCTGAAGAAGAAAGGGTGGGGACAAAGCCCCTTGGAGCCTAGGAAAAGAGCCAGGGAGCCTAGTGTTGGCAGAAGAGAGGGGCCTGGCTCAGTTCCTGTGTGTCCCTCTTTGCAGAGAAGGAACCCTGGGTTATCTTATTCCATTGTCAAAAAACATTTATGTCCTGAAACTAAATCCCTTTGTTCTAGCACTGTGCTCACCAGGAAACTGCTATAACTTTTCAATTCATTTTCAGAATAGATTGGCCAGAATTCTAGTCTAGGTATATTGCTAGTTAAATTTAGCTTGGTAAATTATTCCAATTACCATCTTAGTTCAGCCGTGGGCAAACTACGGCCCGCGGGAAATGAATAAAACGAAAAAAAAAAAAAAAGACCGTACCCTTTTATGTAATGATGTTTACTTTGAATTTATATTAGTTCACACAAACACTCCATCCATGCTTTTGTTCCGGCCCTCCGGTCCAGTTTAAGAACCCATTGTGGCCCTCGAGTCAAAAAGTTTGCCCACCCCTGATCCTAGTTGATACTTCCTTGATTATGACTTTGCTTATGTAAGTATATTTATCTGAATCTAGTTTATAGAAACATTTGGGAAATAATTAAGTATATCTGAAGAATTTAAGCCTGACATTGGCTAAGGATCATTTTTCATTTTTCCCCTTTTCCCTGTCTCTCTCCCTCAGTGATGTTGATTTCCCATTGTCTGTCCGCTTCCATCATATCTTGATTCCCACTATCCACATAGCCTCTCCAGTTTAGAGGTTTTGGCCTCCGGTTCACAATTATGATCAAGACCCCTTACATCAGTGCCTCATTCAGGACCATTCCTCACCCTGCTTTAGTCCAATAAGAAGAATAGATCAGATAATGGATGACTCAGCCTTTAGGCAAGAGACAGTGACGGTGACAAATTAGAATGAGATCCTAATGTCCCACCATTTTGTGGCTTTTTCTTCATCATCTCTCCCCCAGTCTTTGCTATAATACTGTCAACCCCTGAGAGCAATCCCATGGCTTTACCCTACTAAGACCCATCAGCAGCCTTCTTGTTGCCAATTTTCTTACCTGGAAATTGTGTCTGAGACTCTGTATCTTATATGGAATTTGGAACCAGAAAGTCTAGGTGGACAGTTTAAAATGTTCTCATTACACAGTCAGGAGCTCCTTGGATCATGTCATCTTGTGTGTAGTCACGGACCTTGACAACTGGAAAGGTCTGAGGGATCATCTAAAATGACCCCTCTACTATGACCCCATTTATATAGTAAGGTTTCTCCAAAGTCACATATATAAGAAAGGGGACTTAAAACTATTGTGAAGCCCCAAATCCAGATTATTTTCACTCCACCGGGCCTCTTCTTCCTGTCATAACTCTATCAGCAACTAACAAAAGAGCTGCACTGAAAGGGGCCTCTCTAAATAAACTTTCAGAATACAACCATCTCAGCAAGCTTTCCAGTAGCTGGTCCCTATCTCCTAGTTCAGTTGAAATGGTGTGGGGAAAGAAACTATTAAGACAATTTTAACTTGCAGTAAATCTCCTAGCATTGCTCAGCTGGTAGAATGGAAGACAATATCCACCGTCTATGAAAGGCATCCTGTCTGAGGATGAAGCCAACATAAAGGAAGGAGGATCTGAGAGCTGGAAACAGCATCCTGAGAGTACCTGTGGGACATCTGGCAACAGGCATGTCTAAGCGAGGCCTGGCTCGACACCTGGACATTGTAGTTATATAAGTTAAAGGGGGGGGAATCTCATTTTTACTGGTTTGGGTTATGATTGTTTCACTTGAAACCAGAAAAAGACATAACACAATGATAGAATTTTCATACTGGTTGAGGGAAAGTGATGGTCATTTATGAGTCTCTGGAATGAGAAGTGCAGAGTAAAGTATATTAAAAAAGATGGGCTGATCATGAGAAGAAAGGAGAGAAGCTGGTCCAGGCTGTGCCTCCACTCTCCTTCTGGGTCACACTTCCTATCCATTAAAACTGTGGGGAGAATGTGTGCCCTGGGGGAATGGTGGCCCCCAGAACCTGCCATTGTGAACTTACTTTGAAGTGGGTTCTTTGCAGATGTCACTAATCCAAGGGCTTTGAGATGAGAGCATTCTGAATTATCTGGGTAAGCCCTATATCCAACGACAAAGGTCTAGTTAAAGACATGCAGAGGTGAATACAGACGCCTAGAGCCATGGTTCTCAACCTTCCTAATGCCGCGACCCTTTAATACAGTTCCTCATGTTGTGGTGACCCCCAAATTCATTGTTACAAGTTGAACATAATTAAAGCATAGTGATTAATCACAAAAACAATATGTAATAATATATGTGTTTTCCGATGGTCTTAGGCAACCCCTGTGAAAGGGTCGTTCGACCTCCAAAGGGGTTGCGACCCACAGGTTGAGAACCGCTGGCCTAGAGGAAAAGGCCATAGGAAGAGAGAGCAGAGTGCAGGAGGCAAAGAAGGCTGCCAACACCAGAAGCCACTCAAGGAAGGATTCTCCCGAGAGCCTCGGAGGGAGTGTGGTCCAGCCCACACCTGGATTTTGGACTTTCAGCCTCCAGGACCATGAGAGATTAAATTTCTGTTTTTTAAGCCAAAAAATAAAATATAATAAATAAAAATGAAAAGGGGACTGAGCATTCCAGAAGTGTTGAGCTAGAACTATTACTTGAAAAGGAAATGAGTGTCCTCTCTATGGACACAATATTCTCATCTGTAAAATGGAGTCAGAAATTTCTCCCAGGGCTATTGTGAGGGCTAAAGGAGTTTATCAGTGTAAAGGATGCCATCCGTGACTGGCACCCTGATATCTATATAATCACATGTAGTTTATATTAGACATGAACTAGAAATGGAAGTTAAATGTAATGTACAGCAGACTTCATTTGGGCTACACTCTCCAGTTGGAGACCTCATTACTCTGGCCCAGCACACATGAACCTGGGGGAACCCCCGAGAGTAGGGGGTAGATAAAAGAGTTCATCACACATAGATTCCAGCAGTCACCCTGTTATAGGAGTGTCTCATTAATTTATGTGGACATTTTATTTTATTCGATTTTATTAATTTATTATTGAGACTATTGCAGATGTCCCCCATTCCCTCCCTTTGTGTGTACATTTTAGCTTCACTTTTTACACTCTAGAGGAATTGAGATGTTATTTGCTGCTGTGGCAGTGCAGTACTAATACTGCCAATTCAACTCTCCGATTCATGGTCCAAAAAAAATAGCGACCTGTCTCTCTCATAACTTCTAGAACGATTATCTTGCCAAACTTTTACTTTTTGAGAAAATACCTTGCCCATCTCATTTCTAGGCATAACACAAGTCAGAAAACCCAAGTAACAAACTTCTCCCTTTAGGAAAACACTCACTTGTGGCAGTGAACTTCCATCAATCTTTTGAACTCTGCCTCTTCTGTGTTTGTGATGTGAATAGACCTTGTGATTAATTATCAACATGAATAATATATGACTGTGAGCCCAAGAAATATGTCAAAGGTTCTGCAGTGTTTTATCCCTAGTCTCACGCGGTGTTCTTGCAAACACATTCCATTTTAAACATGTCAGCACATTTGGGGATAGAAACTTTTTGGAGCTGGCTTTCTTGTGGTTGTCTCATTAGTGAACAGCTCTTGCAATCAATAAGTTACCGACTGAGAAGAGTTTCTTTCTTATCTCTGCCTTTGCATGTTCAAGTGTCTCAGAAATATTGATGAAACTACATTTCTCTCTCTCTCTCTCTCTCTCTCTCTCTCTCTCTCTCTCTCTCTCTCTCTCTCTCTCTCTCTCTCTCTCTCTCTCCCCCTCCCTGTGTTACAGTAATCAGCTGGAACAGAGTGGAGTTTTGCCAATGTGTAATGCTTTCCAAGCCAAATGTGTCTTTTGGTCACTTCTCCCTGTCCCTCTCACCACCAGCTAAAGGTTCTCATATAAGCGGAAGGCCTTTTTAATAACAAGTTGAGGCTTTGCAATGTTAAATTTGGGACTAGGATGTCCGATATCATAAGACAAAAAATGTTCGGTTAAGGATACAGCTCAGAGTTTCACAGGGGAAATAGTTTGCACTAAAACAATAAACATTTTTTATGACAACGTTTGTGCTAGGTTAAAATAATGGTGTTCACTTTTTCTTTCTTTTTTTTTTTGGCGGCATGATTTTCTGGTATCCAATTTTTTTTCCATTTTTTTTTTTTTTTTTTTATTCATGACTGTGGAAGCCAAGGTGGCAGACAGCATGCTCCAACTAGTCTGGTAGACCAGCTGAATTGAATGAACTATTTAGTCAATGACTAGCAGGCCTGTAGATATGTATGAATTGTATCCATAACATTCCAATCCACACTCTTGTTAGTCTGTATGGCATGAGGGCAGAGTGAACACACCTGCTTCCTCTCTGGCATGCCAGGTAACTAGCATTTCTGGTGTTGACTGCCCAGCATGTGAAAGACCCTCATCCTTTGAGCCTTTCAGAAACCATTGCATTCTGTTCCTTTCCTTGGAAAAAGGAAAAGCCAACAAAGGCACAACTCTTCCTCCCTCTTCAACAGCAGGCAGACCTCAGATTCACTTCTCACCTGACCAGGTACTAGGTCTGGGGACTTCAGCAAATCATCTCCATTCTGTGCTACTCGGTTCCTCATCTACAAAATGGATTTCCTAATGTCAGCCTTTCAGGGTCCTCCTGAGCATTTTATGTCAAGTGACTGATAAAAGGTGGGAGCCTAAGAAATAATAGTTATTGGTAAAAACTTTAGAGAAAGTTAAAGAAAAACTTAAGAAACAGAAGCAATTGAGAAGAAACATGAAATATTAATATCAAAGCAACCATAGGACTACTCTTACTATTGTTAAACTATCTCATTAATAGAGTAGAAATGTGGCACCTGTAGATAGTTCTATGTGTTGTAACCAGGATTGTCTAAAAATGACTCCAGAGGTTTTCTCTGAATTGTCTGAACAATGAGCTAGCTAAGCCCTGGACTAACCCTATTTCCCAGCAAGAAAAGCCTCCCTATAACTCAACTGCCCAATGGACTAGGTCCTCCCCCAGCAGGGGGGCCTGCAATGACCAATAGGCCCCAAAATCTCTATGAAGCCAGTTTTCCCAGAAAACCCCTGGAAATAGCAGCACCCAGATCCAGAGCATCTGGATTCCACGCAGTGTATCTGTCTTCTCCCTCCATACCACACCCACTTGCCAAAGCTTCTTTCCCACGTTATTTCTAGATTCTCTGTCCTAGTCCATTTGGGCTGCTGTACCAGAATACCACGGATGGGTAGCTCATAAACAACAGAAATTTATTTCTCACCATTCTGGGGACTGGAAGTCTAAAATCAAGGCATCAGCACAGTCGGTACTGGGGAGAGCTATCTCGCTGGTCCATATGTGTCTTCACATAGTGGAAGAGTGAAGGATCTCTGTGGGGCCCCTTTGTAAAAGCACTATCCCATTCATGAGGGCTCCACCCACATGACTTAAATACCTCCCAAGGGTCCCACCTCCTATACCTCCTATACCGGTGATGGCGAACCTTTTGAGCTCGGCGTGTCAGCATTTTGAAAAACCCTAACTTAGCTCTGGTGCCATGTCACATATAGAAATTTTTTGATATTTGCAACCATAGTAAAACAAAGATTTGTATTTTTGATATTTATTTTATATATTTAAATGCCATTTAACAAAGAAAAATCAACCAAAAAAATGAGTTCACATGTCACCTCTGACATGCGTGTCATAGGTTCGCCATCACTGTCCTATACCATCACTTTGAGGTGTTAGGATTTCAACATAGGGATTTTAGGAAGATACAAACATTCATACCATAGCACCCATAAGAAAGCATAGTAATAGGGGACATATTTCCTGCCCTGAAATGTATCCCCAGTTTGTTAAGCAGATTGAACTGGCCCCAGATCGCCTCTCCTTGGGGATAATGAGAAATTTCAGGACTGTGCATTTTCTATTCTTGCTAAACCTCATTTCATACATTTTCCAAATAAAGCCTGTTTCTTAACCATACCTTGTGATATTATAGAATTTGTCTGCAGCCGGATGCATGATTGTCTAAAACTCCAGAATCTTTTTTCAATTAACCCCAGAGATCCATCCATGAGTTCTAGTCACATCATCTACCACTAAACAGGCACAGATTCTGTTCTCTGGGCACAGCACTCTTCTAACCCCAGGAGGGCAAATTAATTAAACACTATCCCTGCCCTCAAAGGGTTTGGTGTTTGTCATTATCACACAGTTATTCCAATCTTTAATGGAAAGGAGAAAAATACAATAGATTTAGTAGAACAGAACATACATTTATCCTCAATGGTCTTTATGTCATCCACTGATTGAAAATAAATCATGAACCAAGCATTCTACTTGCCACTTTATAGACAGTGTTTTACAGAATTCTCACACTCACCCTCTGATGAGAGCACTGGGGTCCAGAAAGGTTAAATAACTTGCCTGAGGTCACCCAGCTTGTGAGTGATGAATAAGAGTTTTGAACTCAGCTCTGCTCTCCTCATAATAAGTTATCCTGAGTCCTAAACAAATGGAATCGCTAAAGGGAGATGCAGAGCAGATGAATTGGGCTGGACCTAACACCCGCACACTCGGTCTATTTTTCTGCAGTCACTAAAAGAGTGCCCCCAGGGCCTGAAAGTCTGCAGGAGTCTCTGTAAGTGACTCATTTATTTCCAAGGAGTGACTTAGTCATTAAGGAAGAAAGCAAGCAGAGCAGAGCCAGACACACAAATCACGTTCCAACGTATCCTTGTCCACCACTGATCAGCACTCATAAGGCTTATGTTTAAAACCCTGCCATATTCCAAATACTGAAAGTATAACTTGGTTTTATATGGAGACGAATAAGGGCAGAGTTTCTGAAGATATAGCAAATTCTGAAAACCACGCGAATGAAATTAAGTGATATTTTTCGAATTTTTGCAAGAACCTGTTTTTATAGTCTTCCACATATTGTTTTTAGGGGTCTGTGACACAGTTCCCTTAAAATAGCTCTAAGAAAAGCAAAACTAAATAAATGACTAAGTGCTGCAAATCACTTGAATGTACTTTATAAATCCCATTAATGCTACCATCAACAATAAAGATATTAACCCAAAGGGAGGAGGAATGGAACTCACATCTGTTCACAACCAGCTGTGTGCTGGGTACAATGCCACTTAATCTTCAGAGGGTGAACACTTGTGTTTATTTTTTTACTTTCCATCACCTGATTCCTCTCCTTATGTTTAAGTAATTCTCCCCCAATGAGTCGTGCTGGGTGGCTGAGCCTGCATCTCAATTTGAAGCTGCGACCCTTGCAGCCCAAGTCAAGCATGTGCTCCAGTTTTAGGCAACCACTTGTGCCCTGCCCCAGAGCTTGAACAGGAAGCAGTGAGAGACAGAAGCAGTGATGATAGTGCTCCTTCCCGACCAGCCTTGTAGCTTGACTCTGCAGCTGTTGCTCTTTCTGTACAACCTTCATGCTGGGTTCTCCATCACATCAGGTGATTCTTTCAATAGAATAAAACTTTTCTGCTTAACTCAGCTAGACTTGGTTTCTGTTGCTTGCAACTCAGAACCCTGACTGACCCACCTTACAACAATCTATCCTTTGGCATGAGTATTATCACTGTTATTATATTACTAAGGAAATTGAGGCTTAGAGACATGCAGTCACCTTCCCAGGGCCATGCAGCTTGTAGGGGACAGTGCATAAGGACTGAAGTGTGGATGATGGACTGTCTCTATGCTTTGATAATAACTACTCAGTGGTACCCAAAGCATGTCTGAGTATCATCATCACCTGGTGAAAGCTGCCCAGGGAGAGACAGTTGCCCAATGGCTTTTTCTCTGGAGTTGTAATTTGCGAGGTTGAGTTTTTAAGCAGAATGACTTATTTTAGGAGACCAAGGCCATATACTGTCTATTCTGAAAAAGCATTCTGACTATCCCAAAGAGAAGGGAACTTTTTCTCATGTAAGACTGTACTTTGATATTCATATTGCTATAATGGTGTTTCTTCAGAGCCACCCACCTGGGCCCTTGCACAGAATGTAACCACAAGAGACCAAGGAGTCCTAACCGGTTTGGCTCAGTAGATAGAGCGTCAGCCTGTGGACTCAAGGGTCCCAGGTTCAATTCCAGTCAAGGGCATGTACCTTGGTTGCCAGCACATCCCCAGTGGGGAGTGTGCAGGAGGCAGCTGATCGATATTTCTCTCTCATCGACGTTTCTAACTCTCTATCCCTCTCCCTTCCTCTTTGTAAAAAAATCAATAATATATATTAAAACAAAAAGAGAGAACAAGGAAGTTTCACCTGAACTCCAGCACTGATCACTCCACAATAGGGGAAGGGGGAGAGAAGTTTCTTTCTTGATGCTCCAGCACACCGGGAAAAGCTGCAGACTTCCCACATCTCAGTGTGCTGGGACCCTCTTCCACTGGCACTTCACATGGTTGGCTCCGGTCAAAGGCCACGTCCTTATAAGCACCTCCCCTGACCACCCTAACTTAGTTAATCCCAGCACTCATGCTCGTCCCTCATCTTGCATTATTTTGTAAAGCTTATTGATGACATATTGTATTTGTTGGTGGTTTACTTGTTCCCCACCCTCATCCCACTGGGATATAAACTCCTTGAGGGCAGGCATGTGTTAACCCTTGTCTTCCCAGGAGCTAGAGGAGTATCTGGTACATAGTAGGTGCTCCCTGAATATTGACTTAATGCATTAAAGAATGAATTCAATCCTGTTCACTCTTAAGTCCTCTACTCCTCTCAATCTCCAGGCTTTAAAGTGGCCAGGCTGTGTCCAGGTCTCCCAAGAACAATGGTTTTCATGCTATGTTCCCTGGCACAGTTTCCCAGACCAGACCATACACAAGTACTGATGCTCTCAGCTCTCAGAGCAGCTGGGCCTTCACCCCCAGCCTCCAGCAGAGATCTTCCAATGCTCTGGATGCTAAACAACTAGCATCTCTTTCTATGTGGACCATGATGAGGAACAGCCTGAGGAATTCTCCTCCATGGAGCCCAAGTTGGTGCAGAGAGGTGCCTCAGGACCCAGAGGTGTGCGGGGAGGACCCCAGCGGCCTGATTCTCCCTCTGACAGGGCAGCTTCACTTCTCCTCCGCTTGCTTAGTGTTAAAGGGAAAACCACAGGCCCAGAGTGCCGTCACTCTGCTAAAAGCCCATGATACCAAACCTACATTCGCTATCCAATTTAACTCCAGTTTCCACCTCTCCCAAAAGCTAATCTTAATCAGCCAGTCTGGAGTTTTCTGGTCAAGCACCAGTAAGGTCATCTGTCACCACATGGGCCCTCTCTATCCCCCAAAGTAAGAAGAAGCAATTTGCATGATAAAATCCTTATCCTCCCTTCCACCCCCAAAAAAGATGTCCTGGTCTAAAAATAATCCTTTCTATTCTTTAGCTAATAACTCCCCTGCCCCCACCTTCCTTCCTAGGAAAACCTTCTGGTTTGTACAACCTCTCAGAGCTCCCTTCTCCTTGCTGGATTGGCTGCTGCTCAATTCATGTGTCATTTCATAAAGCCAATTAGACCTTCAAAAATTGACTCAACTGAATTTTGTTTCTTAATAAGAGCTTCCAGAAATTGTGATATGCAAATATATATATATAAATATATCCACAACAGCTTAAATCAAGATCTCTGGGATTCACATTGGCGCAGATGACATCCATGGAGGCACCCTTACAGACCCTCCAGAGAAACAAATACCTATGCCTCAGAGTCTTTTGACTCTCTTTAAATGACAAATTGCCGGGGTCCAGCCCCAGCGGGTCCAGGGGTTCCCAAAGGTGTGGACGGAGTCGGCGAAGAAGGAAGGACACGGAGACAGCGTTCAGTTGATCAGCATCCTAGCCAGGATCTCCAGCCAAGTTCTGGTCTGGATCTCCAGAGAGGTTCTGCTTCGGATCTCCAGCCAGGTTCTGTGGCCATGTTCCCTCGCTAGGTTCTCCAGCCAGGTTCAGTCACCAGGTTCTAGTCAGGTTCTCTTGCCAATTTCTGTAGTCAGGTTCAGTCCAGGATCTTTTGCCATGTTCTCTCCAGCGAAGTTCTTCTGTCGGTAGGTTCTGTGTAGGTTCTGTCTTCTTGGCTCTCTTCTTAAGTTCTGTCTCCTGAGTTCTGTCTTCTGAATTCTGTCTCATGAGTTCTAGTGTTCTTAATTCTGTGTCTGAAGTTCTGTCTCTCTGTCTGGTTCTGTGTTCTGAGTTCTGTGTGTTTCTGTCTTGTTACAACTGTATTTATACCAGTTGATTCAATCCTATCAATCTCTATTACAAAGGTTAGGGCATTTCTTATCTCCATTCCAGGGAGAAAAGATTATGTAGTTTAAGCATGATTGTTCGTAGTTAAAGGGATTAATTACCCGCCTGGCACTTAGTTGAGGGGTTTTATTCCCTCCCTAACTTGAGGGGAAAATCCCTACCTGGTGACCTTGGTTAAAACACAGCGCCAAGAAGGTGAGCAAACATATTAAGAACCGTATGCCATATATGCCAGGTCCCTTGAAACAGCAAGGATGGACCGGCTCCCGGCAACAAATCATCCTGAAGAAATGAATTTCCAAGTCCTTGATGCCTTAGAGAAAGTGAGTTTATTAACCCACTTTCATGGGGGGGGGCAGGGAGCAGAAGGGTTGTGACCCCAATGACAGGAGCCAGGGGACAGCAGTAGGAAATGAACAGAAAAGGCTCTGTAAGGGAAGGAGGGTGCACCAGAGACCACTGACCTGGCCCAGTGTCACCCGGGTTCATACTGGTCATGGATAACGTTGCCCTATTTGCCCTACTTTGTCCCTGCATAGGTCAATGGGCCTGAAGCCATTCATGAGCTGGCAACCAACACTGCTTCCCATGCACTCCTTCCCCGTGTTTCCTGCCAGTGAGACATTTCCACAAGCCTCCATCTGTGGGCTATTGCTACCCATTTGGGGGTAAATTTCCGGTGTGGGCAGCATAATGATTCCCATTAATGTTGATACTATTCTTGCAGCTACAATCCACATGTCCTCAGCTAAAACAGCCCCCTGTAGAGGCCACGGCCCTTACCTATTCAGAAATCGCTGGGGCAGTTAACATGTTTGCTTTGTACAGGAGTCTGATACGCTGTAATGGGCTCCCTCATTGTGCTTTTGAATCCTTCGAAGCACTGGGGAATTTTATGTGCATTTTTAATCACTAAGCCCAGACTTTGCTAGTGAGCATCCTGCTACCTGGGCAGGTGACAGGAGCCATGCTCTCAAGCTCCATATTAGAGGAGTCTCATCCTGTGCAAATATATTCTCCACATAAAACAGAGCTTCTCACCCTCAATGCTATTGATATTTGGAGCAAGAAAACTCTTCGCTGTGTGTATAGGGAGGAGGGGGTGTGGGGGTCTGGTACATTGTAGATTGGTTAGCAGCATCCCTGGCCCACTCACTCCATCCCCACTGGGACAACTGAGTGTCTGTAGACATTGTCAAGTGGGTTCACACTGGCCCACTTGAGAATGAGTAACATTAAAAAAAAAATGAAAGGAGTGGAGGGATATCCCCTCCTACCCTAAAACCCCAAATGTGAAACCCAGTCTACACTCAAAGAAACCCACATGGAGAACAAGAAAGCAGGTACTTAGAGTATCAGATAAAGCATCAGATAGGGTCTCTGAGTAGTGACAAGAGTCAGGACATTGACTCAGGTTTTATTGGTTCCAGATTAAACAACTTAAAAATCCCAGGTTACAAGAGGTCGTAGAGATCATTTGGGACAACTCCCCCAGGACACAAGGAAGGAAGCGCAGGTCCAAAAGTGATCACTTCTGAATGGTCCCACAGTGATAACAACAGAGCCTGCACTAGAATTCCAGTCCCCAAACTCCAAGCTGCTAACTTGTCACTTCTTATATTTATTCGTTTATTTGTTCATCAAGCATGTAGTTTATATTTAATTCAATGTGAAGTGCTGAGCTCAGGTTTAGAGACAAAAGGAAAAGAAAACAATGTTTCCCCAAAATGGCAGTAAAGACCATTTATCATGTCATTCACTCTTCATAAGAAAATCTATGAGGTTGGTACTATTTCCTCACTGGTGATATTGATAGGTACAGTCAGGCAGTGGAGCCCCATAACCCATATGATAGTTACCAAGCCCAGCACAGTGAGTGAAACTACATCTAGAGTTCTCCAGGAATGGTGTCTCTGCTAGAACAGAGGGGAAGCCACAGTCATCTCTGCTGGTAAAGGAAGATCACCCATCCGCCAGCTACCCATGATGCTCAGGGAAAGAAGGACATTGGCAGAGGCGCAGTGCTGAGGTCAAACCTTGGCTCGACTCTTTCTTTTGCGGTCTTTCAACTAATCATATAACCTCACTGGGCCTCAGTTTCCCTTTGTATAATGGATACTTTAAGAGATCCAGATCATGTGTGAAAGTCACCGTATGCAAACTCTTATATATAATGAATGTTCCATAAATGTTAGCCCTCTTTTCTTTTCCTCGGCTCCCTGTGCCTCAGTTTCCTGATCTATGAAATGGAGACAATAAAGGTAGCTACTTTGTAAAGTTATTGTGAAGGCTAATGTCAACTTTAGTTATTTTTGTAAATATAAATAGCCCTGGGATATATTTAATGGATGAATGAAAAGTGAGGATTCACATATGTATCATAGAGATGAAGTAGGATATTTTCCTTCCAATACCCATACCCCATCCTACCAATTAACAGGTGAGAAATCTAAAATTCTAAATAGTAAATAATTTTCTCAACAGTTAGCTGGTTGTGCCTTTTTCTGGCTCCTACACTCAGCTCTTTCGACCTCCTTTTAACCTCTCATGAGCTACCCTGAACCTAGCCATCAGTAAACCTCCCAGGATGAAAAAGTGGCACAGACTGAACATATAGGTCCAGTTATCAAGTTCGTTGTGTTGTCATTGAATTTGAAAAGCCAAGACATGGCTAATAAGAGGGCAATAGCCATGTAAAAATCAGCTGCTGCAACATGGGCGTCTGCTGGGCCAGCTCCAGTTGGGGATGCCAACAAATCATTTAGCTCTTTAGCTCATCTCACCTCCTCCAAAAGCCTGTCCCTGACCACTCTACCAACAGCAAATAGCACGTCATCTACACAAGTTTGTCTTCATCACATCACCTATTTGCCTCCACAACACTTGTCAGTATCTAAATCACCATGTTTGTTTGTTTACTTGTTTAAAACCTGTCTCACACACCTAAATGTAAAATCCATGGAGACAGGGACCTATCGGCTTGATTTGCTACTCTCGTTCAAATACCAGAAGAGTATCTGATTATTGGTAGGCTCTTAATAAATATTTGTTGAATTGATACAGGAATAAGAAAATGTGAACTCAGATCCTTATGTCATATTCTTGTCAGCTGTTCTTGCACCCATTACCTCAAGCCCCCACCAAACCCATATATATGCCCAACAGAAACCCTACATCATTAAGACAGACTGGACCTTTTGAAGCAAGTTCTGGGGCCTGGTTTGATTGGGTCTCAAATCAAAATCTTTGGAGCTCCAGAACTTGCCAGAGCTCTGATGATCTGTAGCCCAGATGTCCAAAGTCTACGATGATGTATTTGATTCCATGCATATCAAAATGTTGACATATCTTTTAAATTTGAGATTTCACTAGAATTCAATAAACATTTACTAAGCACCTTGTACATGCTAGTCATGGTTAGAAACAAAAGGGATACTACTACCTATATGATAAGGGTTGTCTGGCAAAGCTTCCACCCAAAACTATTTCCCCTACTTCCAGAAATGATGATGAAAAAGTGTGTCATTAGCTTTGGTTCTCAAGAGTGTGCCATTCCAGTTAAAGGATGCCAACCACATAAGGGGAAATTATCAGTGAACCAGGTAATTTCCAGGATACCCATTGATTAGGAATCATGTAACACAGCACAGGTCCGTGGAAATTTGATAGAGCCAAGAGATACCAGACATGAGAAAAGGGGGCACATAAAGGACTAGAAGAGGGATCCAAAGATGAACCCCACCTATGTGAGGCAGTGGGGAAGATACCCAGGAGCACCTTTTTTGGAGCCAGATAGACCTGACTCAGCCATCCCCTAGCTTAGTGCTACAGACTGAATGTTTTGTGTACCCCCCAAATGTATATGTTGAAACCTAATCCCCAGTGTGATGGGGCCTTTGAGAGGTGCTTAGGTCATGAGGGGGAGCCTTCATGAAGGGAATTGATGACCTTATAAGAAAGATCCCAGATTCCACCATGTGAGGACACAGCAAGAAGAGAGCCATCTATGAACCTGGAAGTGGGCGCCCACCAGACACTGAATTTGCCAGGACCTTGAATTTAAGCTTCCAGCCTCCAGAACTGTGAGAAACAACTTTCTGTTATTTCTAAGCCACCCAGTCCTATGGTATTCTATTACAGCAGCCAGAATGGACTAAGACATTTAGCCAATAATTACTTAATGTCTCTGAGGTTCAGTTTCTTTTCCTGTGAAGCAGGGATAGTAATACAATCCTCAGGGATTTCTTGTGATAAAAAATGAATTAATATGTACAAAGTTCTCAGCATTAAGTCAGGGTCAGTGATATTTATGATTATTACTAGTGGCCCGGTGCGCAGATTCGTGCACATCGAAAGGAAATTAATTAGAAGAAATATTTTAATATCACTATTCGCTCTTTCTCTATAATAGAAGTGTCAACCAAATTCACGATCAACAATGACAGATCGAAACACACTCATGCAATTGGTGCCAGCAAGAGCTTTATATGTATCATGCATGCATGAGTCAACGTTTATTTTTAAGTTGCCAGTGCACGTCATATGTACCAGCCAGTCGGTCAGTCGGTTGGATGGACATATGGTCGGTCACTTAGCCTTTATATATATAGATTCAGCGCTGGCTTAGACCTCAAGACAATGAGCCAACAGTTTTGGAAATACCCTTTGAAAGATAAGAAACCTATCATGGAACAGGACTCCATAAACTGCTTTTTCACTGTGCGTGACAGAGTTTAAGCCGCTTCTCAAAGTGCCTTGGTCCCCAAGGGCTCCGTACTCACCAGGAGAGTCTGCTTCCTCCCTCATGAGCTCTGCATCCTCCTGCTCCATCTGCGCTAATTAGCGGGGGGCAGATTGCCAGAGACCCCAGAGAGCACCCAGAGCATAACAAGGCCATGCCAAGAAGGGGCCAGCCTTTGGAGCCCCTACAGGTAATGGGGTTGGAAATGAAGATGTATCCGGGGAAGAGGAATTACAACTCTGCTGATTAAATGATGAAGTGAATGGAGATGAAAAATGTCGCATAAATTATTAAGGAAACGCTCCCTGCTCCAGGCAAAGGCAACCAAGGAAGGAAGCTGGATATCATTAAAGATTATAGAATGAACTGGCAGCTTATAACCTGAGGCCTTGCTACGACACAGAGAAGAGGAATTTTACTCCCAGTGTTTTCTATATTTATTAATGGTTTTTTATATTTTCAAAAATGGCTTCAGTTCCCTAGTTAGCTGGCTCTGCTCACCAAATAAATATAGGAAATGACTTCAGATTAACGTAAGAACACAAGTTTCTGTGCCCATCATTAGAATAATTGAGCTATATTCAGATAAAGTCATTTGAATTCTAGATAACATAATTCAAACAGCAAGTCAGAAAGCCAACTTCAGAATGCTTTTCTAACCAGCGGGTGCCAGGATAGAAACCATCTGATCAAGAAAGGAGAGGTGATGAAGAACATTCTGGTAAGCAAAACTAGTGAGGAAATCTACCTCATATATAGGTATGCCATTTTGGAAGGTTTAAGCATGTTGACCAATTGATATATTTTTCATCACTGAAAATTGTTGGTAGGACTGACCACAGGTGCATGACTAAATCTATCCCTTGGAATCTGTGCTTCTGTTTCTGCCTCTGTCTTGCTCCCTAGGGACAGTGTCTCTGGTAGTTTGCTGGAGGAGAGATTCTGTGGCTTAAGTAGGGTTAGCAAAGATCATGCAAAATTCAACTGCCGAGGAAAGCAGAGAACAGAGCCACCTTGCAACCCACTAGAGAGAGAGGCTGCCTTGGCTCTCAATGGCTCTCCCAGTTCCCCTATCCTGCTTCCTATTCCATTCCAAGATTATAGGAAAGGGCTTCTGCCACTAAACCCCTTGACCCTTGAACTAGTTTGAGGGAGGGTCTCCAATCTCACAAAGGCAACCAGCTGGTTTACATAAGGCTGGGAATCTCTCCATCACATTCTTATAAGTGGCCATTCAGACTTTGCTTGAATACCTCTTGTGATGGCAAACTCATCATCTAAAAATGTAGCTCATACCATTTTTGAACAACTATTACCAGCCAGATAAGTGCAGGGCAAGGGCTGGAAATAAATGTGCCCATCAATTAATCAATCAACTAATGGCATTAGGTCAAGGCTGAGGATGCAGATGTAGCAGAGAGAGAAAGGATCACCACAAACCTGTTATACATCCTTCCCCAATCCCGTTGCCTACATGGCTGGAAGCTTTGTGTACAACAATGGATTGGAAGAGTGAGCCCTTTTGTCACCTTGATCTCTGTCCGGATTTGGACCACCAAAAGGATCATAGCAAAGAGAGACAAGAAATTACTCAGAAAATATTACAAAGTACTGTGTCAGCCTCCATTAGATTATAGCTGGGGAATCATAAAAAAAAAAAAAAAAAATGCCTCCGTGCCTTTTTTTATCCATAGTTCTTTGTGTAAAATTGTGTTTTTTATCCTGGTGACAGGAGTAATATATTTTCATTGTAGAAAATCCAAAAACATGTTAAAGCACAGAGAAGAAAATAAAAAACATCCATAACCCCACCACCCACAGATAAATACTGTCATTTCGGTATATCTCCTTCTAGGGGGGTTTGTTTGTTTGCTTTGTTACTTAATTGCGATCATATTTTTCATGGTGCTTTATAATTTGCCCTTATTTAACATAACAATCTACTATGAACATTTTCCAAGTTATTAAATTTATTCATCAATGTACTCCTTAATGGCCATAGTACACAGGTTGTGTACATAGAGGTACCCTAATCTGTTTACACTGTTATTTATAGTCTCTCTCTATATATATACTATTTATTTATATGTCTATTTATAGTGCTATTGATGGGCACTTAGGCTATTAGCAGCCTACGTAATATCACAGTAAGACTCAGGAAGGATCAGGGGCTCTGGAGCCATAGAGGAAGAACTCAGAATCTAGACTTAAAGGGTCAAGAAGAGATTCTCAGAGGAGTGACAGTTGGATGGTACTTTTCAGATTATAAGACATGATAGCATACGTTATCTATTTAGTCTTCACAATTGACCAAGAGGGCCTTACGATTCCCCTGGCTTAACTGACAGATTCCTTCCTGACTCTAGGTCCTAACCTCCCTTTTCTTAGAGCATTTACTTTAGAAAACCCCTGGTCATAAATTCTTTCTCTGTTCTACTGAAATGTAAATCTTTTTCAAAGCTTCTTGCCTGTTTCTCAAGGACCTGGGAGCCATTCCTTGGACATGTAATCGTGAAAGAAGGTAATACCCCGATCTCTCAGTTTCTAGAGGTAAGTAAGAGCCTAACTTTGGCAGGCATCTTGATCCAAGTTGTAAAACTACCTCCTGTCTTGAATATAAGACAAGGTATATTTTTCCTTTAGGTGAAGATACTTAGCAAACACAGACGACCTTCAATAGCCTCCCTGCCCCACAGGTCTTAAAACTCTCCAGCCCTTCATTGCAGTAGCATTAAACTCAAAACCAGTTCTGGCCTCTCTTCCCTATGGAAATAATCTTATATAATAAAAGCCTAATATGCTAAGCGTCCTGTCATCTGGGTGCCCATTCAACCAATCAAAGTGTAATATGCTAATGATATGCTAAGACCAGCCGACCAGTCATTATGACATGCACTGACCACCAGGGGACAGATGCTTCGACTGGTAGATTAGCTTGCTGCTAGAGTCTTGACCAATAGGGACTGAGCAAGGTGGGCCGGACATGCCATGGAGCCCTCCCGCTGGCCAACCTTCCGTGTTCCTCCCTGACCCCCATCATGCATGCACCTGTGGGATCTCTCAGCCTAGCCTGTGCCCTCTCACAATCTGGGACCCCTTGGGGGATGTCAGAGAGCCAGTTTCAGGCCCATCCTGCAGGCCAGGCCAAGGGACCCCACTGGTGCACAAATTCGTGCACCGTGCCTCTAGTCTTGAATAAAATCTCCCTTGCCTGTCAAACTTTGTCTAGTTCAACTTTTGCTTGAACATAATGAAAGTCTTAAAAGTTGTCACATCCTATGGTATAGGAGAGGAAAACATGAATGAGAAAGGTGACCAAGCCAGAACTCAGTGAGCATCTAGCATGAGTATTGGTAAAATGTTTGAGGCCCCTTTGAAATCTTACTTTGTTGCACTGATAAAGAGAAGTTGAGATTAACTACAGTGGCTTAATTATACTAATGAAAACCTTGTTGATAGCTGGCTGGCTCCTCCATGGCTTCTTCACCCACAAAATGAGACCAATAATAGTACCCATTTACGGGACTGCTGTGAAGATTAAATGAGTTAGCACATGAAAAGTGGCAGTTCCTGGCACATAGAGTGCTGTTCTTATTAATATTGTCATTGTTATTACTATGGAAGAGCACTGATGACAGAGTCAGAACAGGCTGGGAGCAATGCCAACTACATCACTTATGGCGTGAGTGAATTAGGCAATTAACTTGTGTGCTTATAGATTATTGAAGGCTTTAAATTACACAGTATTTGCAAAGCAAATGGTTCACATTGGTCCTGTGGTAGGCAGATGCTAAAATGGCCTGTGAAGGTTTCTGGCACCCCACTATTCACTCACACACTAATATAGGTGCCGCTATAAAGGAATTTTGCACATGCAATTGAAGCCCCAAATCAGTTGACCTTAAAATGCAATTACTTGGATGGGCCTAATCTAGTTACACAAGATCCTTAAAAATAACAAAACAGAAAGTTGTCTCTCCTGATGGAGAACAGAAAGAGAGATTCCAAATATGAGAAGGATTCAATATGGAGTTAACGTCTTTGAAGATGGAGGGACCACATTGAAAGGTCTGAGAGCAGCCGTCAGGAGCCAAGGGTGAATCGGCTGAGAGCCAGCAAGAAATCATTCCTATACCCAAGAAACCAAATTCAGTCAACAAACTAAATGAGTTTTGAACTGGATTCTTTCTCACATCTCACAGATGAGAGCACAGTGTGGCCAACATCTTGATTTCAGCCTCATAAGATTCTAAGCCAGCGGTTCTCAACCTGTGGGCTGCGCCCCCTTTGGGGGTCAAATGACCCTTTCACAGGGGTCGCCTAAGACCATCGGAAAACACATACATAATTACATATTGTTTTTGTGATTAATCACTATGCTTTAATTATGTTCAATTTGTAACAATGAAAATACATCCTGCATATCAGATATTTACATTACGATTCATAACAGTATCAAAACTACAGTTATGAAGTAGCAACGAAAATAATTTTATGGTTGCGGGTCACCACAACATGAGGAACTGTATTAAAGAGTCGAGGCATTAGGAAGGTTGAGAACCACTGCTCTAAGCAAAGAACCCCTCCAAGTCCGCCCCAATCTCTGACCTACGGAACTGTAAGAAAATAATGAGTATTGTTTTAAGACTCTTCATTTGTGCTGACTGGTTATGCATTAACAGAAAACTAATATATGCTCCTAGTAACCTGTGAAGTTTATTTTTCTTACCCCAAACTTTTTTCAAACACTGTCAAAGCCTACCCAAGGGTAGAACCAGGGGCAGCCATGCAACTTTTTCTTTCCTATATGCTCATATGCCCTGACCCAAGGTCAAAGTCCTCTGTTGTCCCCCAAAGGACACTCCAGCTGCATAGGCAGGTGCCCTAGTTAAAAGTCTGAGGCAGCCTCAAGGATCCCTTTGAAAATATGCTTGCTTTTCAAGCCTCAGCTCCAATGCACTAAAGAGATCAGACTCTTCAGAATTGAGAATTACAGCAAGTCCATTTGTACCTTTTATTGACATTTCTGACCTTGCTGGAAACGTGTGTTATGTTTTGCTATAAAAATGATTGGAGAGTGCAGCTTGCTGAGTGATGTTTTATATTACAGGGCAGAGCACTGAGAGCCACTCTCCTCACAGGAGCGCTGCAGCCACTGAAAGCCTTCAGGTGCTTGGTGAGACATTTTTTCCCCAGCATCAGGTCCACAGTGTGAACTTGGCCTCAGTGTTAGCAAGTGATTCAGGAGAGGGAGCCGCCCTGTGACATTTCCTTAATTGAATCCCTCCAGGAAGTTTAGGTGCAGTTTTAAGTAAACTACTAACATTAAAGTCTCAGGTCTCATAAAAACTTTACCTTTTTCTAAAATTTCATGATGAATATTGAGAATGCCTGTAAACATTGGGTTTGTTTGGGTGTTACTTCTTTTGACAAGTCTTAAAACAAAAATAACACTAAAATCAAGTTAGGATCAAGTATATAAATAAAATAGATGTTGAACCTCTGGGTTTACTTGTCCTAAGATAGAAAATGTTTATGTTAACTGTGCTACACATCCCCAGTCACCATTTACGCTTAAAGGGCAGAATGTTCATGTTGGCTGGTATTCACTCCTGATTCAATTATGCATTTACTCATATATGCTAGGGACAAAGATACATACTGGGGAAATGAGTTTGAAAGACACATAGTCCATTTACAGGGTGAGGCAAAAGTAGGCTTACAGTTGTTTGTATGAAAAATTGTAGGGAGCAGCTATAGGGTTAAGCCTAGGACTGACCTGTTGGCAAAGCCACAAACAAGTCCCAGCTTAGAGGGCACAGCCCTCTTAGCATAATTAGGCTTGACCTTATGACCTCCCTAGATCCTATCTGGTTAGCTATTGGCTGTGGGAGATGCAGCAAGTGCTGCCAAAACAAGTGAAACTCACAAGAACATTGTAACTATGGTGACCACTACCTTGTTTACCTCTGGCTATAAAATATAAAGGCTCAGCTTGCCTCTGGATCTCTCTCTGTGGCGTTAGCCAGGCACAGGAGATCCACCTAGACCCAGCTTATTCTCTTTGTCTGTCTTTTCTTCAATCCTTCACCACCCTCCCTCAGGCTCGCCAAACCCTTGGCTGAGCTTGTGCGGTGCAAAACATAATATAATAATTAATAAGTAATAATACAAGAGTAAACTCTGACTCACGTAACCACAACTGTAAACCTACTCCTACCTACCCCAACCTGTATTTAAATAGTGAAGGCAGATAGTAACTTTTATCAGGAACTCAAGCAGCCCTTTTATCCCTTCCTATGTGTGGATCAAAATAAAAAGTTGTATCATCTAATATTAAAAAGAGAGTTGGATGGCTAGGGTCAACTCCTACGTCCCTACCTGCTAGCTATGTAACCTTGGACAAGTCATATAAGTTCTCTAAACCCCACTTTCATCATGTATGCGATGGGGGTAATAATAATAATGACATAAGGAGGTAATTGTAAAGATTAAAGGAGATGGTCCATGAAAAACATTCAGCACGGTGCCTGGTCCACCCACAGCAAGCGAGTGGAGATGATGGTTGTCATCATTCCAATTATCACAGTCATCATCATTATGATCATAAAAGGCCTTACTCATCACTTACTAGTGCGAGGCTGTGGATTTTTCCAGGTGATTAGTGAAACAGTTAAGGTGCTAGCTTCCATGAGGTGTGACTTTTCTAATGTGTCCCTTTAGAATGCTTGTCAGCACCGTGCCAGCGCGGGAGGCCTAGGTCTTCCTGTCGAGAGGCCACCCCCACCCTCAGTGGGCCATCGGTTCAGTGTGATAAGGCGTGAGACCTGTGAGAAGAGTGTTCACCTCTGTTTGAAAAGCTTCCCAGATGAGGGCACTTTTCTAGTTAGACAAGAAGAGAATGACAAATATAAGGGCTAAGGTTGACAAACCGTTACGCTGCACACAAAGGTAGTTGCAATGGCCACATCATCTGTCAGAGAAAAAAAAATAAGACCAGTAAAGTAAATAGGGACCGTTTTGTGAAGAACTTTCTCTACCAGGCCAGGGAGTCTGACACTGAAATACATTGTGCAAGGGTAGTGATATGTCCAAGCCACACGTTTAGAAAGATCACCCCTGGTAGTTATGAAGATGGATTTATAGAAAGGCAAAAAAAGAGGCTGAGATTTCAGGAAGCTGTTATGCTAGAGAGGAAAGGGAATGATGTGTAATGGGGCAGATAGTAAACAGAGAAACATAAAGGAAAATTGCCTGGTGTCATGACCCTACAATTACAGTGTACCACGCACGACTCCTGTAAATCCAAAAGCCCCATGGTGTCTTGCTGATACTGCAGTAGGAGTTTTGCCCCTCTACTATTTGAGCCATCTTTTATTTTCTTTCTGTAAAAAGTCTGATTTTTCCAGCTCCTCTTACAACTTCTCCTGCCTTATGTTCTCTTGGTCTAACTGCATAAGTCTTGTTCTAGCTGCACAATCTGTGCAAGTCGCTGAGGCCTAAAGAATGTTTTTTGAAGGCACAAATGGCAACTGATTTTACCTTAATCACATTACCACATTTTCATGATCTGCTCCTCCTTTGGAAAGGAGAGAAACCAAGCTTGAGAGCATTAGAATGTGGGAAATGGTACTATCCCTGGAACTGCTAGCAACTAAGGGCTGACTCTGTCACGGCCTTCCAGCACAATGAGAGAATTTTCATTCCAAGGGCTGTGAAATTCCCTCTTAAGCCAACAAATGTATCAACTAATTCACCTACAGCATTTTCTTTCGTCCATTTCCTCCCTGACCCCATTATTATTTCAATCTTTCTAAACTGAACTCAAATCAGTAATTTACATCTTTGCCCCCAACCACATTTAGAAAAAAATTCTGGTTTGAACCTTGTCTTACTGAGTAACTTGAATCTTTAAAAGATATAATCAATGTTATATTTGCATCTAGTTATAAGTGAGATTCCCAGCAAAATGACAAAAAATTTAAAAAAAATTCTACAATTGCCAAAAGTCATAATGATTTACTCCTGGATTGTCTTTTTGCTTTATGGGTGGGTGTCTTTGTTATTGTTGATCTAAGAGTGTAGGATTATTATTATTATTATTATTATTATTATGGTTTTGTATTTCAAAGCAGGGTATATCCTCAAAATATTTATGAAAACTAATCTTTGCTTCTGATTTTAAGATAGAAATAAGCTGAAACTGTTGAAAACAGATATTTTTGTTTTAAATACGAAGACTGTGCAATAGACTAATAAACAACAGACATGAGGATAATATACACTTCTTGATTACAACAGTTTTACCAGGCACCAGAAGATCATTCATTGCTTTCAATACTAGCCATGATTTACTGTGCCTGGACTTCAAAAAACAACTTAGATTTGAATAAAAGAATTTCTAACCTCTGCCCTTACACATATTTTTTGATAAATAACCAATTTTCTCCAGATCTCAATCTCTTCATCTGTAGGATACACTTAAAAGATCCTTTAATCAACATAATTATATAATTTTGTGATATAGCAAAATAAACACCCATAAAATATGTGAATTATCCATCAAAGTTCATTTCAAAATAAACACCAAACTCAGAGAGAGAGCTATTCAAATAAATGCATTGAATTCTTTAAAATCCCAACTATAGAGAAGACACTATATTTGTCTCCTCTCTTGTTCCCTCTTAACATATTTCTATAAATACAATAGACACTCAATAAACTTTTATTAAGTAACTGACTGAGTGAACTAATGGAGCTGGTTGCCATTCATGTCCCAGACTTGGCCAGATCTATGGGACACAGAACAGTGGATCAGCCACAGTCACAGGAATCAACCCAAGCTCTAGGTCTAATTTGATCTAATGAGATACATAACTTCCATTAATTCCTACCTGTTTTCTTTGCACTGGAAACTATGTGTGTGTGTGTGTGTGTGTGTGTGTGTGTGTGTTTGTAAGCTAGAATTTAAATACTTTCCTGTGCAAATATGCTATTGTGTCTAAAATGGATGCAATAACTATTTGGTCAAATATTGAAAAACATGCAAACTTGGGAATAGAACCCTTTGGTTTCCCAACCCCAATTATTTTAGGCAACTGGCTACCAAGGTTGCATTCTGTTCCTGATCTCAGTTTTGTTTTATTTTCCCTCAAGGAACTAATTCATCCGCTGATCCTGGAAACATTCCTGGACAGACACTATGTCAAATATACAGTGAATAATAAACACAGTCCCTAACCTCAAGGAGCTCACAGTCAAGTAAAGAAAAAATCTGTAACTGCTTTAAGCACTACATTAATGTTTATGATTCCAATCACCTGTGCAGAGTGCTGGCCACACAGGGAGGCTATGAGATGAAGCTTTAATGATATCACATATGGAAGATGGTAAGTCTAGAGCCTGAGACAGTGCGAGTGCTCAACCAGCGCCATCTGAAGACCATGGGAATCACCCTCCTCCCCCAAGTGCATACACCTGAAGTGCTGAGAAGAGCAACTTTTCTTGAATGATGGGTGGAAAAGTTACCCCAATGGGTGACTGGAAATGCCACAGGGTCTGAAGAGGAGAGGTTCTGGGGGTGGCCCTGTCCACGTGGAGGCTCTGGAAGCCAAAGAAAGCACAAAAGAGTTTCCTGTCCCCGAAGCCAGGCTCTTGCTGAATTTCTGCTGTAAGTATCCATTTCACTCTTAGCCATGCTCTTTTTCATGTACTTAGCTCTAGTCTACCTTTCTAAGGTAGCTCTTGAGCCCCTTCACCGAGTGACCTCAGTGGTTACTGAGCACCAGCACGGTGGTGGCAGGAAAGGCACCCCTGCTGGACGAGAAGGAGGTGCTGCTCTCCCTAGGGGATGGCAAGACCACAGGCACAGGGCACAACACCGAGGTGAAGAGGGGAAGGCTCCCTGCCAAGTTCCTAGTAACTAGGAAACTCCTCTTCTCAAAACCAGCAAGTCACCCTGGATCTGCTCTCTCCCTGGATCCCTTTGCTTCATCAACAACCAACCACAAAGATTTTTGTCCTCTAAAAATACCGCTCAAATTGCTTCTCCTCTCCACCTAACTCGGCTTGGACTCCTGGAGTGGCTTCCTCACTTACCTTGTGGGCTCCAGCCTCTGCCATCAGTCCCTTGGCTGCTTAACACACTTCTGAGCTTTGTAATATGGTTCACAAAGCCCTTCACAGTCTCTCTTGCCGAACTCTCCCGCCTCATTTTCCACAGCACCATCCTGCAATTTATCCTCCCCTGTGACTCTGCACTGCTTACCCTTCCCCCAGAACTGGTTCTCACCTCCTTGCTTTTGCTCATGCTGCCCTTGGTCTAGAATGTTCTCCCCAAACTCCTTTGAGAATAGTTCATGACATTATCTCCAGCTAAGGTTGACTAACTTACCCAGAGTTGTAGGGGTATTTTTTTTAAATATATTTTATTGATTTTTTTACAGAGAGGAAGGGAGAGGGATAGAGAGCTAGAAACATCAATGAGCGAGAAACATCGATTAGCTGCCTCCTGCACACCCCCCACTGGGGATGTGCCCACAGCCAAGGTACATGCCCTTGACCGGAATCGAACCTGGGACCCTTCAGTCCGCAGGCCGACGCTCTATCCACTGACCCAAACCGGTTACGGCTGTAGGGGTATTTTTATGTTTCAGCAAGGAAGTCCCACATTCTGCGAAGTTTCCCTCCTCGGTCCCCATCTTCTCTAAGCCTTCCTTGCCTGTTCCTGCTCAAGTCAGGTGGCCCTCCTAGGGCAGGTGCCCTGTCATCTCACATTGTGGCATCACTATGGACTTATACATCCTGACCCAGCCTTTGGTTCTGAGCGCCTCAAGGGAAGAGAGTGCATTTATTCATTTTCTTCTATTTGGCATAGCCTGGTAGATGGTCGATGGAACTTAATCAGAAGGAAGGAAGGATAGAAAGGAGGGAGGGGGATGGAACAAAAGAAGAAACAAAACACCAAAGGTATGTTGCAGTGAAACACGTTGTTGAACTCAGACAGACAAAACATTGTGGATTCTCAGTCACCATTATGAAGATATACCTGTTGAGCCAGTTTTCTCATAAGTAAACCTCTTTCTATAACCATATGTGGAAGTAGAGAGCAATGTATTATTCAAAAGGATACCTGTGCCAGGCATATATTGATTGGGAAAACAGGATAAATGCAAAAAAAATGTGATGTAACAAATAAGCACCAACATTTCAATACCTTAACATAATAGAAATCTATTTCTACCTTATATAGAGTTGAGTTTAGGATGCCAGTGTTGACTGTGCTGTCATTCAGGGTCCCAAGCTCTTTCAGTCGAACATCTCTGCGATCCACTTGAGGTCAGGGGTCTCTAAATCCTGGCAGCACACAAGAAAACAGCATAGAATATATATTATGGGCAGTTGTTTAGGCCTGTCCAGTAGGGCTGCTGTCCATCTCTTCCCTCTCATCCTATTGGCTGGAACTCAGTCACATGGTCACACCTAATAGCATGGGAAGCTGGGAAATGCGAAAACTCCTTCTGTGTCCAGGAAATCACAAAACCAGGCTTGATGAATGGTTAATCAGCTGCTACCACTACAATGAAACAAGATTTTCCCCTACTAGCTGGGCAAGCTTGGGCAAGTTAGTTTCTCTCAGATCCAGCTGTCTTACCAATAAAATGGGGATGACCTTAGGTGCTTAACTCACAGGGAGGTTGTGAGATGAGGCTCAGATGAGATAAAGCATGTAAAATGATTAGCCTAGGATATACTAAGTGCTCCATAAATATGCATTAGTTATTATTACTATTATTATTGCTACTACAACTATTCTTATCTTTACAGGTATTACCATTACCCACCTTTACACAAAGAGCATTCTAAGCAAGGGGTTATCATTTAAAAATTTTTTCTTCAGCCATAAAAAAGAATGAAATCTTATCATGTGCAACAACATCGATGGACATAGAGGCTATTATGCTCAGTGAAGTAAGTCAGACAGAGAGAGACAAATACCATTTCAAATATAATTTCATTTATATGTGAAATCTAAAGAACAAAATAAACAAACAGACAAAATAGAATCCAACTCATAAATACAGAGCACAGACTTATGGTTGGCAGAGGGGAGGTGGTTGGGAGACTGGGTGAAAAATGTGAAGAGATTAAGAAGTACACATTTGTAGTTATAGAATAGTCATGGGGATATAAGTACAGCATAGGGAATATAGTCAATAATATTATAATAACTATAGATGGTGCCACATGGGTACTGGAAATATTATGGCGATCACTTTATATAATACGTATATGATTATCTAACCACTAGACTGACTATACACCTGAAACTAATACAAAGTAATGCTCAATGTAAACTATAATTGAAAAATAAAATTAAAAAATTTTTTTTCTGGATCCCCTTGTCTCTGAAAAGCCACTGCAGCCTTCACATATCTGTCGTCCCTTTCATCAATGCCACCCTCAGGTCCTCTGGCTGCCTTAAAAATCATAAGCCACCAGGAGAAGAGAAACAAAAAAGTTCAGATCGTTGACCTTGGCTTGTGGTACTAAATGACAACTCTTACAAAATGCAGCGCTATCCATCATCAGACAATAATAAACTATAATGAAACAATATAATTTGTATTCAACCGTGCATATTATGAGGATACCATAAAGTTTTACCATCAGCCTCAAAAAGCAATGGTGAACCCATATCATGCCTTATGTTTTGCTTTTCAGGCTGTCTTCAACAAAGAAAACTATTCCTTTGGAGTTGTCTGAAGTATATGCTGTAAAAATTTTCCCTGAGTCCATGGTTCTCTACTTACCAGGCTCAAATAATTAGAGAAAATAGGAGGGTCCCACAGAAGTACACACCTGAGGGCGTTACATGAAACCTTGTGATTAATGACAGCCTCTGTTTTAACCGGGCTCAAACCTGAACCCAGAAGCCAAAGTCCTGGCCCTGCAGGTCTGTCCTCAGAGAAATCCACCTGAGTCAAGTGCATGGAGATCTGCTATCTCCACGGGGTTCTATCGTTTTTTGTTTTTTTTTGTTTTTGTGTTTGTTGTTGTTAATCCTCACCTGAGGATATTTTCCCACTGATTTTTAGAGAGAGTGGAAGGAGGGGGGAGAGACAGAGAGAGAAACATCCATGTGAGAGACACACATCGATCATTGAAGATTGAGCCTGCAGCCTAGGTACGTGCCCTTGACCAGAATCGAACTCCATACCTTCAGTCTGAGAGCCAACACTCTATCCACTGAGCCAAACTGGCTAGGGCTCCATGGGTTTTAAACAATTCATTACCATATCTGACCCTCACAACACCCCTGTGATGGAAACAGTGACCCCCATTTTACAGATAAGAAAAAAAGGAGGGCACTGAGTTTAAAGAGATTGTGCAAAGGGTAAGGATGTAGCATACTAGCAACTGGAACGCAATTCTTCTCTTCTGACCCGGGGACATTGCTCATTCCTGGTTGCCCACTTCTCATTGGGCACTAACCAAAACCAGGATGAACCTGAGTGAAGCCTATATTCAGAAGGACCAAAGGTTCAAAAGGAGAGGGATGGATGGGAAAGGCAAAGAGTTCCAGGGGCCATAAAAAAAATTATCACAATCACGACGTAGTCCAAAGTCAATGATCCCAAATGAATCCTGGAAAGAACTCCTTAAAAGCCCAGGAATGGATTCAGGAATGCTCTAAGTTCAGGTGTGGACCCATTAGCACGGAGGCCAGAGAACACCAGGACTGGGTCCCACTTTCTCCAGTGGCCGACATACACCGGCAGCCATGGAGCCTGTTCCCCTGAGCCCTTAGAGAACACAGATGCCCTATTGCATGCAGTAATGAAGGGAATGGCCTTCTAAAGCCATGGCCTCCAACCTTCACCAAAGAAAATGGCTGCAGGATTGCAGGTAGCGGGCCTACATAATGAAATCCCCTCCCACCAGCAAGCTGTCTGAGGTGATAATGTCCTGAAGAGAAGGCCTGTGTGAAAGAAAATGTTTTAAACAGTGGGGTTGATTTCCTGTCCTGGCTTATTTCCTGCAGAAAAGAGAGATAATCAGCATCTGAGCAGCTGTGGACAATTCACAAGGAGCTGCTGAGCTCCTCCTAACAGACGGAGATTTATTTCAGGTTTTAATGTAAAACACAGAGCTGACCCCAAACCCATCATCACAGTCGCTCGCTAATCCTCTCTGGCTTGTGCAGTTTCTTCATTGCTGCATGCGAGTCTTTCTGCTTTGTTGTGCTGTGTGCTTGTTTCCTCCTCTGACCGCTCTGCTCCAGTTCGAAGCAGAGTGTGTGGGTGGGTACAGAGGGCAGACCTGGCGACGTCTGCACGGCACCTGTCTCACCTCCAGCACCATCACCTCCAAGCGATGATCCCACTAGGAGGCTGCGGGAGGCACAGATGCTGCCTGATTTCTTGGAATCGTTTGGAAACATGGTTGCCTTGTGCACACCTATAATTGCCAAACACATTTGTAGTCTCCGTGCTACCCCTGCCCACCTCTACCCCCGCCTCCTCCTCTTCTACCCCAAATCGTGCCCTGAAAATATCAGTTCCTCCTGAGCATGTATTACGCACGGAATGAATGCAGACATCTGTACAGACGCATTTATGCACAAAGACAATAATAAGAAATGACTAGAAGAAACTGGTGGCAAGTTAAAAGCAAGCGACAGCTGATAGCTTTTGCACAACCTGTCTCGGGCAATTTGGTAAGGATGATTTCAACCCCCACGTGGGAGACACCCAGCTGGTTAATAGTCTGCCCCAATCTGCTTCACATCTCTCTGCCAATGGCCTCCTCCCCAAGTCACTCAAATATAAAGGCAGGTTAGTCGCATCTTTGCCATTAGAAGTTTACGGCAATGTGCTACGGTCTTGCCTTAGCTCCCAAACTCCATCTCTTGGAGCCTGATGTTAGAAACAAAAAACTAAAAGGCTGTTTTTGAATTTTACTTAGCCTGATATTGGAGTTTTAAAGGCTTCTTTTCTTCATCAAAGCCCTCGATGACTTGGCAAATATGACGTGTGTAATTAGGCTGGAACCTCATTAGAATGGTCATTGAGGTAGCACAGTGTTTCTTATAAGGAGACTCCTGACAGCCCTCACTCCATCACCCTGTCCTCAAAGACGCTGTGCGGCTCCAATATGCTCAGAGGTCCGAGGGCACGGTGACTGCTTCTCCGGCTGAATTGAATGCAAAGGAGGTTAGATCGAAATAGCAAAGAGATCCCTTTCTCTCAAAAAGGGCTCCCAGTGGGTGATTTTCATTATCTCCGTTGGCCTTTTATTCACCTTCTTTCAGATTTCCTGACACCAACGTTTATTACTTTCATAATCATTTATTGAAAACTCAGTTGTAAAAAAATGAAGTCTCCACAGAAGACCCTGGGACCCTGCCTGCAAGAGGGTAAATTTTTATTGTGAAAAATACATCAAATGCAGCCTTCCTTACGATCGCTTCCATTTCAGCTTTATAAGGTGACTATCTGCATAGAGGGGGCAGAAAGCTGTATGGGACCAAGTCTTAGACATCGTCATAGCTGTCTTGTTAGCACATGAAGTAACCTTCATGTATGGAGATACAGTGACCTAGAGATAATGTGCAGCATATAACGGTGTACCTCACGTGTGTGTGGATGCGCACAGTCAAAGCTTAGACATCTTCATAGCTGTCTCGTTAGCACATGAAGGTACTAACCTTCATGTATGGAGATACAGTGACCTAGAGATATTGTGCACATATATAACGGTGTACCTCACGTGTGAGTGGATGTGCACAGTCAAAGCTTTGACTATAGCCTCACCTGTTTAGCTTTGGTACTGAGTAACATCTATTTCCTGCAGAGGCTATCTAGGCCCTGGGTTCTAAAGATGTATGCCATCTTCTTTGTAGGGCCGCAACACCGAATACCTCTTAACAAGACTCCCATCGGAGTCCAGTGTTCCCCGACTCCCAAAACTTTCGGTTCTTAACAAAGTAGAAGGGATGAGCTCCAAACTCTTCTTGCTGCGATGGGATTGTCAGTTACTCCTTCCCTGATGTTCTGCTCTGCCTTGGGACCTCTCCACCTGGCTGTTCCCCCAAGAGCTCCTCCTCTGGTAATCAATGCCTCCCTAGCCCCCCCCAACACCCCCACACACCACACACACTACACACACATCACACACACACACACACACACACCACACACACACCACACCACACACCATAGCCACACCACACACACACCACAAACACACACGCACACCATACACACACACCACACATACCACACACACCACACACACACCAGATACACACACACACCACACACACACCAGATACACACACACCACACACATACCACATACACACACACACACACACTATACACACCACACACACATACCACACACACCACACACACACACACGCACACCATACACACACCACAACACCACACACCACACACACACACACCACACACACACCACACACACCACACACACACACACGTGCAGCAGCTACAATTGCCACCTCCCTCCTGAGGGGTTAGAGTCCATTGGAGCAAGCCTCTGCCTCAACCCTGCCCTGCACTGGGAACTTCCAGGTCCTCCACAGTCTGGGGGACTGGGGGACTATGGACACGTCACCTTCAATGGCGAGAAGGGTGCTGGGCCCTCCGCTGCTCCTCCTGGGCAGTGGCAGGGATCCCCCCATGGGATGGGTCTACCTGCCATCTCATTCAAGTTTCCAAGATCTCTTCCATTCTCTTTCCTTTGGAAAAAGAAAACTAAGGAGAGAAAGAAACCATTTGTGCCTCAGCCATCCTTTCTCTTACTGAATAGCTCACTCTGCTCTTGCCGCCCTGTATTAGTCAGGAGGCCCAGAAGCCCTGAAAGGTTCCTGGCTTGAATGAGGTTTTGGGGAGAGTATGGCATGGAGGCAGGGAAGGCACTGAAGCTAAGGACTCACGTAAACAACAAGCGCAGGGAAGCAGGACAGGTAGAGGGGACTGCACCCAAACCTCTCCCTCCCTCCCAGGAGACCTCCCTAGACCATCTCTTGCAATCATTAGCTGGTGTACAGGCAAGACTAGACACGCTTTAGCTATCCCCTCCCTATAGGTTTTGATCATTTTCTTTCTTCTCTTTATTGGAAATAAAACACCCTAATAGTTGCCATCACATTTCAGACAGTTTAAAAGTCATATCCTTTTCTGGCTCAGCTTCTCTCTCCAACAGAAGGCAGGGGTCTGCTGCAGCCAATCCCTGCCTGCCTAATGGTGAAGAGCAAGCCCGCTGCGGCTCCCCGAGGACTGAGGATTTCGGACAAAAGCACACAGTGCCTTGGAAAGTTACTGTGGATGCAAAATACCACCATTAAAGGAACTATTTTAACCTAAATTGATTCTTTGTTCTTTAGCCAATTGGCTAATCCTCCTCTTGAGACATGCTTCCATTTAGGAAAACTAAAAACACGGCTCTCAGACGGAGACTTAGAGGAGGCGAGGGATATGCTGACATAGACATTAAGGAGGATTGAGCCGCGAGGGCGGCTGCATCCTGATGAGCTGCTTAAGGTTTCTGGGGGCTCTGCAGTCCCTTGTGGCAGGAGCATGTCCGTGGGAGGGACAGAAGACACGCCAGGGAGACTGAGAGCTAGGCCTGGTGCCTGAGGCAGTCATGCTGTGGGACCTGCTTCCCTACTGGAAGCTTTAAAACTAGTTTTGGCTTCCTTGACCCTCAGGAGGAAACGCTGGCGTCCTGGTCTTCATCTTCCAATAGGGTCCAGAGGAGGACCTTTAGGGATAGGAAGCAAAACCATTCAATCTAGGACTTGGGGTTCATGTTGCACTCCCCTCCCAGAAAGGTAAGGCTGGAGGGGTGGCGGGGGGGGGAGGCGGGGAGACACATATAGAACTAGGGGGTGGGGGGTTGAATAAGTCCAGAACACTAGGGCCATGGCCAGATTCTCATAAACATCTCTCTTAAACTGAGCAGAGCATTCATAAGTTTCTTTTTTCATTTTCACCATTTGCTATTATTTCATTATTACGTGGCAGCTGTTTAATGTAGATACACAAAATAGGAAAAAGGATTTTCATAATCCCCAAATGCCTTAATCCTTCCAGTCTTTTTATACAAATATATATATTATAAATGAGATCTACGATAAATGATTTTTACTTAATTGTATACATTCTGAGCTAAAACACTGTGATGGTTAAGTGTATATGCCAACTTCACCTGGCTACAGGAGCCCAGATTTTTGGCTAGCCATTACTTCTGAGCATGTCTGGCAGGGCATTTCCAAGTGAGTTAGTATCTGAATCAGTAGATTGTGTAAAGCAGATTGCCCTACCCACTATGGGTGTGTCATCCAACCCACAATCCCTTAAGGGTCTGCCTAGATTGAACAAAATGTCAAAGGAAAGAATTCACACCCTCTGCCTGACTGAGCTGGGATATTGTTCTTCCTTTACACTTGGACTGGGACTTATATCATTGGCTTCTTGGGTCCTCAGGCTTTCAGACTTGGACTAGAACCCAACCACTGGCTTTCCTGAGCCTCCAGCTTGCAAATAGCGATCATGGGACTTGTCAGCCTCCATAATCATGTAACCAACTCCTATAATCTCTCTCTCTCTCTCTCTCTCTCTCTCTCTCTCTCTCTCTCTCTCTCTCTCTCTCATCTCTACATGTACATACACACACACACACACACACACACACACACACACACACACACACAGCAGGTCCTCAAATAACGTTGCTTTGTTCAATGTTTTTGATTATAACAAGGTGACAAGACACAGAAACTTAACTGTTCTTTATACCAATTAGCCTATGGTGAATTAGTTTTAATGTGTCCTTTTGCCACAGTTCTCAGAACATACTGGCAATTTTAAGTGAGGACTCATTGTATATACATATATATCCAATATGTGTGTGTGTGTGTGTGTGTGTATTAATTAGGGTTCTCCAGGTGAAGCAGAAATTTTAGGGGATGTAGGCAGGCTTAGGGAATTTTTAGAATTGGGGTCCATGGAAAAGCACTGCCCTGCAGACTGAGAGAAGGTACATCTCCATCACACAAGGAAGCCAGGTGCAGTTACATTTCCATAAGACAAGGGAGCAGCAAAGGTATATTTCCAAAGGACAAGGGAACTAGAAGTAGCCAAGAAAGGTCTATATTTACAAAATAAAGAGAAGAAAGCCCTTCATTCAGATGGAAAAGAAGAAAGCCCAGAGGAATGGAAGGACCATGAGGGAGGAGGGCCTCAGAAATCACTACAGTAACCAATTCAAAGGGGAATATTGACCAATCAGAGGGGATATCAGGACACAGGAACTGCAGCCTTATAAACCATGGAAACAGGAACTCAGTGGGACCTTTTCCCGCTCCCTACTTGGGAGTCCATTCTGTGGGGCTCTTCCCTCCCCCCACGTGTGTATTAGTGAGCCATAATTTAATTTTTTAGTTTCTTATTCATTTACATTATTTCCAAAGTCTTAGCTATTATAAGCAACTAAGAAGGGCGTTACGGGATAAACATTATTTTGCATTGTTCTAAACATCCTGGTGGCATGTGGTTAGATTATCCCTCCCACTCCAGTCCCTAGTTTCAATACCTGGATTATGATTGATGATGTAGGCCTGGTTCTGTTGCCTGGTTCAAAGAAAGCATGGCACCACCTGCTCAATCTATAAACTTCTGGGAGCTGTGCCCTTCTGGGCAGCCTCAGAGGCTCTGACACTGTCATCCTCCTCAGATTATGACTCAACAGTTGTGTTGTAGGAAACACACTGAGCACATACTTCCCAGACACATCAGCTGATTTATCCCTACTCAGCACAGCCTGAGGAGCCACCTGATAACATGAACCTCATCCTGTCCTATAATGAATCACCTTGAGACATTCAGAACCATGAGATCATATCATATGGTTCTCTTCTTCCCACTCTGTTTTCAATAATCTTTAAATATGTTTTTTAACACAGCAGCTCTAAGATTGATGGGGTTGGGAGGCTGCATTGGGGAAAGAGTGAGTTGGAGTAGCTAAGTATAACCATCTCCAATTAAAAGTGCCATCAGTACACATAATAAAATATTCAAAGGCTTTCCAGGGATGTCAACTTATTCATAATTGATTTAAATGAATCACTGGAGAAAAAAAGGCCTTTAATCTCTCATATAACATGTCTCTGCAAAAATTAAAACTGGAATCACAGTTTACTAAAAGAAAAAAAAGAAAAGAAAAAAGGAAATCCAGCAAGTGTTCCAATCACCTAGATGGATTTGTCATTGGGGACGGCTGCTTTTTCTAGCATCCCTCCATTTGAGGCAGTTCAAGATTTAGGCTTTAATGTAAGACAGATCTAAGAGGATACCAATGACAGTGTCCTTCATGTTATCAGTGTAATTTTAAATTATTTTTCATCTGGAAGAAATGAAAATAAAGGAAGAGGAATCCTTAACCTACTCACCTTCCTCATGTTTTAAAGCCCAATGCAGATGCTTAGAAGAGCCCCAGATGGAAATGACTGTTGTGTGGCTTCTGCCCCTGAAATCTTCTTTGCAGTGATGGAACTGCTGATGCCACATGGAACCAGCTGATGAGAGCTAACAGGGGACATCTCTTCCCAAATCCTATTCAGTGATATTCAGTTAGGGAGCTTGACACTGGACACAATAGGGTTTTTTTACACCATGGAAATTGGCAAGTGCTACTAATCAGGCTTTTCTTTTTTCTTGAGAGTCCAGTTATTAAACAGTTACCCGTCCCTCACTGCTTTATTTTGAAATATGGTGTTGGAGGAAAGGGGAACAAGTGGGTCCTTGAGCAAATGAAACCTAAAACATTGCTGGAGGCAAAACTGATAAAACTGAAGCTGCCCTACTTCAGCACATCATAAAAAGGCAGGGTTCTTTAGAAAAGACAATAACGCTGGGAAAAATAGGAGGCAGCAGGAAAGGAGGAGAACCAAATATAGGATGAAGCGGCTTTATTTAAAAAGCCATAGTCATGAGTCTACAGGAACTGAGCAGGGCTGTAGAGGGCAGGACATTGTGACATCACTCATGGGTCAGCAGGAGTCGGTGCTGATTCAATGGCATGTGAGATACACACGCTTGCCCACAGCCCACAGTTCACCTCCTCTGGCCAAGCATTGCTCGTGCAGAGTATGCACACACACATTCTCTTTGGAACATTCAGGAAGTGTGCCTTCACTAATTAATAAAAGACTAATCTTAGACTCATGGATGATAGGCATTTTCTTCTGTCCTAAGAAAGAAATTCTACTTATAATTCTCATTTTCACTTGAGTATTCCCAAGACACATTGACACCCTGAACTCTCACAGTGCTTAAAATAAGAAATTAAATTAGGAACTCTTGAGGAGCTTATGATAAATGGCTCATATGTCCATTTGTCAAGCCATGAAAGTGTTCAGAAGAGCTCTGAGTCTTTCTTGGGCTGTTCTGAAAGTGCATCCTTGATGTCCAGTCCCCAGCAAACATTTAGCATTCAAGTGTTTTTATTGGCTCACATTCCTCAAACCCCAGAGTTAGATCCTAAGTGAGAGCTTCTACTTTTCTACTGCGAATGAGTACCTTTCCCCCTGAATGCACTAAATAAAACTGAAAGACAAAAGATTTGTTGGTTATGATTCTATCTCACCATCATCTGTTCACTGATTTATTAAAGACTCAGAGTTAATATAATACAAGTTTTCCCAACTGGCATGGCTCAGTGGTTGAATGATACCTATGAACCAGCAGGTGACCTTTTGATTCCTGGTCAGGACACATCCTTGGTTGCAGGTTCTGTCCCCAGTAGGGGGTGTGCAGGAGGCAGCCAATCAATGATTCCCTCTCTTTATTGATGTTTCTGTCTCTTAGTCCCGCTCCCTTACGCTCTAAAAATCAATAAAAATATATTTTTTAAAAGATAATACAAATTGTAAGTAAGCTAACAAATACCAATCTTAATACTTTCTCTGCAAGGTGACATAACGGAACAATATCTTTTCAGAATCTTTTATTTTTAGTGAAAAAGAATAATTTAAACGGGACCAAGATACTTATAAAATGCTTAAAATTTCCCACTAAACACTAATAGTTTACAGAAGATTTACTAGAATACTAAACCATTCTGTTCTGACTGCCCATTCTAATAAAAATGCAGACATTCCAACCGGCAAGAAGGAGGAGGAGAAGAAAAAGGACAAAGAGAGGAAAGGGGAAGAAAAAGAGAGAGGGAGGGAGAGGGTGTGAGGAAAGAGGAAAGGGGAAGGAGAAGGGGACATTCTCTTGGGAATCTTTCAACCCGGACTTGAACTCATTAAATGGGATGGATCCAATCACGTATTGTAACAAATCACCATAGTGGCTTTAAAAAAACCACAGATTTATTATGTTATACTTATGAAAATCAGAAGTCTAAAATGGGTCTAACAAAGCTGAAATCAAGGTGTTCACACAGGTGCATTCTTTCTGGGACCTCTAGGGAAGACAACATTTTCTTACTTTTTCTAGCTGAGGCTGCCTGCTTTCCTTTACTTGTGGCCCCTTCCTCCATTTTCAAATCCATCTTTAAATGAAGGTAGAACCTTTAAATCTCTCTCTCTCTCTCCCCCACCCCCTTTCTTCCATCTGCTTCTATCACATCTCTTTTCCTCTGCCTATTTTGCCTCCCTCTTTCTTTCCCCATCTAAGGACACTTGTGATTACATGGAGTCCACCAGATAATTCAGGATATTTCCCTATCTCAAGACCCTTAATTTGATCACACATGCAGAGTTCTTTTTGTCATGTAATGTAGTATAGTCACAATTTTTGAGGATTGAAACAGAGACATCTGAGGGGGGTCATTATTCTGTTTGCCACAGTGAGGTAATTGCTATTAAAGGCTGGAAAAATAGTGGCTCTGGTCTGTAGTAAAATCAATTGGCAAAACTGTAGCCTATATTAATTTGCAAGATAGAAGAACTTGTGCATATTTCTAAGGAGATTTTTCAGGCAGAACATTGAAAATGTCAACTGGCTTTCTTGTACAAGGAAGAGAGAGATTGGTCATAGAGAGAACTGTTCAGTTTGCAAGCAGAATTTCAAGGAAATATAAAAGAACCAGGCTGTACTGGGTTGGAAAACAAAACTATTTCACACTTTTACTACCTTTAGTCAGTAAAAGATTCAATAAGTAAGAAATGACCTCAGGGTTGAGATCAAATTAAAAGTTTATCTATAAGACATTTTGTTAGAACTTCAGAAAGATTTACCAGAGTGCCTCGTTAGACCCTCTGAACTAGAATAAAGAGTTTGTAAAAATCTAAAGGCTATGTCCCACAGCACCCTGACACTCAGCCAAAAATAGAGAGAGGTCTGTCTCAAAAAGAATTATGCATGTGACTAGGGGCATGAGGTGAACCCAACCAGTCATAGAATCCCCACCATGTGGCCAAATGTAAAAGCTGTATCAACTCGGAGGAAAAGGGTGGAAAGAGACTTGACTTTAGGTGGTAAGCGCACAATGCGGTATGCAGACAATGTGTTATAGAGTTGTACCTTGAAACCTATATGCTTTGATTATTAATCAGTGTCATCCAATAAATTCAATAATTCAATAATAAGTGGGGAAGCAGAGACAGTTCAAATTGAAAAGAGGCTCTGGGGTCCCAGCATTCTATAAGCAGGCAGCAGGTTCAGAAAGCTACTTAGCTACAAACACAAGTGATTTATTTTAGAAAATCCCAAAGGATAGAGGTGGGAGCCACAAAGAACAATGGACCAGGAATCAACCGGAGGGGCAGAACAAGGTCCCCTCATCAAGGAACAGTTCCTTCTGCAGAATAAGGTGCCCAGACACTGTGTGCCTTCCTGGAGCTCAGAACTGTTGTGGGCCAGTGATTGCTATGGGCCTCCTAGCCTTCTCTTTTTGTTTTGTTTTATTTTGTTTTGTTTTTCCAAAGAAAGACGGACTATCCAGGCAGTGCCTCATTTGGATGGGCCTACAGTCTCAAAGCTTGACTACCCTGCGTTCTCTTACAAATGGAACTTGGGAGCTTGTTTGGGAACTCTAGCAGGGTCATGTACCCTTGACCAAAGAACAGTTCTCTTCTATAGGAAAGGTCATCCTCTTCCACCTAGCACCCATTTTCAAAAGGGACACACATGGAGTAGAGAGGAAGGAAGGGGACACCCACTTAGCCAGCCAGATCAGTCAAATCAACCCTTGAGATCTTATAGTCTTCGTATCTTACCCCTTTTGCTTTATCTTTTTTTTAAAAAAAAAATGTTTTTATTAATTTTTTGAGAGAGAGGGAGATTATATATATAAACATCAATGAGAGAGAAACATCAATTGGCCACCTACTGCATGCCCCTACTGGGGATCGAGCCTGAAAGCCAGGCATGTGCCCTGACTGGGAATCAAACCAACTGGGGATCTCTCAGGTACATGGGATGATGCTCAATCAATTGAGCCACACTGGCAAGGGCCTGCCTCTTCTTTTAGAGACCGCCTACTGTGGTTATCTTGACTCTGTCTCACCATTGTATACTGAGTGTAGGTAGGGGTCAGATAACTTCTCTTTTTAGTTCACAGGTCTCAAGATCAAGAGGAACTGGACCCAAAGGTCCTCACCCACACTTAGACCTGATTTAGACCATAAATTCATAAGCTTCTTCCATGATGTCATGGTTAGGTAAGACTGAGAATCTTAGAAAGGATGAGTGTATTTGCATATGAAACAGAGCACAGACTATCATAGATTGTTAAATTAATTTCTCCCAGTCAATCACACTTTCCAGGATCCACACCTTTATCGAGTGTCTTCCTGATTGGACTCTGAGCTTGGCTACATGAATTTCCTTGGCCAATAAGGCATCAGCAAATATGACACAGAGATATGAAAAGGGCTTATTTAATTGGGGCTTGTCCTCCTGCTGCCGCCCCCACTATGTCTAGCCTCCTTGAGGATGAAAACCCATAAACAGAAAAGGCACAGCCATCTCAACCGTCCCGGCTGAGCCTGACCTCCAGCCAACCCTCCAGTTCCATGCAGCCATGTGAATGTTCAAGGAAAACCAACAGAAAGACCACCCAGCCAATCCACAGAATAATTTCACAGCATTAATAACTGAAATAAGAATTTAGTAGAAGCATGGTTCTAGGAGCTCCTGAGAGAAAATGAATCTAAGTTCCATTCAATTGCCCTTTTCTAGCACTTGGAGCCCCCAATTTACTCTGCAAACTCAGTTGTCTCCAATGGTACCAGATTCACTCTCATAAACCCTGTTCCTCAGAAACAAAGTCTACCTCCTGCCCTCACTTGCCTCCACCCCAAGACTCCTTGAGTCACTCTTTGTGGATTTTGGATAATGCTTGTTAATATTTAGTCAAAGTTTATAAGTTTTTAAAATAATATCAGTCTTTATATGTTGTCATAAATGCATCCTTGGGTTTTCTGTATTCTGATAGCCCAGCTTATCTCTATATATAAAAGCCTAGCAACCATTATTCCAGAACAACCAGAATGACCGGTAGCTATGACATGCACTGCAGCAGCCAACCAGCCTGATCTGGGCCCATCGCCCCCCTGCCCCATGGGGCCCTCCACCTGCTAGTTTCAGACACAGGGAGCACATGACTGAGCTGTCAGCCCTCCTTCTGAGGGGAGACACCGGCCAGGTATACAGAAGGTGCTCAGTGAGGAGTCCGCATGGGTTGTGTTCACACCTTCATGCTACCCACCCACCCCCAACACAATGCCGAAGGAAGCCTGATTCAGGAAACCCCATGCTGACCACCCACATGGAGAAATAGCGTGTGATAAACATCATGTCCTGCAAATGCCTGAATCTGCCTCAAGAGGAAGACCCAGAGCGGGAAGATCGGGGCTGAGACAGAAGGTCTGGGAAAAGCAGGGCCACGGATGACCGTGTTCTGCATTTGCTGCCCCACTCTGCTCCCTGACCCCCTCCGTGTGCAAAGCGCCTGCATCGCCGCCCTTGGACGGAGGCCTGTGAGTGAGTGAGGAACTGTAGCTGTGCCTGTGGCTGTACTCAGCCTCCTGCCCTCGTGGATAAGCAGGAAACATATTTATGTGCCAGAATTTAAAACCCTCTTTATCAGTAATAGCGCAAATAATGCAAGACCCACACATGTTCCTAAATAGGACTCTGTCCAGCTACATATGAACCCAGATGGAAGGCATGCTCTCCACCGAGGAGGCTGCAAAGACTGCTCCTCTCTTGAACGCATGCAACCTGGAGAGGTTTAAAGGGAAAAGGAAATAAAACAAAGTAGCAACAAGCTTTGAAGCCACTGATGATGCCGTCAAATCTTCTGCACGATGGTGATGTCAGAGCCCATCTCCCCACCCCTGGGACTCAGACAGCCAAGCTGTTGACACCTGCCAGGTCGCCTGGCACCGGCCTCATCTAAGGGGCCACTTTCAACCTTCCACCAGCTCCTGGAGGCAGATGGGCTTGTGCATGGAGGCTTCAGTGTTAAAGCAACCCTGTTGGTGTAGCACAGACAGGCGTGGGCTTTCTGGTGAGATAGAGCCCATAACATCCCTTCAGAGTGTTTTTAACTGTTCTGAGATCATGCTCTTAGCCTTGGCGACTCTCAAATAGGCCTCAGCGATTCCACTTGCCTGATGCAAAGACCCGGGTTTCACAGAGACCGGACCCACGGCTCCCGGAGCAGTTGCATCCTTTCAAAAGGAAGGTCACCCTGGCTGCAGGTCCTTGCTCTTTGTCACTTTGAATATTTCTTGCCATGCCCTTCTCTACCCAGCAAAGCTCATTTAGTATTGAAGGCCAGAAAAAGAGCTTCACAGAGAACTAAAAGCTAAAGGAGTTCATCACCCCAATTGGGGGCAGCCAGCCAACTGCCCATGGTCCCACCCCCCACCACCCCCCACCGCCCCACCCCAGTCGGGTGTGGGGCCGGTGGCTAACCTCCCATGTCCCTTCCCCCTGGCCAGCTGGCCCAATCACCCCCATAGGTCAGCTGGCCACACCCCAGCCATGCATGAATTTGTGCGCCAGGCCTCTAGTAAAATTATAAGTGTGCCATGGGAATAAACCTTCTATGATCTTCTATGGTAGCTTGGTTTAGGAGACAGTTCTCTTTCTCAAAATGTTGTCATTTTTACAAAAATACCTGGTGTTAATTTAGGTACCTTCTCCGCCCCACCCCACCCCCAATCCCGGTCCCCTCTGAGCCTGGGCTCCCAAGCTAAGTCATTAGAGACTTCTCTCCCACACAGATTGATGAGGGAGTTCTGAGTACTTCAGGATCCAAGTGCCTCCTGGGAAGGATTCTTCCAGGTTACAGCTCACTGCATCATCTCTGGGAAGATGAAAGAGGGAAGTGATCCCTCTTCTAGTCACTGATGAGGACACTATTGGGAAACAAGCTTCACGGATGTTATTTAACCTGTTTCTCAAACCCATGAGATGGGCAGAGCTATAGCATCATCTCCACTCTGGGGATAAGGACACTGAGTCTTCAGAAGGATAAGTGACTGACACGAGGTCACAGAGCTTGTGCAAGGTGTAACAACAGCTTAAACGCAAGTCCCTCTTTGAAACAGTATTCTGACAATTATTGCTTTTCGGAGAAAATTGGACGCAAGCCCTGTATCTTTTCCTTACAAGCAGGTAAATGTGAGTTCATTTTTAACTTCACATGTGAACTGTGGATCCTAGTGACTGTGTTGCAGAGGATTAGTGAGATAGAGAGCAGAGAACAGTGCAGTGTGTAGGCTCTGAAGCAGATTGCCTAGGTTCAAATCCCAGTCCTGCCACTTCCAAGCTGGGTAACCTGGGGCAAGATGTTTAACTTCTCTGTGCTTACGTTTCCATTACTTTAAAATGCAGATAAAGCCTTACCTCCTAGGATTTAAGAGAAAGATTATAGATGAGCTAATATATGAAAAGCTCTTATAACAGGATCTGGCTCATGGTTAAGTTCAGCTCTCATTCCAAAGCCTGGCCTGTAATTCACACTCAATTGGCTCGGAGTCCGGTGCTTTTTTCACTGTTCCACGCTCCTTCAGAATTTTAGAGTTCAGAGGTTCAACTTCAGTGCATCAAATGTCCACTTTTTGAACCAAAAGACACAACTCCTCTTAGTGGGCACTGTTTAAAAAATTCTTTACCAAAGTGAATAGAGAGTTTGTCTCTGCTTTGATAAAACACAAATGAAAAAAAAAAATTGCCTGTCTGTAGTTGACTGTATTAAATAAATTATTCACTCTGACAGAGAAAAAGGCTGAACATTTTTGAACAAAGGAAACTGCCCAACCCCTCAGAAAGCTCTGTGGTCCCCTGTGGATCTGAGCAGACACCATAAGGATCAATGTCTCAGAAACCGAGGCTGTGCGTTAGCCATTCAGCAAACCTGTATCATCCTTGATCAGCCTCTGCAACTCTAGGCTCTGGGGATAAAAGGAGAAGTCAATCAGAAGCGCTAATAAATCCTGTGTCTGAAAACAGAGGAATTTGAAAAATAATGAGAAAACTTCAGTGCATATTCAGGGGAGTTCTATTATAGACACATTTAACTTTTTAGTCTTTAATTATATGATCTCAGGTACAAAGAAAAAGAGAGAAGGAGAGATGTGGCAATCACCACACAAGGCATGTAATTGATTCAACCCAAAATTCTGCTCCCTGCTCTGGGAGTAAGTGACTTGGGGTCGTGACTCAGCCACCCCTCAGTAGAGTCCCTTGTCTCTAGTGTGAGCTCTCACCTGACACTCAGCGAGTATGAATGAAGGGCTAAAGAGACACGCTGCTTTTTACACCACCTGGCCCAAAGCTACGCCAGCCTTCCCCTGGTGCTCAACCAGAGCCAGAGCCGTCTGCTCCCACGCTGCTGGGGAACTGGCTGCACCGTGTCTCCTCACACAGATGTCAGGCTCCTGTGAGTTGCCTCTTAGGATTTTCAAGGGTAATCTCAACAACAGATTTTTCATCTGAAATGCAACTCTACTGTCCCATGATTCCTAGGATGTATATCACAGTGTTCCTGCCTGGATCTTCAGCATAATCTACAAGAAAGAAACCTCACTCCTTCCTTCTATAAAGCAACAGATCAGACCTTCTAATGTCACACTCTAAGCTTAATTGGATTGCATTTCGATGATTTATAGGATGGCAATCTTGTGTCAGGAAAAGGAAAACAGGGATATTTATCACTGTTTCACCCATGCTAACAACTACTATGTCTTTATCCCATACAAGTAAGTTAGTGCAATGAAACCTACAGCCACTGCAGTTTGGTGGCATTCCTGAGATGAAATGTAATGTTCGTAATAATAAAACTCAGCAGGAGTATTTTCTTTGGGGGAAAAATTAGCATAATGATAGTAATATGCTTTCATCTTCTGGAATGAAAGTGATACCACTTATTTTAAGTTTATCAGAAACTACTGAATGGGTTAAAGTATCTTTTCTCCCAGGAAATTGTAGGGGGTGGTTAGGGGGAGGAGAAAGGCTTGAAAAGAGTCTCTGAAAGGAACTTTGAACACAAAAGAGATTCAGACAGGTAAAATTCTGTCTTCAATGGAGTTCAAACTTTAAGCTGTATTTCATATAAAAAATAAAAATGGAATTATCAGATTTTTCTCTACTTCAACTTGATGATCAGAATATTAAATATACTAAATTCAAATTTTGGCATGGATTATGTTATCAAGAAGCAAAACAAAATAAAAAACAATCCGCAATTTTGGATTGATAGCTGCTGAATTGCATCTCACTTAACTGATAAAGTAATTATAATTATTATTCTTTTATATATGAGGAACCTAAGGTGCCAGGAAGTTAAGTAACATCCCATTGTCTCATAAATGGGGAGTGAGGATTGAGCCTCGGTCCCCTAACACCAAAGTGGCTTTTTCTCATATCACTCAACTCTCTGAGCCAAAGGACCAAAACAAAGGTAGCTTTCTTTCACTCTCTTCTCATAATCAGAGATACTACACTGAGTGGCCAGATTATTATGACCACCTGACATTTGTAGGCAAAGTAGCTATAATTTCGCGCTTAAGTTGCTAGAGGGCCAGACCATTATAAATAGGGAAGCAGGTTGTTTACCACGACAGTAGAAGTGATTTTTTTCTGAAGATATGTGTAAACAACACGATTTAACAGCCTTTGAACATGGGATATATTTGAACGTGAGTGGCCAGATTATTATGACCACCCCATCAGTACTTCGTTGGGCCACCTTTTGCCTTCAATACTGTGGCAATTCTTCTTGGCATTGACTCCACGAGATGCTGAAAGGTGATACAAGGAATCTGACACCATGCCTGATGAATAGCACTGTCCAGTTCTGTGAGATTTGATGGTTGTGGAACCAACTGCCTGATGGCTTTCAACTTCGTCCCACAAATGCTCAATTGGATTGAGATCTGATGATTGTGGGGGCCACCTAAGCGAGGTAAAGTCTCCCTCATGTTCTTGAAAGCACTCCTGCACAATACGAGCACTGTGGCATGGCACATTGTCTTGTTGGAAGAAGCCATCTCCATTTGGATACGCCATCAACATGCTAGGATGAATTTGATCAGCAACGATACTTAGGTATGTTATGCTATTCAGATGTTGTTCCACATGAATTAAAGGGCCCAAATCATGCCAGGAAAACATGCCCCAAACCATAACACTGCCCCCACCAGCTTGAAGGGTTGTACTCATGCATGTGGGGTGCATGCTTTCATGCTGTTTCTGCCCAATTCTCACTCTGCCATCTGCATGATGCAACTGGAAATGTGATTCATCGGACCACGTGACTTTTTTCCAGTGCTCGACTGTCCAATCCTTGTGTTCCTGTGCGAATTGGAGACATTTTATCTTGGTAACTGCAGACAGCAAAGGTGTTTGAACAGGCCTTCGGATTCCATATTCCATATGATGCAGTGTACGGCTAATTTGCCTACAAATATCAGGTGGTCATAATAATCTAGCCACTCACGTTCAAATATATCCCACATTCAAAAGCTGTTAAATCGTGTTGTTTACCCATATCTTCAGAAAAAAATCACTTCTACTGTCATGGTAAACAACCTGCTCCCCTATTTATAATGGTCTGGCCCTCTAGCAACTTCAGCGCAAAATTATAGCTAATTTGCCTACAAATGTCAGGTGGTCATAATAATCTGGCCACTCAGTGTGTGCCATGGGCTGGGCACTGAACAAGAAAATGAAGAAGAAACCCCCCCCACACACACACACACACACCCCAGCTCTCCTTGGCCACCCCTATCTATGCTAAGGCTTCAGACATACCTAAAAGTTACAGGGTACTTCCTCTCAGGGGCAACTCTTCCTCCCTGACAACCAGTGGAACAGCACATACACTCTATGGAGCTCAAAGACCAATCTATCAACATGCCAACCAAAATGAGGACAAAACACACTTAAAAACCCACAATAATTCAACTAAAATCAAACTCAAAGGGGTGAAAGTTTAGAAATCTAAAAATGTATCATTAAGAGAGAGGTATCAGGGCACCAATAAAATTGCATGCAGACTGTTGAGCGCTCGGCAGGGGGGGAGGGCTGGCTCTATGTTTAATGTATCAAATGTTCTAGAACAGTGGTTCTCAACCTTGGCTGCACATTAGAATCACCTGGGAATCTTTTTAAAATCCTGATTTCTGGGCCTCATCCTCCGGAAATTCTGTTTCTTTGTTACTAATGTTGTGGCCCCACCCCATAGCAAAGAAACAGAATTTCCGGAGGATGAGGCCCAGAAATCAGGATTTTAAAAAGATTCCCAGGTGATTCTAATGTGCAGCCAAGGTTGAGAACCACTGTTCTAGGGTGGTGGCACTTGGGCCTCCTAAGGCTTCCTCCTTCACTCAGCCTCAGGGAACTGAGAGCTGCAGCCTCTAAAAAGGACCAGGAGCAGCAGAAAAGGAGAAAGAGAGAAAAAAAAACCTGGGTAACAAGATTAACTTTCTATCCCTCAGGCAGATATATGCAGAGTGGGCAAAAGCAAAAAATAGAAATCCCCCATCACCTTCTTGCAATCTTCCTCCAGCATTCTCCAAGCAGTATGTATTCCCTCCGCCAACCACAGAAGACTGGCTTCTTCAGCAAACACCCTGGTTTTTATACACCTTTTCTATTTTTTCAATTTTCTAATCCAGGTCTTCCTATCTCTTTCAAGAGGAAATGAAAAAAGCTTTCAAAGTATAATGAAAAGTATACAAATGAATTGCCGGATGTGTGTGCACTTCTGTTTGCGTTTAACTGAGTATTTTGATTCTGTCGACAAAGCACAACATGAAGTGGATACTAGAAAATAAATTCATTTCTCGGGCATAATTCAGGGCTTCCAAAATCAAGTGGAAGCCCAAATGATTTGATCAAGCGGGCCTGATAAAACTACCCATGCATGGCCAACTGTGCGTAGGAACTTGGTTGAGCACAATTGCTTAGGAGCCTCCTCATTGCCATCTACAATGCATCCCACAACTCACAATGGTCCTAAATGATGAACTCTCTGAGTCTTCTTTTTTTTTAAATCTACATAATAGGGAAGTTCAAATAAATAATAACTGATATCCTTTCCAATTATCTCATTTTCTAAAAATAGTCTAAAACCCTCAGTATACCTGAAATAGAAACACTTTGTAAAATCTAATTTAAGCCAAATGAAAGTCAAGAAATTGTTGGCATGAAGCAATCAAAGCAATGGACAAAAGTTAAAGGAGTGGAGTTCTAATTCTGGTGGTTCCGTTATGTGTTCTGCTTATCTATTGCTGCATAAAAACCCTACCAAACTTAATGGCATACACAATGTTAATCAGTTAATATGTTCCTTCTCACAGTTCTGGAAGTTTCAGGGCTCAGTAGGTGGGTTCTTTTCAGGGTTTCAAATGCAGTTCCTGTCACATGGTGCCTGGGGCTGGAGACATCTTAAAGGCTTCCTTGGACTTCAGCAGGTTATATTGGCCAGAATACCTATGTGTAGCCTGGACTTCCTCACAGCATGGCAGCTGGCTGCCAAGAGGGAGCATTGCAAGAGAGAGAGAGAGCCAGATTGTTGCCTTTAGTGACCTAGTCTGGGAAGCCATGTAGCTTTACTCATGCTGTATTCCATTTAGTAGAAGCAATCCCTCAAGGCCTGTACATATTCAAGGAGAAAGGAATTAGGCTCCACTTCTTTTTTAAAATATTATTTCATATTAGTTCCAGGTATACAGCACAGTAGTTAGACAATCATATAATTTACCAAGCGATTTCCCCAACATTTCAAGGACCTACCTGGCACCATACATAGTTGTTACAATATGACTGACGATATTCTCTGCACCCACGTGACTATTTTATAACAGCTACCAATCTGTACTGCTTAACCCCTTTACCTTTTTCACCCTCCCCTGGGCAACCATCAGTTTGTTTTCTGTATCTATGACTCTGTTTCTGTTTTGTTCATTTACTTTGTTTTTATACGATTTTATATGTAAGTGAAATAATATATTTGTCTTTCCCTATCTGACTTAGTTCACTTAGCATAATATTCTCAAGATTCTTCAATGCTGTTGTAAATGGGAAGACTTCATTCTCTTTGATGGCTGAATAACATTCCATTGTATATACGTATCACAACCTGTTATCCACTCATCTGTTGATGGGCACTTGGGTTGCTTTCATACTTTAGCTCCACTTCTTGAAGGGAGGAAAGTCAAGAAACATAAAACATGATTTTTGAAACCATCACATTGGATTGGGTCTACTAGACACTTAAGACTTAGGACTCTATTATTCAATACATTATCAAAATGTGTCATTTTAGTGTCTAAAAGTAAAATATATAACCAATAAATTCAATTGCATCTCTCAAAATATTATATCTTTTGAGAGAGCAATAGCAATAATAGCAAACATTCATTGTATAATTATAATTCTAAATGTCCCTAAATGAATTCTGTATTGCCTATGTCATGGGCACAACTTTTATCCCATATGCCCCTACAGATGCACCTAAGTTCAGAGTAGTATGTTCACATTCAAGAGAACTAACAAAATCTATGTTTACCATTCCCCACATACAGAATGACTGTAAACATTTCTTTAGAGCTCTGTGACAGTAGCATTATTTTTGTTTAAGACATGTTTTCAGTCCACGGATCATTATCAAGGACTGTTCCTTATTCTTTATATGGAGAATGAACACAACTGCCTAAGTCCAATTCCCAAGTTCCTCTGGGAAAAAGACTGTCTTGTAATCAGAGGACAAATGGTGTGTTGTGATTCTGCCGGCAGGCCCTCCAGAAGAAGCCGTGAAACCACACTTCTAAAAAGCAAGCTTTCCCCCGTCAGAGGGACACTCAGCGCCGATGGCAGGCCAGGCCGCCGTGACAGAACTTTGTAAGAATATCAGAGCCCAGGCCCAAGTGTTATTGAGCACAGAACAAGTCTGCTGCCTTCCCCAGAGCATTCCATTCAGATGGGCCTCATTGTTTCAAAACCCAGCCGCAACCTTAACAAGAGGTGCCTGTGAAAGCCACCCCCAGTGTGATCAGGGCCTCAGCTGAAGAGTGAGTGTGTGCAAAGGCCAGGAGTTGAGTTAGACAGAACAGCCCCTGCACTGATCATTGACGTATTGACCAAGGCAGAACTGTCAGGAAGCCTAGCTATCTGAGTCTTCCAGACCACACCACCTCACCGCCACAGAAAATGTCCCCGCAGGAAGATGGAGAGCTCGGGGCTGGCCTTGGCGCTGCTTATGAAACAAGTGCAGGCCTTGGTACTACTTATCCTTCATCATTTCCAAATGAGCGGAATGACCACTGGGAGGTGGTCAGATTGAATTTGACACAATCACCTCCGGGAGCCCAGGGTCCATTCTATGTTAGCCTTGGATTAAAAAACATATATATATGAAAGGAAAAGTAGAAAACACCTAAAGAAGAAGAAAAAAAATAACAGACATGATTTGACTTTCCCCTAGGAATTCATTCTATTAAAAATGCTTCCATGAACCATCCACACTCAAGGGCCTCGGCCTGGGGTTTCATTGTATATCAGTAGAGCACCGAGTATATCTGAAACTGAGGTGCCTGGGTGAGCATACGCCTTGGGAAGAAATCACACTGGCCTCTTGAGAAATTCAGAGGGAAGGCCTGATACACTTAAAAACAGGGTTAATCGAAATGGCTGCCACACGGTTAGTTTTTACCAGTTTCAAACACCTGGTGAGTAGTCCCTGCCAAATTGTGGAATTTCTGTTAAATAATTCACGTGGAAATGTTCCCCAGACTGTTAGTGGTACATGTTGTTCCCTTGGGAGGGCCCAGTGACTGACTGTTCTTGCTTAAGGCAGAACCAAGGTGTCAGTGGGGTCTTTAAGCTGGGCAGTGGCTATCTCAAGGCCTGGCGACACTAAGCACCAAGAAATTTAGTCCAGATCTTGTGGCTTTTTTCCCCCATCATCATTTACCCCCTCTATGCCCTCTTCCACCGACCGTTACTTCTCTCCTACCAACACCTGCAATAAACACAGTTGCCCATGTCCATGAGTTCTCTATTTTTTTCTTTGGCTTGTTTTTAAAAGACCTTGTTAAGTACAGCCAAGTACCCAAATTCCTAATGTTCTCTGGAAATGCAATGAGATTCCAGAGCAGAGAAATTGCCCTTAAAAAGACCAAGTTTCAACAAATGAACAAAGATGATGAACAATATTGGTGTGAAATTACAAACCATTGAATCACCACTTTACTTTATTTCACCACTGACTATATTACTTTTTTCTCCCACAGTAGGTACTCACTTGTCACTGAACACAGAGATTTAGAATTAATTAACGTTGATAAGTGCTTCCTATGAGCTAAGGACTGTGCAAAAGTGCTTTCAAATGCTTACATCATACCTAATCTTTCACTCCTTCCCTGGGTTCAGATTGCAATGTCTCCTCCTCCTACCTAACCTGGATAAATGACTTAACATTTCAGAGCCTCAGTCTCCTCATAGGGACAATGGGAGTAATTATTGTACCTGCCTCGTGGATACAGAATCAAATACAATAATGTTGTATATCTAAATAAAGATTTGGGGAGTTGCAAAAAAACGAAAAAAAAAACACAAAACATGTTTTATAAAACATGGAGGGAGTGAAAAGATTAATGAGAAAGGACCAGGCTCTCACCCAGTGGGAACCTAGAGACACCCAGAGAGTGTTCATGGCAGGAAATACTCTACAGCCCCACAGTGGAGTTGTTCTTATAGTGTGTGAGTTCCAATACTGACTTTACTCAATATCTAAGACCCCCAAACCAGAAAGTCTGATGAACTATATTTGAATTATGTGTCTTCCCTTTAGGTATATTGGTTAAAGCAAAGAACGACCTGGCAAAAGGGACCTCATCAACTTCAATGATGATAAAAGAGGCCCCTGGATCTAGACTCCCACGAAGAGTACACATAGTGGGAGAAGTGAGTTGCCCAGAGGAAACTGAATGCTATCAGAGGAAAGGAGAATGGATGCTACATATCCCCCAAGGTGATGGAAGTCTACTACATTATAGAGTGCACGGTGCACATCAGAGCTCACTAAATGTCAGTTGTCTCACTTCCTTCTGATGCAGCTATTGCGAGCCCCTTGTGCACAGAAAGGTTGGGTGACTTTTCCCAGTTGCGTACAAAATAATTCAGCCAAAACATCTGAATTACAAGACCAAACACCTCCAGTGGGAAGAGTTAGAGAGGGCAAAAGTTGAGACTAAACAAAGAGCTGTTTAGAAGGATGAGTACTGAGAAAAGCCTGTTTAGGATTTAGCTCTTCAACTTGCTTTTCCTTAGGCACAGCATGAATTTTCAATGCCATGCTCTTAAATGGTGCAGTCTGTTCTGTGATCTCAGGACATGTGCGCCTGTGGGGTCAGGTATCATTACAACCCCTTCGGGAAGCTTCCTGTTCATCAAAAGCAAAGCCGAACTTGCTCAGAGAGGTTACAGGGGTGTAGGTACACGTTTTAACCTCCTGGTCTCTGGTGGAACGAGTAGAGGATAGCAAATGTTTATGAAGCCAGACACACATGAATTTTGCAGCTTGTCTCGCATGCAGGAAGAGCCACCTGAGGCAGCTGAGACAGCGGAAGGAACTGGTACCTTCTGACCGTTATCTGGAGAGGTTTTACCAAGCTTGAGACACCAGTCATTTCTCATTGATGTCTAAGTCTGCTGCCACCACAAAAATACTAAAAATTCAAAAAAAAACAATACATTCGTTTCCATGGATTGCTTCCCCAGTCCTGATCCACATTATGTTTCCAAGAAAATTGTATGTGCAGCATGTAGCAAGGGTCTGTGTACTTTGGGTGGGAGATCCTAGCATATTAAAGTAGTTTACTAAGAGTTCCCTTTACATAAAAAATCATATAGGACTTGGGGAACAAACAGAAAGAGACCTTTGGGACAGATGGGGAGATCCTCAGACATCAGCATAAATATTAGAAGACAAAATTGAGTCCAGAGAACATATGAAGGGATGTGGGCTTAGAGATGATGCGTGACCATGTTCACCCTAAGGAAAGGGGCATCAAGGTATCCAGCTTCTGCTTAGAGTCACAGGATTGCAGGGTCGTCACCAAGGGACACTTTTTGCTGGTGGTGATGCCTCAGTGTAAGGCTGTATAACTTGTCCCCAGTCCATGGGAAGAAGGAAACCTGCACGGAAGATGGCAGGCCTCTCTCAGGGATATAGTAACTGGAGGAGACTCAAAAGGGGCAGGCTCTGCCAGAGCTAACAGCAGAGAAACTGAGGAGGAAGGGAAAGAAGAGGGGGGCAGACAACTCGGGGGTCAGGGGAGGACCTGGATGGGAGGCAAAAATTCCAAAGGAGGCCACAGAATGGCAGAGTGAAGTTTGTTACCAGTGGAAAGAGTAACAGGAGGATGATAGCTACAGAGAAGAGCATGTGAGCAACTGAAGGACCAATGGGGATGAGAGGGCATGTGAGTCAACCACAGTACAGCTGCCCTTGGTAGATGCTGACCATGGGCAGACACTCATATTTTCTATGGCACTGTCACAATGCAGGAGAGAGTAGACTATTATTTCTGTTCACAGATCAGGAGACTGAACTCAGCAAGGGTAAGTAACTTGCCCACAGGCACACAGTTGGTAAGAAGCAGGCTCAAAACCCAGGACTGCTTCCACAGCTCTCAATTCGCTCCAGTGTCCTAAGCCCATATCCACGACTGAGTCTCACCCCAACCCCTGTGGCCACCCTCCAAGACTAGCAAGATCTGTAAAGCAAAATCTAACTTTTATGAAGTTTTAGGATATTAATTTGCCCTTTTTATAGGATAGAATCAAATATTTTTATTTGGTTTAGCCTTTTCAGTACAAGCATTGTTCTAAGCACTGTGCATACGTTATCTAATTTTATCCTCATGACAGTTCTTAAAAATTACAACATATCACTATTTCCACACTATTTCTGCCACAAGAGAGGGGAGGGGCTTGAAGGAATGAGCCATAAAAGCACCTTAGTGAGGCAAAAAGAAGGTCGTGTCACCGCACGCCAGTGTGGCTGCGGCAGCAGAAGGGCTGGAGGCATTTGTACTGTTCCTCCCAGAGGCCAGCACTAAGGTGCATCCAAGAGAAAACACATCAGGCAGCTCAGGACCGCGATCACCACATGACTTGGCAGGATGGCAGAACCTGTAGGTTCACAGGCTCTTCCTCAGCTATGAGAGAGCTTGTGCCAATGAGAAGAAAAAAAATGATTCTCTAGAGATCGAAAGACCAGAAAACCAGTCTCAGTGCCACCACATAACAGCTATGTCACCTGGGACAAGTCGCTTCCCATCTCTGGTTCTCCTTCCCCACAGGGAGAGGAGGGACTTGAGTCATCTCCACCACCCCTGCCAGTCCCATCAGTGAATGTCTTTCTGGAGACTTTCTGGCCACATTGGCCCTTGAGGGAGAGCTCCTTCCCTCTGCTGATAAATACAGTCTGTTTGCTCAGCAAGATTAAAGAGCATCAATATTCAAGCCAGGCGCTGTTGGACTGTGACACATTTTAACAATGCTCATCTGTTGCGTAGCAGTCTAAGCCAGCAGCCGCTTCACAGATTTATAAAGATGTTCTTAACCTCCACTGCTTGGGTCAATCGCAAACTCGCATTTGCATTGGTAACTTCATTTAGCCACCTCCTTGCCCCGGTTCGTTAGCTGGGTCTTCGGCTCATAACAGAGACCATCCCCTCAGAGGGAAAGTACATCTCCCCATGTATCTGAAGAATCTAAAATATTATTTCAGGACGATTACAAAGTGGTCCAAGGTGGCATTTGAGGAATCTGGAATTTCTGAGAACAGATCCGTGGCTGCCCTGGTCTTGGCTAATTGTGCTAACCTCCCAGGCTCAGGACCCTGGACAGGTGTGCCATGCTGAATCAGCTGGCAGATGTGACCTGAAACCCTGAGAGTCTATTTGGGGGATTGGTGAGAGCTGCCTTTCAAGTTAAATAGGGCAGACTATCTCTGCAAGCAACGTAGTGGAAAACTGCCTCAGTCAAAATGTGCATGCTCTGCAAATGAGAGGTTGCTGTTTTCCAGAGAAGTGCCCATAAAATGGGGTGGGGGTGGGGGGTTCATACGACTCTCACCAGTGTCTATTATTGTAAAATGCCAGAAGCAATTGTGATGTCATGTGTTGTCTAAAATTGGAGTGGTGCGGCAGCTGGAGATGCAGTGAGAGCTAATAAAGCAAACAAAATGTGCCGAGTTTTACTGCATCGTATCGTTTCTTTACACAGTTATAAGCAGTGAGAAAGGCATCTGCCACATTACAGTCAATTTATTCCTTCTTTATTTTCTGTTCTCTTTCCTTCCTTTGTCAAAAAGAGAGTATGTGAAGTGGGATTGGCTGGGAATACATTTTGACAGTTACAGCAAGAAAAAGAGGTGCTGTTATTAAGAAAAATGTCTTCTTGGATAGATCTGATGGAACTTATTGTGGCAGCCCCCTGATTAAAATATGCTTTCCTGCTTTGTACTTGCTTTATCATCAAGCACCAGAGAAAGGAGTAAGGAGCGTCCCACCTTAAATGGGAGAGGAAACAGAAGAGATGCCTGCCACTCGGGATCCTCTAATAAATTCTACCTGCGAAGGTCCAGCTCTCAGACCCCATCTGGTGAACGCCAAGGCCCAAAACACCCAACTCCATAGGGATGTTGTTTGCTCTGCCCTTTTGTCATCAGTGGATTGATTTTCATGTTCTGGATAAACAAACAGTGAATGACGCTGAGCATTGTATCTTGCTTTGCACTGAAGATCCAATTAGCAAACACAGTCAATGAACAGGTCGAGAGCTGAGGTTCAGATGAACGGGCAGGATCCTCAAGGCTAACCCTCTCTGTTTGAACAGCTGTCCACTGACCTTTGTCCTTATCATAGGTGGCCTCCTGTAAAACATGCCACCAAACTCCACATGCAGAGCCAGAGGGGAAATAAATCATGGTTTATCCAAATACCATGTGTCAATGCACAGACAAATCAAATGGCTCCATGAAGATCATTACTGATAGAATGGAGTGCTAGCCCAGAGATGCAAAGATCGGAGTCAGAAGAGGCTCTGAGCTACAGAGGTAGATAAATACATGCTGAATATTTGGAGCAGGCCTGAGTGAAAAGTAACTTAAATTGGATGCTACTTTTAACTCATGATAGGCCAGCTCTGGGGGTCTCCATGTCTCGGTGCTCCTCTGTAAGCAAGTGATCAGGCCATTTTGTCATTGACTACACTTCAGTCTGCCACTATAAATTCACATCAGATTTACAGCTTTCTGAGCCTCCTTGGCAGAGTTATGGGCCAATAACACGTCAGGAATGGCAATCTTGCTAGCTGTTTTACCCACCACATATTTCACAGATTATAGCCTTCAAGACACCAAGGGACTATCTGACCCAGATAATAAATCCACCAGGGGTCAGAGCTACAGGATCATGGTAGACATCTGACCCATAAAATACATTTGTGCCGATAGGACTTGCCTATTTGTCTCTGTGAGGAGTTGTTGGATAGCAGACCCATTGCTGTCTACAGGATGCCCCAGAGGGAGAACAAATGAACCATCTGCCTAGTTCCTGGTCCTCTGTAAGCCAACAGCACCAGTGACCTGGGGTTCTTCGTCACAGTAGGTACACCTGGAGTCATCAGCTGGCTGACTGTACCTTGTCCATCTGCTGGTCGATGACAGGAGATTCCCAAACCCCAACAAGTCAACACTCTGGAGTCTTTGCAGCCTCCAAATCTTATTGAACGGATTCCTCTTGGGCAATGGGACAGGTAAAAAACAACTAAATGGGGTGACTGGCCACATGTAGACCACCCTTTCATGAAAGGGCAAATATTTTCCAAAAGCTGGACTTACAACCGGAAACATTTCTGACAAGTTCCAAGCACCGCAGATAAAAAGCAAAATAAAACCAAACAAAACCATCCATTGCCCCCAACTTCATAGCACTCATGGTCTAGTCAGGTAGGCAGAGGTAAGTAATGCATGACACTACCACCTAACCATTGGTCTAAGACAATCCATGGAGCTGACCCCAAATTCTAATGGCTGCTGAGTTTAACTCTTTAATATTTTTCTAATTACTGTTCTCCTTCATTCTCACTACGAAGAATCACCAACCCTCCTCCATCAGTTCCCTCCTGTGCAGATGAACTGAGTAAAAGAAAGCTAAATGACATTGACTGAAACCTACTTAAAGTGAGGCAGAGGCCAAGGTCTCTTCATGCAATATTCTAATAACTTGGTTAATAGCTACCTTGACAAGTAACTTGGAGTAAACTTGTTGTTGTTTTTTTATAGTCTCTAACAGAGGCTCTATATCGTGAAGAAGATGGCATTAAGGAAGACTGAAAACTAATCCTGAAATTTGAATAGCTTTGCCCAAATTTACATCCTAATTTTCTAATCACTTTATAGCTGCTTGTTCCCCTTTTATCTTATTTACTAGTGGCCCAGTGCACAAAATTCATGCACATTAAAAGGGAATTAATTAGAGGAAATATTTTAATATTGCTATTTTCCCTTTCTCTATAATAAAAGTGTCCGGATAGCCCCACCCTCATTGGGCAACACCAAGACACAGCCGGCCCCACCCCTGTCAAGGCCTACTGGGTGGAAGACGCAGCCTCATGACCCAGCGCCCAGACAGGGGATGCAGCCTCAAGGGGTGCGACCTTGGCGGGGGGGCGGGGGGGTCATGACCTCAGATCCTCAGGCCTTGGCGCCAGAGCGGGGGGCATGGCCTCAGTGGGGAGCGGCCTCAGGTCCCCTGTCAAGCCCTGCCAGTCAGGGGGCACAGTCTCAGGTCCCCCACCCTGGCGCCACACAGCCTCAGGTCCCTGCTGTGACAGTGGCATGCTGACCCTTGGCATATTAGCCTTTTATTATGATGATGCTATCCCCCAATCCCTTCCCACTGCTTGGTCAGTGGACACAATTAGTCTAACTCACTCCTTCACATCACACAATGGTGAAACACACTTTGCACTTTCTGATGCCTTCTTCTGATGCCCCAAAAGCAAACTTATCCTTAAATTATGGAAAGAAAGAGAAACCCAGAGAGTCTACTTGAAAGGAAGTTTAAAATGCCCTTTTGAACCCAAGTATCCACCTGCCTCTAATTCTACCACTAGAGAACCATTTGGTTGAGTCTTCAAGAATTTTTTGCTTGTTTTTTACCAAAATTACTCAGCTAAAAATAAATACCTAGTGAGAACAAAAATCTCAATTTATGTAACAGGAGAGCATTCCCTCACCATCATGTTCCATCCAAGCATGAAGCTTGGGCTCTCTTTTCCACAATATCTCTCTCTCTGCCTTTCTATAACAACCTCTATTTAATATAGATATTGGGACTCTTATATATGTCCCTGAGGCCACAGAAAAAAGTGGATGTCTCCCCAGAGCAGTTAGATGGCCTCAGTGAGGTTCATTACAGGTATCTTTCTTCTGGACAATTCATGAGTCACCTGCAGGCAACTCTCCGTGAAAAGTCCACATTTCACAAGGTTAGTGAGACCAAAGGCTCCTCTAACATGACTTCTCTGCCTATCTGACAATGTACAGTATACCCCACTGGCAGCAAAGAGTCTGTCTGTGATGGCTGGGCTTCCAGGCTACCCCTTGGGCTCTGCTTGGACATTCCTATTATCTACTCTCCATACCACCTCACTTCTTAGTTTGCATCACCATCTCCCATTAACTCACCTCCCTCCTACTTCCAATCAACTGAGGACACCCATCCTCCCTGTCCCTCCTCTCTTTCATACAGAGACCTGCCTAGAGAGGGATGTCTTTCCAGTTTTCTGGTTATGGCCCTGCTTTCTCAGGACCGTCTTTGGAGATCAGAAAATCAAACTGGATTTTTTCTTGTGGTTCCTAAAAGAAATATAGATGCCTCTGATTAATAGGGTGGGGTAGGAGTAGTGGTGGGTCTGATCATATAAATGAAATGGAGAAAAGAAACACAGACATTACTCTTTCAAAATGTTATCTGACTTCATCAGATATTGTCATTTAACACTTAAAGAAAATCAAAGCACTATGGATTTACTGTGCTAGATACTAGAACATCCCCTACCTCATAGGACCATTAAAATATTAAAACTTTATATATACAAAAGGTTTAACACAGTGTTTGGCATGTAGTAAGTGCTTGGTAAATATTAGCTATGGTTATTAAGATCAAGAAGGAAAACACTGGGTTGGAGGTGGCCTCTAAGAAGGTAAAAACTGGGGAAAGCCCTAACCGGTTTGGCTCAGTGGATAGATTGTTGGCCTGCGGACTGAAGGGTCCCAGGTTCGATTCCAGTCAAGGGCATATACCTTGGTTGTGGGCACATCCCCAGTAGGGGGTGTGCAGGAGGCAGCTGATCAGTGTTTCTCTCTCATTGATGTTTCTAACTCTCTATCCCTCTCCCTTCCTCTCTGTAAAAAATCAATGAACTATATTTAAAAAACAAATCAGGGAAAGACTTCATTACCATTCAAGCTTAATAAAAGTTAACAAGACCATGCCAGCCATCTTGATTTCCCCTCCCTCAGGGATTCCTCTTTGACTCAGCTTTTCTCTCATAGCAGCTAGAAAGCTTCATCCTACCAAAAATGGTTAGATCCCATGAAAGCCCACGTCACCCGTACTCAAACTCTGGGTTAATTTTTGTTTTTAATTTCCAGCAGGGATTTTGCTCTTAACAAAAATTCAGTGTCAACCTGATATTGTGGTAGATAATGCTCCTTCAGAATGGCAGCATTATGCCTCCAATGACAGGATGCTGAGTGAAGTGGCCCCCTCCAAGCCACAACAGAGACCCTTTGACAACAGGTAAATACTACAAAACTACTCATTAGAGCCTGAATATAACACACCCTCACCACAGGAAAGCCAGTTCAAAATCATAAATGTCAAGACACGATTAGCTTAAAGGTCAGGTTTAATTACAGTTATCGAAACTGAAATGTACTAATTACTGAAACCAGGATGGAAAATTATTTTAATGGCTTAGAATGTTTTGCTGGTGCCTTTGTTTCTACACAATGATGGTTCTTGTCACTTGATAGAAAAAAAATGGTGACGGGCATTTGCTTCCCTGGGTGGATGGAAGCAGAGAACAAAACAATGTTGATGAAAAAGCTCTCAACTCCAAACAGCTCTACAGAACAGTTGTTCTATGTTATTGTATTATTAATCATTTTCTTATAATCGGTGCTTTAGATATAATTTTAATGAAGCTTCAAGAGAAAGCTCAATGCATTACACTGTAACAACAAAGGTAGCACATTTATCACTTGGTTCATAGGTCTAATGGCAAAACAAATCAATAAATAAACAGCTGTTGAAAAAAATAACTCAATAACTGGAAAAAGTTGTTTTACCTGTAGGATTTCTAAGATTTCTACAGGGACTATTTATTGACTTACATAAGTATTTTCGTTGAATTTTTTTTATCATCTCTTTTCTTTGGATTTCCAAAGACTAGAAAGTTTAAACAATCTTAAATTTAACTTTATTTTGCTTAGTCTCCTGTTTTTTATATACATATAAGTGATAATACCTTTCAAAGTTCGACTCTATTTTAGAAAGAAAAGAAAAATGCTCCACAAGAAATTTAAGTGATAAGCAACCACAGGTTATGAGAAGCACCTCATAATTGGAAGATTTGGTCTGAATACTGATATATTCCCCATAGGGAAAAAGGAAGTTTTATGCAGTGTGGTTCTCATGTGGAGATGAGCACTCCTGAAGAGAAGTAAAACATCAATTTCTGCAGGAAAGAAAAATTGTTAAAATGAGGCAGGAACCTACAGAATGTGTTTTGTCAAAATGGAGAACAAAGGACAAAGGAAACAGTGCTTTACTACCTAAAAGACACATTGAGGAAGACAGTTTTAGTTAAGAGAGGAGGAAAGGCATGTCACCAAAGCATTTAAATAGCTCCAAAGAGCCCACCGGTGACAATGCAAGCGGAGCTATTCACCGGGAAGCCACAGACAATGCAAGGAGAGTCTGCACTCTGTTCTAGTTCAATAATGGAGGAAAAAATGACATTTAATTAAGAGTTTCCTGCCTTCCAGGTACGTATGACATTGAAATCAGTGTGGACATAAGGCATTAAAGCTTGACATCAACATAGTTCACCCAAGAAGTCACTTACTTAAGATTTACAACTGACTGTAAGAGGAAAGTGAAAATTTATGGAAGGTTTCCATCTGGCAGGCTATATCATTAGTATTCACACTGATAGCAGCAATGATTTAAGTTTCATAATCTCAGTGAAGATACGCATCAAAAGATTCTTCTAAAATATGTCTAATAGCTCTAAGACTTCTTTATTAGAGTCTGCCTATGGAAAAAAAATGTCAGATATCAATGAAGAAGTCATCAAATGTTAATTTTAGTCAATTCAAGCAACAGAAATTTATAAAACATTGGCATCATTGTGGCTGAAACCCCCACCCAAACTCTCTGAAAGAGGCGCCATAAACTAACTGCTTTCATTGCTTTAAAAAACAACAACCTGATTGCCTTGTTTGATCTGATTACAGCAGGCGTTTCAAGTCATAACGATGGTTATTTTATTAAATATCAATAGCTCTTTGGGGGTTTGGAGGGAGAGAAAATGCAGCCCTTGGCGTGCGTTGTTCAGACCCGTGCATAAATCTTGTTAACAGAGAGGAGGAACTAAGTATAAATCTCCCTCTGCAGCAAAACCACTGTGCCGTCCATTGTTCTGAATTAACGCACGCTGTCACTGCAAAATGCCCTCACGCTGTCAGAACAGGGCTGCAGGAAGATAAATTCTTGGCACCCTCCCTTAAAACTGTAGAGAGAGAAATGCTTAAAACAAAAAGAAATACGATGTAAATGGCAGGGAACAAACCCAAGACTTAGAATACCCTCAGATAACAATGGGTACAGGTTAAAAATATATTTAAAAGAGGTTAATAGTATTCTAAGGGTTTCACGTAAGATGCTGCAGAAATAAAGAGGAAGAGTTTCAGAGTCAGGAGGCAGACTGGCATTACATTTGGTTCCTCCAAATGTAATTTTTAGTTCTGTGACCTCGAGCAAGCTACATATTCTCTCTGGTCTTTTGTTTCTCCATCTGGAAAACAATGCCTAGCTCATAGTTGTTGAAATCTAAGTGAGATCTTATAAAGCAGTGGTTCTCAACCTTCCTAATGCCGTGACCCTTTAATACAGTTCCTCGTGTTGTGGTGATCCCCAACCATAAAGTTATTTTCGTTGCTACTTCATAACTGTAATTTTGCTACTGTTATGAATCATAATGTAAATATCTGATATGCAGGATGTATTTTCATTGTTACAAATTGAACATAATTAAAGCATAGTGATTAATCACAAAAACAATATGTAATTATATATATATGTTTTCCGATGGTCTTAGGTGAGCCCTGTGAAAGGGTTGTTGGACCCCCAAAGGGGTCACGACCCACAGGTTGAGAACCGCTGTTATAGAGGAAGTTCCCAAAACAAAGGTTCCCAAGAGTTTTTAGCTATGCAAAGCTTATCATGGCTATCTGTGAAATGAAAATATGGAGTAGGCTGTGGAGTAGGCTCCAAGATGTTCCAACCCCAGAAATTATCTCCAGGGGTTAAAAGGACAACGTGTGACAGACACTGTTGGTTATCTGTCCAATGGCCACCCCTCCCTTCTCCTTGCTAAGGAAATGTCAATTGTATCTAAATATGTCATGTCAATATGCTGAGGGAAATAGGCCTCTCCCATAAGTCTAAGAGAGAACCACGATTGGCTTTATGTGGGGCATATATGGTCATAGTAAGTGTAAGTCACCAAATATTTCTGGCTCTCTGCCCTACATGCACAAGGTACTATTGCATTTCCTGGCTTTCTTTTGTATTTGGACCGGATCAGGTTTTCAGTTATAATTTATAGATCAGGAATGCAAGTAATATTGGGATTTAATGGATTATATGAAACTCTCTTTTCCCTCTGACACAGTAACCAGCTAAGTTTAAGATGATGGCTGCTTACTTATCCTGGATCTCTGAATGATGGTGTAGAAAGAGATCCCAGCCATTTCAAAATGGACATGGAGCGTCAGCAGTACTAGTAAAATAAACCTTAATTGTTGCAAGCCACTACTGAGATTTTAGAGTTGTTTGTTCCCAAAGCAGGCCCTGAGTGATTCTGACTCATGCAACAGAAACTTCCTAATGGTACCTAATGAAATGAATGAGAAGCACAAAAGGAAAGACCTCACTCTTCCAGTTTTCCGTGCAATTGTGTAAGCACTCAATCCTAAGAGATGTGCGGAAGGAGTATAAAGATAGACTTTATAGAGGAAATGATGCCTGAGATGAATCATGATCTTAAAATATTTGGGGGGTTTACCAAATTGATTGGGAGGGGTACAAAAACATTTCAGATAGAGAGTAGATGGAGTAAGTAGATGGGGGCAGGGTGGTACTCTTAAATAGTTGTCGAAAGAGAAAAACAAACTATCAGGGGCATCTTTATTTAGCCTTTCTGAAATTTGGACTTTATTCAGTGGGCCACAGGCTTTTCTGTTATAAAATCTATGACAATTGATGGTGAAATGCAGGACACATATCCCCGGACAACTTCAAATTTTGAGTGAAATGAGAATGACATCATCACAGTCCTCGATGGTGGTTGCCAAACAGCGCATCCCATGACATAGAGAAGATTATCTGCTGATTGTGCACAAAGCCACCTCTTTCTATTCCATTCAGGAAAGAATATTGAAGTTCAAAACTGTGAACTCCATATTTAAAAAACAAATCACTATTGATCTTCAATACCTTAACTCAATTAGTAGCAGACATGCGGTTCGCACTTCACAAATTATCCTAATGCATTAATAGGTCCTGACAGCATTTCTGCTATAGGCAGTGGGAGCCATCAAAGGGTTTTAAGCAGAGGAGTGACATAACTAGAGATGCATATTTTAGAAACAGTTTTCTAGAAACATTGAGATAGATGGAATTAATACGGCAAGATGATAGTTAGAACATCATTTAAGACACTGTAGCAATCATAAGCTGTTACAGCTTACAAAGAAAGACAAGAAGGGTCATATGCCCATCTGCTAAATTCTAAGAGAAGAAATTTGTCTTTCTTGGTATCGGTGGCTATTTTCAAACAGTGTCTTTTTCTCCCAATAATCTCTCAGTGGCAGTATCTGTCCACCTGCTTCTACCTTTTCTCTCCTCTCCTCACTTCTCCTCTTCTTTCCTCTTTTCTTTCTCTCTCTCTTCTCTTGGCATTCTTTATCCTTCCTTTGGGAGAACTCTTATGTGTGTTTTAAGAACTTGAGCAGTTGTGGAGTTGGTGGAATGAAGTGTTTTCCCCTCTGCCTAGAAAACCATTGTGATACAGCCCAGGTCAAGATAATGGGGGCTTGAGCTGAGACAATGGCAATGAAAGGAAGAGGGAGAGACAGAACAAGTCGCTGATAAGCTATAGAACTTGGTAATACCTTGTATATTGTCAGGGGAACCTGTTTATCTGGTTAGTCAGGTTCCTAAAATGTAGGCACTCAAAAAATATTTTCTGAAAAAATAAGTTTGAGAAATAAAATGCAAAGCTCAGATGGACATGGGGATAAACCAAGGTGAGTCAACAATGACTCCTGCTCTAACAGAGTTTTCAGAATTGCTGTTAACCCAAAATCTTAAGGCCTGAATGCCACATACTTGGCACAGATACCACCACCTCCCCTTTGATTTCTAGACTCGAGTCATTTAAATTGACCACTATAATCTTTCACTGTTGAACCTTGATACATCATCTGAACCCTTCAGAAGACAATGGTCCAGAAAGTCATCACCAGTTGATCTAACTGGCAAGGAAAATGTACCCTGGTCACCTATTTCTCAGATTTACAAATATATTGAACTGGTGGCCTGGTGCATGAAATTCATGCACATTAAAAGGCGATTAATTAGAGGAAATATTTTAATATTGTTATTTGCCCTTTCTCTATAATAGAAGTGTCATAGATGAAAGAAAATTAGTAAAATGTATATGAAAATCTTCCTCCTCTCAGAGTCTGGTGCGCACCACGGGACCCAGAGACAAGTCCCCACCCACCTACATGTGCCTCAAAATTGCACGAGACCCAGACCCGCCCCCCGCATTGGGCTAGATCAGTGGTAGGCAAACTGCAGCTCGCGAGCCACATGCAGGTCTTTGGCCCCTTGAGTGTGGCTCTTCCACAAAATACCACGTGCAGGCGCACATGTACAGTGCAATTGAAACTTCGTGGCCCATGTGCAGAAGTCAGTATTTTGTGGAAGAGCCACACTCAAGGGGCCAAAGAGCCGCATGTGGCTCGCAAGCTGCAGTTTGCCGACCACTGGGCTAGATCCAGACCCGGCCAGTCCCACCCCTGTCAAGCCCCACTGGGCAGGAGACACAGCCTCAGGTCCCCTGGCCTGGTGCCAGGGCTGGGGGCACAGCCTGAGGTCCCACAACTTGGGCCGGGGGGAACACTTTGAGGAGTCAATTTGCATAGTCCCTCTTTATTATATAGAACTAGAGGCCCAGTGCACAAAAATTTGTGCACTGGGGGGGAGGGGGGGTTCCTCAGCCCGGCCTGTGCCCTCTCGCAGTCTGGGACCCCTCGGGAGAGAACGACCTGCTGGCTTAGGTCTGCTCCCGGGTGGCAGAGTGCAGGCCCAATCCCTAGGTGCAGCCCCTGATCGGGCTCAGAGCAGGGCTGATTGGGGAGTTGGGGCTCCGCCCCCTGTCATGCACAGAGCAGGGTGGATCAGGAGGCTGTGATGCCACCCTCAGTCATGCTCAGGGTAGGGCCAATTGGGGGGATGGGGCACCGCCCCCTGTCACACTCAAGGCAGGGTCGATGGGGAGGTTGCGGTGCCATCCCTTGTCACGCACAGAGCAGGGCCCATCAGGGGGTTGGGGCTCCGTACCCTGTCATGCACAGAGCAGGGTCGATCAGTTGGTTGGGGAGCTCCCCCCTGTCATGCACAGAGCAGGGCCGATCAGGGGGTTGAGGAGCTCCCCCCGTCACTCACAGAGTAGGGCCAATAGGGGAGTTGGGGCACCGCCCCCTGTCACACACAGAGCAGGGCTGATCAGGGGGTTGGGGCACTGCACCCTGTCACACTCAGGGCAGGGCCAATGGAGAGGTTATAGCTCTACCCCGTCACACACAGAGCAGGGACTGTGGGGGGAGGGGGGATTGGGGCGCCGCACCCTGTCACACACAGAGCAGGGCTGATCAGGGGGTTGGGGAGCTCCCCCCTATTAAGCACAGAGCAGGGCGGATCAGGGGGTTGGGGCGCCTTCCCTTGTCATGAACAGAGCAGGGCAGATAGGGAGGTTGTGGCCCCGCCCCCCTGTCACACACAGAGCCGCAGGACGATCAGGGGGTTTGGGCACTGCCCCCTGTCAACGCTGATCCCAGTGCCGTGAGGCCTCGTGTCTCCACTGATCCTGGTGCTGGGAGGCATATTACCCTTTTACTATATAGGATAGAGGCCTGGTGCACGGGTGGGGGCCGGCTGGTTTGCCCTGAAGGGTGTCCTGGATCAGGGTGGGGGTGCCCACTGGGGTGCCTGGGCAGCCTGGATGAGGGGATGATGGCTGTTTGCAGCTGGTCACATACCCTTCAGGGTGGGGGTCCCCACTGGGGTGCCTGGCCAGTCTGGGTGAGGGGCTGAGGGCTGTTTTCAGGCTGGTGGGTGACTGAAGCTCCCAACTGCTCCTTTTTTTCTTTTTTCTTTTTTATTCCAGGCCAGCTTTAGCTCTGAGGCTTGGCTCCAGCTCTTAGGCCTCCGCTGCTAAAAGCAGGTATCTGGTTTGTTTGGGTTCTATAATGGAAACACTGTTTCAACTCCAGCTCTGAGATCCCGGCTGGCTGAAAGCAGGTTTCTGGGGTTTTGCTTAGCTTCTATATTTGTAACAATGTTTCAAACTGCAAGCTCAGAGGCCGGCAGCGGCAGGCGGGGAACGTTGGAGTCCTCCGTCACTGAAGCAAGCAAGCCTCATGTTCACTTCAAGCTGCCTGGCTGCTGGCTGCCATCTTGGCTGGCAGTTAATTTGCATATCGCCCTAATTATCCAATGGGAAGGGTAGCGGAGGTATGGCTAATTACCATGTTTCTCTCTTATTAGATGAGTGTGAAAGGATTCGAGCAAAAAACTGAAAAAGAAAGGACTGTATTCTACTAGGTTTTATTTCTACTCTCCTTTCATTTTTTTTTTTTAGATTAAAACTTTTATTTTCTTTATTTTTTTATATATATTTTATTGATTTTTTACAGAGATGAAGGGAGAGAGATAGAGAGCCAGAAATATCGATGAGACTGAAACATCAATCAGCTGCTTCCTGCACATCTCCCACTGGGGATGCGCCCGCAACCCAGGTACATGCCCTTGACCAGAATCAAACCTGGAACCCTTCAGTCCACAAGCCAACGCTCTATCTACTGAGCCAAACCGGCTCCGGTTCTACTCTCCTTTTAACTAAGTTTCTTGGAATTCTGTCCTAATGAAGGAAAAAAAGAGCAGTGGAGGTCAGCAGACCTTGGCTGGCAGGTCTCTGGCTCAGAGGAGTAACAGTTGAGAAAGGATGGAAAGGATGGAGTGGGTGAACTGGTCTCTGCAAAGTGCTTATTTTGAGAGAAAAGAAAAAGAAATTTCTCCTGTTTGTTTTGTTAACACAAAATCTGCAAAAATGGCTCCTACACAGATGATTTCAGTATAAACCATCTAAGACAAATACAGATTATAAACACCACATCAGACCAGAATGCAAGAGTTAGCAAATCTAATCCTGCTCCCACAATGAATTCTTAGAATAACCAGAGATCATGTCAGCCACCCTTCAATTTGCCTATCACTAAACCAGGGTTCCAAATTACTTCCAATAATGGTAATAAACACTTATTGAATACTAATGAGTACTAGACAACATTCTAAGTATTTTGCTTATATTATCAAAGTCAAGGTAGATCTCTCTTGGAAAGAAAAGTGGTGAAAAGGCATTCCCCCTTTACTTTATTTGTGTTATTATCCTCACTTGGCACATGACAAAAACCAAGGCTCAGCAAGATTAATGGGACTCATGCTCGCATCATATAAGAAACAAAGCATATCATAGTAGTCCCTGTGTTTTACAGGAACTGCTAAATGTCATTTTCAAATTACAGCCAGCCAGTTGGGCTAAGACTGAGGCTTCAGAAAGCAGTACAATTCCCATGTGTCAAGGCAAAACTTCTGTTTAGGAGCATAACACTGTCAAGGCTCTGAAAATGAACACCCTTCAGCAGACCCAACCTGTCTAATGACTACCAGTGTCCTGCCATGTGCTAGCTGACATTGGCGTATACAGCACTTTCTGAGACCTTAACTGACCTGTTAATGTCACTCCCAGTGCTAATGGAGTAGTACATTACCCACAATGGAACTGTGGAAAGCTGTATCAAATAGCAATCCCGAGGACTAACTCGGGAACATACAGTTAACCTGGGCGAGCTGCCATCAGAAACATGAAGAGCTTTGGCTGGTGAATCTTCCTGGGGCAACAACATAGATACAGTAGTGCCCCCATGAACTGACTCACTCTCTTTTTCAAGAAGTAAACACCACCGCAGTTATTCGATGATTTTGCATTGCATCAGGCAAGAAACAGAACATTTTGTAAATGAGCTTTCTCAACATTTGACGTCTCAAACCAGAGAAAGGGAAAACCTGGCAAAATTATTTAAAAGGATGAAAGATGTAAGGGCCATTATGAACCCCTCTCCAATGGTAAGTAGCCAAGTGTTTAGTGGGTGAATGTAATTAGAGACAGATTTCAGTGCAGCTTGGATACAGCTGTTTCTGTCCTTCTGGCTCCAGGAGGTAGCCGGATAGCTATATGGCCACTGGCAATTTAGCCAATCAGTTCCGCCTCAGTGCACCCAGCTGACCTCCTGCCTCACCGAGATGATGCACCTGCTTATTAAGATGGCTCAAAATTCCAAAATGAGGTCCCCAAACCTCAAAGGCACCTTGAAATATGCACCTCCAATGGCACACCTATCAGGCTTTATCTTATAGTTGTGTTTGTTCTGGGTATATTTGTGCTTTAAGAAGCCACTGGGAAACTTCCTACAGTCAGCCTGATGCTTTCCTGTCTCTGCCAGGTAATGGTTTTCACTTCTCCTAAAGAAAGAATTAAAGAACAATGTCGATCATCTATTTTTCTGAAGGATGATGTACAAAAGGCCTCTGCACACCATTAAGAGAGAGACTGTCTGCAACAAAGACACACACATGTTTTTTAAACCATGATTTCTTGCTTTTTATGGATACGTAAAATTGGAGGAAATTTGTTTCTCATTGTCCCAAATATAATAATACTAGGTGCCCGGGGCACGAAATTCGTGCACTGGGTGTGTGTGGGGGGGGGGGGAGTGTCCCTCAGCCCAACCTGCCCCCTCTCACATACTGGGAGCCCTCAGGCGTTGACCCCCATCACCCTCCAATCGCAGGATCGGCCCCTGGCCCAGGCCTGATGCCTCTGACAGAGGCGTCAGGCCTGGGCAGGGGACCCTCATTTCCCCCATCAGTGGTTCTGCCCCCAGCCCAGGCCTGATGCCTCGGCCAGAGGCGTAGACTCCCATCACCCTCTGATCGCCTGATCGGCCCCTTGCCCAGGCCTGATGCCTCGGCCAGAGGCGTAGACCCCCATCACCCTCTGATCACCTGATCGGCCCCTTGCCCAGGCCTGACGCCTCTGCCAGAGGTGTCAGGCTTGGACAGGGGACCCCCATTTCCCCCCGATCACTGGCTCTGGCCCCCACCCAGGCCTGAGGCCTCTGACCCAGGAATCATGCCTGGGCAGGGGACCCCCATCTCCCTCTGATCGCTTGCTCCACCCCCCGCCCAAGCCTGACGCCTCTGACCCAGGCCTCAGTCCTGGGCAAGGGGACCATCATATCCCCCCAATCCCCAGCTCAGCCCCCCACCCAGGCCTGATGCCTCGGCCAGAGGAGTTGACCCTCATCACCCTCCGATCACCAATCACCGGATCGGCCCCTTGACCAGGCCTGATGCCTCCGGCAGAGGTGTCAGGCCTGGGCAGGGGACCCCCAGCTCCCCGCGGTTGCAGGCTCCGCCCCTGCCCAGGCCTAACGCCTCTGGCTGAGGCATCCGGCTCAGGCAGTGGAGACCCGCAGCTGCAGTGGCCCTGTGATCGAGGGCTCCACTTTAGGTCCAGGCAAGGGACCCCTAGCTCCCGGGACTGCCAGCTTCGACCATGCCCAGCTCCCATCGCTGTCTCCACCCCTACTTCCTGCTATCACTGGCCAGGGCGGAAAAGGCGCCTGATTCTCCGATCATGGCTGGGGGGCAGGGCAAAGGCGGCCCCAGGGCCGCCTTTGCCCTGCCCCCCAGCTCTTAGCTCCCCCCTGGGTTTCCGATCACTGTCAGTGGCAGGGGGCGTCTTCCTGCTTTCCCTTTCGCCTCCCTGCATTGTGCCTACATATGCAAATTAACCGCCATCTTGTTGGCAGTTAACTGCCAATCTTAGTTGGCAGTTAACTGCCAATCTTAGTTGGCAGTTAATTTGCATATAGCCCTGATTAGCCAATGAAAAGGGTATCGTCGTACACCAATTACCATTTTTCTCTTTTATTAGATAGGATAAAATCGTGATTGGATGTCACACGATGGACCCAAATTTTCTGAGCCCTGGATAATGCAGTAAATGGGGTAAGAACATCCCTGGCCTTGCACAAGTCATCAGTTGCCTCTACATGAACTTGATTATAGTCTTCGTATTAGCTGCCTCAGCACCCATCCAACAACAAGAAAGCCTTATCAACCCCTGCGCCCAATGCTCTTCGGATGGGAAATGTCCCATTTCTACATAGGGCTGCAAACACTATAAACAGTTCTTGTATTTATTAAGAAACTGAGGAAGGGAAACCCTTAGACCAGACTTTGTCTTTTGATGTGCAATTTCAGTCTCCTTGTCATCAAGATAACACAGACTAACCCTGGTTCCCTGTGTGAAAGAACCACAGAAGGGTATCATTGGGAGCCATCTTGGAGGCTGGCTACCATATTTAGCAAGACCAATAATGCCTGCCCAATGTGATCTCCTTTTTGCTCCTTCTTGTCTGCCTCCAAATTCACCTTGGCCATTCTCCCCATGCAAACTATGCTATAGTAACACGGTCTTTCACAGTCCCTAGAACACCCTGAAATATACTTTTCCTTAGTTTCTTTGTATTTGTTCTTTCCTATGTCTGGAATGTTTTTTCACCAGTTCTCCAAAAGGATAAATCCTTCTCATCAGTTTAAACATCTGGTCAGCTAGGTGTTACCAAACCATCTACTCTAAAGAATTTCCTCAATCATGAGAAATCCTATCACTTATTTCTTTCATAGCACAATTTTATTTACTTTTATTTGTGTATCTGCTTATTGTCTTTTTTAAAATATCATAAGCATCATGAAGCTAGGGACCCTGTCTATCATGTTGCATCTCCAATACTCAGCAGAAAATTGGTGCTCAAAAATATTTGTTGCCTGAATGAAAAAGATAGTCAACAGCTCTTCCCAGTCACCATCCTATATTCTAACCATCTTGACCTATATGTACACAGTGGGTCAGAAGACATTTTTCTAAACTAGGGATGAAGGCTAACCTTAGGACATCTCTTCCCTGCCACATTTCTCCATCTCATGACTCAGCTTCTCTAAACAGTCACAGACAATGAGTTCCATACTGGCTTAGCACCCTTAGGTTTTTCCCTACCACCTTCTGGTGTGACACCAAGCTCTCCTTTGAAAGTTTCTAGAATGGCAACTGTAATCAACTCATAACCTTTTAGCTAACCTATCCTTTCTTTCTATTTTCTGTTGTTGTTGCTGTTATCTCCCAATGATACTTTTTCCATTGATTTTTTTTTTTAGAGAGAATGGAAGGGAGGGGTAGAGACAGAGAGAGAAACATTGATGTGAGAGAGACACATGGATTTATTGCCCTCCATGCATGCCCAACCAGGGCCAGGTACCAAACCGGCAATCAAGGTCTACACCCTTGACTAGAATTGAACCTGAGACCCTTTAGTCCACAGGCTGAGGCTCTAACCACTGAAAAAACTGGCTAGGGATAACCTAACCTTTCTTGCTCTGTTGTACATAGTTTCTATCCAGTTGCCTCATACCCAATTTCCACTGTGCATACTAATCTCCTCAGTTAAATAATTTAGTGTGTTCTGTCTGTGTGGGCTTTCAATCTCAGCATCACCCAAGGGTATCAAATTCCTGACCTCTCTGGGCTCCTCATTCTACAGACTTGTGCCCAGCTTGGCTCCACACCCACACTCAGCCAGAACTCCCAGGATCCCAGTCTGGGTCCAGTAATCAAGCACCAGCCCGAATTTGAACAATGTAAGATGTTCAGACAACAGCTTACCCCTTGTGTTTCTGCGGCCTCTTGTTCTCCAGAGATAGTATCATTTGAACTCCCACCTACAAGGTTTTCAAACACTAAAATTCTTTGATTATCTTTCTTCCATTGGCTTTACTCAGAGTGTAACTGCTGATCTTATCAGGAACAAGATCTGCAGAGACACTTCATTGACTGTTTACTCCTTGCACCCTAACTCTGCATTGCAAAATGGAATCTGCCCATAGATCTAGCTCAGTGATGGCGAACCTATGACACGCATGTCAGAGGTAACACACAAACTCATTTTTTTGGTTGATTTTTCTTTGTTAAATGGCATTCGAATATATAAAATAAATATCAAAAATATAAGTCTTTGTTTTACTATGGTTGCAAATATCAAAAAATTTCTATATGTGAAACGGCACCCGAGTTAAGTTAGGGTTTTTCAAAATGCTGACACGCCGAGCTCAAAAGGTTCGCCATCACTGATATAGGTTCTAGCCCAAACTGATCCTCAGCTTCCTGACCTGTGAAGTAATAATATAAGCTCAGATGCTCTCAAAAGACTTCCTGAGTTCTAGAAATGTACTATATAATATCAGCGCACATGTGGCTTTCCCTAGTTATTTTTTAACTTCGATCCTTTAGATACTGAACCCAGATGCCAGTTCCCTCGGCAACATGCATGAGAGCCACAGCCCCATTTCCCTCCTGCATGGATGTGCTCCCTTGATGCACAGCCTCCTAGCTCTGCTGGATCTTCATTCCCCTTCATTCCTGAGAGATGTCTCAGCAGCAGCGTCCACAAAGGCAGGCAGTTCCCCATGGGGAGACTTGCTCTAACCTAGAGGCCTTCCTACAAATCGCCGTTGCCACGGTTGTCCCCACTCATTAGCATGGCTGGACTTTCTAATTACGGAGGCATAGATTTTGTCACATTCAGGGAAGGTTGAAGGGCTACTCTATTAACTCCCCGGATATTTCCAGGGCCAGAAAGAAAAAAAAAAAAAAAAGAGGGAAAACAAGTAAGAAATCTCAACTGTTTTAACCGAAGGTCAAAATGTAGATATTATGCCCTGCTTCTAAGTCATTATTGAAATGCATTTCCAAGCATATTCTTAGAAGCAGTGTACATAAAATGGTTTAAGTTTTCTTTGCTTTTATGGTTAATAAACCAGAAATTTTGTGTAAGGTTTGGACTCTCAAAATGAGAGCCGGAGTCACACTCAGGAATTGTTAAATACTTATTGACTAAAAAAGCAAATAAGACAATAATATTCTGCACATATTACATTATACGTTTTCAGCCACATTACCTGAACCTCCTCCATAGCTTTCTGTTATATTTCGGGTATACAAGGAATCAAAAGATGACTCTATATTATCTTTACTAGTAAGCAAAGTATCTTATCTTTGTTTGTAATATTTTATTTAATAATGGTGCCTAAACACCAGAGTCTTTTAAACTCTACATACACACACACACCACAACCTTTCCAGTACCGAACACATCTGCTTTCCTTACTAAGAAATGACTGACGAGCAAAAAAACAGTCATTTTACTCAGGCTTCAGGTGCCTCAGGAAACTTTTCAAGTTTTGTGACAGTGATAAGAGGTTGGCCTTCTTGACTCTGAACCTACTTTCTCTTAAAACAACTTGTGTCAGAAAAAAACTTTTTTCTAATCTTTTTTATTAAATCCTCCCTGATATTTTTCTATAGAAAAACCAAGAGATATAGCTCAGAGTGTGTGCTTAAAGAAGTCCACTTGTGCGTTCCTATCAGAGGTTTTAAACTAAGAGGATTTCTTCAAAGCCTGCATGAAAGAGTCTTTTAGTTATGCAACGTATGGAGAGAAATAAAATGTCTCAAAATTATCTCCTCCGGAATGCCAGTCCCTTCTGCCTCCTACTGCCACATTTCAGCTATAATGCCATCTGTTTAAATCCATTATTAATCATTTAACTTTTCCTTTGGGGTTGTTAATTGTTGTTAATCTGCCTTCCAGACAGGTTAAAGTCATGCAAGCAAATGAACAAGTCAAGGCAGGAAATATATTTCACTAGCCTGTTTCATTGTCATAACTCACCCAATTATTTTTAATAAAATGATGGTTATTTAAAAGACTGGTTAGGAAAAGCTAAGTAACTTTGGGGAATTTCAAGAAATAGTTCCTTTAAAAAGTGTATTAAGTCGGTTTGAAAATGTGATTTCCTTAGTATTAAGATGCTATAGTTTTATATAGGTATACAGATGACAGATCAAGGCTCCATACAATAACCACTTACATTAAGATAATAGCATTATTAAGTCATTGTTTTACTTTGTGGAATATATCAAACTAGTTCATATGTATATTAAATATCAACTGCTTTACCCTGAAAAAGGAATATGTATCATGTATCATGTATCCCAAATGTTAAAAAGGAAGGTTTAAAATGGCAAAAACATGAACATATAAAATTTTAAAATTTTGATTTATTGAAACCATTCCCATGCTTATTTCAGATTTTTCTACAAGTAAAACCTATGATATGCCATATGTGTTTTTGCATTATCCAAGAATATTACCCCAAATTGAGTTCTAGGTCTCTTTCTTTCTCCCCGTATAGTTAGTCATACCTTCATTTGTTTCTATAGTATTTATTAGTACTTGCTTCCTGGCTTAGAGTACCTGTGATATGGCTCCCCAGGTACTTCTTCAAGGATCCCCAGGATGGTTCTGTTTGGAATTCATGCCAATACATCAAAAACCAATCTCATCATCTTCTTTCCAAATGAATCCAGCTTCTTCTCAATTTCCCTACCATAGGCCTAGAAATCACTACTTATGTCTATCCAGTTTGGAGTTCTTCATAATGATTTTTTTTTTTGACCTGTTACTCTTGTCTACATACCAGTCTCCCAATACTGTAGATCTCAGCAGTTGCATCATAGTCCTAGCTATTAATATGTTAAACCTAAGTTATTTTACCTGCTGCTTTTTAGTCTCTAACTCCTGACTCCAAAAGGACCCCCATCAATGGATTTAGACTTGCTGAAAGATGTCAAAGCCACATATATGATAGCTCTCCAAGAGGGATATTGTCTTACAGAGTTGTTCCCAGTATCTTGAGCTTTCTCTGCTTATGATTATGGCAGTGACCCATGGAATCCTCTTCTAAAACACCCATAAAAAAACTTCATTTTCCAACCTCCTTTGCAGTTGGCCATTTGACTGAGTTCTAGCCAATGGGATGGGATGGGAGTCATATAATCCTCTTCTCTTCCTGACACTTAAAAGCATCCCAAAGATACCCCAAATCTCTCTGTGGTTATGGTGAGGGGCCACCGGTTCCAGATGGTGGAGAGCCACCCTACCTACATTGGACTGTAGTAGACAAAAGAAGTAAACTTATATAGTGTTCAATCCCTGAGATTCAACTATTTCTTGTTACAACAAGTAGCATTAGTACCTCCCAGGCCTTTAGGTGAGATAGCTGAAGACTTTGGGAGAACAAAGTGAATGTCTTTCTTACCCCATATTCATTCTCAATGAGAGCCACAAACCAGAGAATAGGGTTGGCCATCAAAATAGACCCAGAACAAGAAATGTAGGGATACCTGACACATCCAGGACACAAGACATGAGACTTACTGCTCTACCAAATTGTTGACAATAAGGCTTAGTTAGCGTTTAATACCTAACCTGCTGAATTCTTTAAGTAACTGCAGGACAGGCTAAGGTATCATATACATTTTTATTCTATAAAGACTAAGAACATCTCCACAGGATGCCTCCCACCATACTATTGAAATAAAATATCCAAATTCTATCCAGTCATTGCCTACCTTGTTTTCAACAATCTTCTGACTCCCTTTGGACTATCTCATGGGTTTGGACTCTCTGCCTGGCTCTGGGTTTCAGTTTCTTCCAGAAACACTGTTCTTGATGTCTCCTTGGGCTCCTGGCTCCAGAGTCAACAGCTTGTGACCAGACCTGGGCTTGCTCTACAGCCAGTCTGGGATTTGGGAACTCCAGCCTGGATTTGGGGCCCAGGGGCACAACAGCTCCCTCTTGTTAGTTCCGAGGTACATCAGTGCCCCTTGCTGGGACTCTTAACCCTGCCACACATCTGTTAGCAGCCCTGTCATGAAACTATCTTCAAAATAGCAACTGAAATATCTTTTTATTTTCTGCCAGAAACTGGCTAATAAAAAATTTTTTAATTGAAGTATTATGCTATGGTCTTTATAGATTTAGCCATTATAAATCTGAAAACTTGTGTGATTCCATCAGAGAACCCCATTCAAGAAAAAAAAGCACAACTACCAAGTGATGAAAATGTAGTTCAAAGTTATTCTGACTCATCACAACACAAGATCTGAATCTTAGGGGAAGCTAGGGGCTACACAAGAGGTGTTCAGACATGGAATATTTGGGAATAGAGCAGCATCGTAAGAAGACGTAATTTTTTTTTATTTTCCCATGCCCCTAGGGATTCAGAAAATGCCAATGATATTTTCTATCCTTAAAAAGAAAGTTAACAATAAAAAATAAACACCTTATCACTATGCTGCTTTCATTGCCATTTCAAAGGAACTATCCATCTAAGGGATTATTTATAAATACCGGGCTCTCCTGTTCTTGAACCAAACCTAACAGCATCCAAAGTTGGAGAGGCCAAATCTCCTCCCAGGGAGTGAACAATATCTCTACCTTAGCCTTCTAGAAGCTATGAAAGCCCTTCTCCCAGCAGACACCTGTGGGAATTGGCACCACAGATGGGTCTAAGTATGTTATTTGCCCTGAAAACAAAGAAAGGTTTGCATTTCTAAAAAATATAGTGTGCTTCACACAGAAGAGACAGGAATTGGTATCGTTATGTTTTGTTTTGTTACCTCAAAGCACATTCTCTGCTGAGCAAAGGACAATGAATCATACCCAATGACTATCTGCAAGATGCAGGGTTAAAGCATTTTTTTTTTTTTTGCATGTAGTTAAAACCAGGCAATGAGTCAGTGAAAAAAAATTCCTCATGAAATGGCTTTTAGATGTACTTTTTCATTGTTAATACAAGCATTTATCTTAAAAGGATATGCTCATCTGTTCCAGTCACTAACATTTATATCTATCCAAGCCACAGTTAACACCTATTGAAAATTTTGTTTCCATGATTATTATGGAACTTAATCATGTTTATGGACAAAGCCAGTTTAGTCATTTGAACTGGGCATCTATTGCAGAACAGTCTACATCATTGTGGACAGACCACAAAATGCCTTCTACAAAAATGCCCCTCACAATCTGTCACCAACGCACTGTGAAGTCAATGTTCTGTAGATAAAGTGGTGGGGGTGGGGACTTCGCAAGTATTATTGCTACCTTCACAGGAAAATTGGAGTGTGTGTGTGTGTGTGTAAATATATAACACCCCAATATTGTTGGAATATATATGTATATTCCAACATGTAGCCAAAATACAACAGAAATATTTCTATAAAAGCACGTGGTCTTTGTGGATGTAGCTCTTTAAATCTATGGACTTATATGGTTCAATCAGAATGCCCCATTCAAAAAAACAAATAGCACAACTACCAAAAGTGGTTAAAACGTATTTCAAACCCACTTGTAATCCACTACACCACCATGTACTCACCCTTTCTCTACACTTTTCTCTCAACTTTATCTGCTACCAAGAGTGATTTTTTTCCATGGTGGGTGGCTTAACTGGTTGAAGTGTCATACTGTGCACCAAAAGGTTGTGGGTTTGATTTCAGGTCAGGGCACATACCTAGGTTGCAGATTCAATCCCCAGTTGGGACACATACCAGAGGCAGCCTATGGGTATTTCTCTCTCTTGCCCTCCCTCTCTCTCTAAAATCAATGATCATACCTCAGGTGAGGATTTAAAAAAATGATTTTTTTTCAAATGACCTAAAACTTTCTCCCTCATGCAGTCTCTGTGGCTTCTGTATACATCACTAATGTAGATCAGCCTAATAGCTCTATCAGCCAAAAACTTGTCTTTGAGGATAGAAAGAAGTTGGAAAATTGAGGACAATAATGCATGTAAGCAGTCTTTCTCCAATACTAATGTTAATGTTTAAAATAATGGAATCCAAAAGTTGTGAATTTTTACTTTAATCAATTTTCTATTGTGTGGAACAGAAACCCATTCAAACTACCTCAAGAAAAATGGGGGAGGGAAGGTGTGACTATAAGGATACAATAGGCATTCTTTGAGCATCCAAAGGCAGGAAATTAAACAGAGTTGAGCCTCTCTGGAAATTATAAATTCAGAAACCGAGTCTCCTCTTCCTGTTTCTCAGGGGCCTGCTTTATCTCTGATTATGTGCTTTGTTATCCATTTTTCTCTTCCTAAGTTTCTCTGATTGTTTATTCATAGTACACATAATGGGGACCTCACCCTCTGAACATACAGATTGGGTCCTCATAGTCAAAACTCCTTCTATGTGTCTTAATTTAAATTCCCAAAGGAAGATTCTAATCAGCTACTGGTGAAACTATGGGTTCACTAGCCTTGGGAAGTGAGGAATCGCTGGGCCAAATAGCTGGGAGATGGGGGTCCCACAGGACATAATCCTCCCTCCCACTTGCAAAAAATATGGCCTACCCTCCAGCCATACCTTTCAAATGCTGAACTCCAAGTGAGAACCAGCAGTGTAAGCTTGATGCTTGATATGGACTTGGGATAGGTTATAGTGGAGCAGCTCATTCACCATCCATTCTAATTTCCTTCTTATATTCCATATTCCCTTGAAGAGATATTTCTGGATATAAACTAGTTTCCACTAAATTAGAAGCACTTTCATGAGATTTTAGATGCGGAGGTGGAGGTCTTCCTCCCTTTTGGTTTTGCCTTTGCAAACACAATCTTGGAAACATTGGGACTTACTGTGGCAAGATCTAATGTCCTACCCCTAGCCGCCTATGACTCGGGGTAGAGAAAGGTGTATTCCTGAGGGCACAGTTCCAGGCAGCCTCCTGACTCCCCACTTTCCTGGCAAGAGAAGTAGCTTCCCTGATAGACAAGTTTAGTTGGCTTTTTCAGGTGGTCATTTCTGGAGGTCTACAGCCCTTCCAAGAATTTTGTTAGACCTAGATCTTTATAGTAAAACACTTTCTGCTAAAATAGCTACATTGGCTTTTATTTCCTACAGCTCAAAGAGTCACTGGCCAGATCAATAGGATTCAGTGTTCCAATCAAAATCTAGAGGAGAAAAAAGATGCAGAGCCATGGATTTGGTTACTGATGTAACCAAGAGGCTTAGTCTCCACTGTGGTTGACTAAATGTATAGGATACCTTTGGATACAACCATATAAAGCATTACACAAACATCCTTTGTTAAATAAAAAATAAAATAAAATAAAAATAAAAAATAAAAAAACGAGACAGTAGTTAAAAGAGATTAAAACAGATTTTAATCAGAAACTATCATGATAAGGGAAAAAAGATTTCAGTATAAAATTGGGCTCAATTCCAAGTACCTCAAGGAAAAGTAGAGATTATAGACAAGGAGCAGGATGGGCTGTCAGTGGATGTACAATTACTAAGAAGAAACATCAGAGATGGGTGGGGGGTGCTATTCTGGTTAAATAGACTTAATAATATTCTTGCTGAAGGCAGGCCAGGGTGGTTAGATATTACCTGGGGATTTTTTAGGATGGAGAATTTGTCCAGATATCAAGAGTGATAAGAAAATTAGGGTGGAAGATTCTCTCTAAACTGACATAGCAGGACTTGGCTAAAATCAGTGATGCAAAGATGGACACTCTTTGTGATGCAAAGATGGACTTTCTTAGTTGAGAAAAAGTCTTAGAGGAATTGAACTAGTGTTTGGTCAAAGAGATACAATTTGTCACCTCTACCCAAGATGTACAAGTCTTAATTCTTCTAGTGGGGGGTTTTAAGGAAATGAAACAGTAAGTCCAATATCCTGGTAATTAAATAAAATGATTGTCACACATTGAGACCTGCAGGAAACTGAGAGAATAAAGTTAACAATGATGGGGGAAAAAATCATTCTTCTTGCATCAACAAGATAACCTCCTCATTGTAAACAAGTTTAGAAACCATAATAACAGATTAAACACTAGACAGGCAAATGACTAACCAGGTAACTGCAGCAGGTGAACTCTAGTAGATGTCAGATCATGAGATACTCAGAATAAGCAGGCAGAATATCCACTCTCTCACCAATCAATGGTGCAGTCCAGCCCTCCTAGTCAGAGCCTCAGGGTCACACCTGCTGCAATCAATATGTGGTCCTATTTCTGACCTGAGCACAGATGAGCACACTCCATTTGTCTTCCTTGACAAAGGTAACACAAATCTAAAGGAAGATGCAATCAAATAATTTCTTATTGGGGTTCTAGCATGATGTCAGAGTTAAGGGTGCACACACATATGGATTTGCAAAATAATAAGAATATGCATGAACACGAACATATTTAGAATTAATATAAGAAAAGGACTTAGAGAGTGTTATACTGAAAAAATAAAAGATTTACTTCAAAAGGAAAGAGAGTAAGAGTGACACCAGTGAAAAAAAGAGATTAAACAAAATTTATTGAGTGCCTATTATGTTCCAGACATTTTTCTAAGCCCTGGGAATGTTTCAGTGAATAAGAAATACAAGGAGAGGAGCCCGCCAGGCAAGATGGCACGATCCGTGTTGCTGCAGCCCTTCTCCTGGCTGCTGGCCCCCGGCCAGGCTCCTGAGTGGCTGGTCAGTGCAGTCCAAGTTCTATGTTCGGGAGCTGCTACATGACAAACCTGACTGGCTGAAAGTGGGGCTGGCCTTGGATACTACGGTCTTCCTGTGGGTCTATCTCATCAAACAACATAATGAAGATGTTTTAGAATATAAAAGGAGAAGTGGGATAGAATAAACTTTTTAAATACTAATACAGTATGCTCCATATAGAGTTGAAAGCAGGTCCATCTGTTGAGTTGTGAGAGAGAAGAGTTATATGTGAAACTATGTCATCAGCATTTGTGTTTTGCATCGTTAAATGAAAAAAATAAAAATACCAAAAAGAAAAAAGAAATACAAGGAGAAAAGAGGTGGTAGGTGATTTAAGAAATTCTGAAGGTAGGTTAGGATAAGATGAATGAAGTCTTTTATAAAGCAGTTTGACACTGTCCTTTAGTAACTAGAAAGCCATAGAATTTTTATTTTTTAATTTCAGAGACATAATTTCGGCCCATATTAGAAATGGATCAGAAAGGGGTAACATTTGCAGTAGATAAAAGAGTTAAGGGGCTACTGCAATAGTCCAAGCCAAACTAATTATCATCATCATCATCACTTTATCTTGGATAATCGTTTTCATCACTTTCTATTTTGGATAATAGATAGTGTGAATGATGTAAATGTAGAGTAGTGTTTCCTGTTTTAGCATGGGTGTGGAGGGAAATTCAGAGCACTGGGTGGGCTTAATGGAAATGTTTGCCACACCAAGAGAACTCAGTCCATCAGTTTCTCCAGAGCAGGTTCCACTGGGGGGTTGGAGCTTCCCCTTACTTTGGATGCTACTCAAATTGCACGAACTCTGTCTTCACACCCCAAGAGTTTCCTCCAAGAAAATTGAATATCCTGCAACTGTCACAAGGAGTTTTCATAACCTTGGAGGACAGTAGTAAGGCATTGGTTCCTGAGTGAGCGAAACTTCCAAACAGGCTTTTAAGTCAAGTCCAAATAAACCAGGTGTCTATGTCCAAAGGTAAGCAGTATAGACTCAGGACCTAGTACAAAGGCCAATGGACAGATGACTAAAGTGAGTTTGAAATAACTACACTATCCTACAGAGGTTGCAGTGTCTCTTCTGGACTGGGTATACCACATTATTTACTTCCGCCACACCCTCCTCTACTCCGCCAACCCTCCCAGCAACATTATGTCCTAATGCACATGTCACATGACCCCTGCCCTTTTGACCAGAGGTAAATACCTGAACCAAATTGGGCTAGTAGGCTCTCTATTTGGGAGTTATCTCTCCTGGGAATCAATTAAGGCAATTCCTTCTAAATGGTCATAAACATTAGAGGGCTGAGACCATCATTTCGAGATGGTCCATTGTGAAGAACTACATGCGGACAGGCAAATGGCAGAGAACCTGGACTTGTATTAGAGAAAAGCCAAGCGGATCTGCAGGACAAATGATAGACCATACGCCCAGGAACAAGAGCGGCTGAAGCGGTAGTTGTCTGATGTTGTTTCAGTTCCTGAGAACTTCCCAATGACCCAAGGAAGTTTATCTCTTGCTAACTAGTTTTCTTTTAAATCGAAAACATAGGTAAAATTCTGGCAAGATGTGAGGAAACTGGGAAGAATTCTCAACTGAATAAGGAGTGGGGGAGGGAGACCAAGAATGTGGACAAAGATAGAAAAAAATTTCAGGAGCACTGAGTTTCAGAAAGGATTCTAGAGATAATTTATTGAAGTGAAAGATTCTGGAGAGGTCTGGGGATCAAGTGTATTAGAAAGGGGATTTGTGAAAGCGTTGCTATGGTTTCCAAATTAGGTTATTTTAAATCATCTTCAAAAGCCGCACCCCCCCCCAAAAAAAATAACATTTTTATTTAATGTATTTCAGATGCTACACTATGCTGGTATAGAAATGACTGGAAACTGAGACACAGAACATGAAAACCCTAGATTTATATGGGTTAAGCCTACATTAAATTTTCCACTTTTCAAGCTAAATTGAGTGAATTTCCACATCTTATTTCTGAATCCTTCTTTAGATATCTTCTTAAAAATTCTAAGTATGAATCCCAAACTTATCTCATTTATCGTATCATCTCTCCTCCCTTTGCTGTAATACAGGGCTAGGTATCCTTGTTCTTATTTCACAGATAGAAACACTGTAGCTCTGAGATTCTCTTTGGAATGGGGAAATATGCAGTTTGACTATTTTTTTTCCTTTAGCCTGACCTCCTTCTATATAGATGAAAATTTAATGCTTGTTGAAAGTAAAAATAAATGTATAAATATTAAAAAGTAAAACAAGTATTAAAAACTCTGTTTCTGGTTTTTAATTCCCAATCCTCTAACAGTCTGGCCCCCCTCCGCCCTCACACACTATTTAATGTTCCCTAAATTTAATGATATCAAGTTCACTGCCATGTAAGTATTTCTTCATTCAATAGCTGGGGAAATTGTCATTGGTATGCAAACTGGTCTAAGGCAAGGAACATTACTCTTTAATCTCCTAATTTTAATTGGCATGCCATCATGCAGACTGGGGCTGCTAATGGCCTAGTTTGTAGATTAAGACCGGCAGACCTGAACTGTGGTATGCCATTAGTTACAAATAAAAAGAGGAAAAACACTGAGCAATGATAAAAGAGGCCATTCCAAATCAGAGAGAAAACGATTCGTCCTCATCTTCTCCAAGGTTCATGACCCTATTTCAATGTCCATTGTAACAGGATTCGAATTAATGTTTTCTCCTCGGTCAAATAATTTCAGAACAGTTGGTAAATTGAAATGATTTGCTATGCATAAACCAATGTTATTGGCTGGACCAGGAAATGCCGCTCATCAATGTGCTCACAAATGACATTGTTTCTGCTGATAGAACTATTTCTCTCACTAGGAAATAAATATCTTAAATGAAAAGCATCTTTCACTATTTAAGGAAAACATATTTTTCTTCAATGAAATTAACTATCATTATTACTTTAGTGTCTTTTCACCCTCCAATAAGTAGAGTCAAATATATGTTAATCTTTCATAGAGTTCACACATATATCTGTCACCAGTGAAAACAAGGACAGTTCATAGTGAAAAAAATAAATGTATATTGACATAGATAGATAGATGATAGACAGAAAGAAAAGAGATGAGAGAGAGAATGAAAAAGGAGTAAAATAGCCTAATTAACTGGTTAGTCTCTTTACCTCTCAGAAATTCATGTTTTCTCCCCTCTGATTATGACCCCCAAAAAAAGGAGGTTCCATTACTCTGAACACTAAACAAAGAAAATAAAAAATAATAATATATCAATACCTCTGAGGTTTAAGTATGTCCCTTAAAAAATACAATGAAGTCAATACCTATAAATGTGATCTCATTTGAACATAGGACCTTTATAAACAATAAAGTTATGAAGAGGTCATTAGGATGGATCCTGATCCAGTATGACTGGTGTCCTTATTAAAAAGGAAAATCTGGACCCAGAGATCGACAGGGCCAGCAGGGAGATGATGTGAAGGCACACACAGAGAAGATGGCTGTGTGACTGGAGCGATGCATCTACAAGTAAGAAACACCAAGGATTGCCAGCAAACACCAGAAACTAGAAGCGGCAAGGAAAGATTCTCCCTTCGAGCCTTCAGAGGCAGTATGGCCCTGCAAGATACTGACCTTGAGCTTGGACTGCTAGCCTCCAGAACTGTGAAACCATACATGTTGTTTAAAGCCACCTAGTTTGTGGCAGTTTGTTACAGCATCCCTCGCAAACTAACAAAGCACCTGTTTTGATTCTGTAACATAAGATGAAATCACCTATCACCTTTAAGTCGCTACTCTCAGGGTCTATTGGGGATGCAACTTCCCATCTACCCTCAATAGCATACTGGCCTGTCCCCCAAAACTTTCCACAGTTATCCGATGCCTAGAAAATAAAGCGTGCATCGCTCAACACTACACACAGGACCCTTCACTTCCAACCCCACCTTGTTTCCTAACTGCATCATTCTGTACTCCCGGCCCCACCCTGAGTGACACTAGATGACTTCATGCTCATGAAGACCCAGCAAAGGTCTGGCGCATTTAATTTTTTAGAAAGCGTTCAATTGATACTGACCTGAGGAGAAGCTAAGGCCCTAAAAGGATGGAGGGATGATGTCTCTTTTTTTTTTTTTTTTCAGTCTCTTTCAGCGAGTAAACACGAACGCAATTTCAAAATCAAATACTTTTTCCTAAATGGGAGGGAAGAAAAAATAATTCTGAGTAGAAGGGGGGCGGGCAGGAAACAGATTTGCAGGCATGTTTAACACATGGATATGAAAAATGTGACCAACACATTCTTCAAGAGAAATTCATCCCTGAACTACTTGTTCATTCCAGGAGCAGCGGAGATGCAGCTGTTTTCTCCCCTCTGATTATGAACTACGAGATTTACCTGAGCCCCTGATTAAGAATATATTTCTATTTCTGAGCAACTAGAAGGCCTTCAGCTAGATGATGTTAGGGAAAAATAATAACATCGTGCTATAATTCTTCACAGGTGTTTTTTTTTTTAAGTCTTTGACCTACAGAAATTCATGTTTTCCTACTCCCATCCACTAGGGTGCACTCCATGTAATAGGAGCTTGGTAGTACTTAATTTGTGTCTCTGCTTTCATATGGATTTGTTGAGCCTGAAGCAAATGTTCTGTAAACTCAATTGATTTTGATTCTCATAGCAACTCTGGGGAAGGACAGGCACGTAGTAGCACGACGTCAGGCTGGAGGGGAAACTAAGGCTCAGGGAAGCAAAGGGATCTTTGCCTACAAAGTCCCTTCTTATGCAATTCTTCTTACACAACCTGCAGTCCTTCTTCTGCCCTTGTTGTTGAACTTCTTCCAGGAGGAAGCTTGAAGCTAGATCAGAATCTTAACACATCATTTCTATTTATAGCTCATATATCTAGGTCCTCTTATCGGGTTTCTCTAAGCTTCAAAGTATTATAATAACTAGGGACAAAAGACGTATTTTTAATGATAACCTTATAATATGTCACGTGCACTTGATTTTTTTTAAAAAAAAATGAAAGCAACAAACAGAGCACAGTGTGAGGAGTAAACTCTTACCTCCATTTCCCATCCAGGCTCCCCAGTTTGAGTTCTTCCTTTACTAAGTTAAACCCCAGCCCCTGGGTTTCTCTCAGACTCAGCAAAAATGCCCATGCCCTTGCGTGGCATAAAAATGGTGAAATGCTTGCCATCGAGGGACCACAATGACTACGGACTGAGGCAAAAGGGAATTCCTCCGAAATTCAGCTTTGTGTGAAACCCTCCTGATCTTTGTGTTAGTCAAATAAATTAACTTAATGATAAGAGCATTCTGCCTTTAGTTCGTGATTCATCAACCTTGGGTAGCACCTACATCAACTCCTTTCTGTAAGGATGGAGAGTTTAGTTCATGTACACTGCCTACCACCTCCCTCCCTGCTTCAACCTCCTTGGTTACTTTTGTTGATTATATTTTTAAATGTATTTCTTTTATGCCTTCAAATATGACAAATAAACTCTGTTTCCTGAATTTTCAACTTTAACCAGTATCTGTTGATTCCTTGCTGTGAAATGTGAAAAAATTACTCCCTGTAGTACTTACGCTTTTTCTCGCTCTTCTTTCCCTTCTCAATCCTTCTTTTTAGGGTGCTGTTGCTGTTATTGTAAATTATCAAGGTTTATAACCTTTACATTCTGTTCTATAACTCTAACCTCAAGTGTACCAAGCTTTTCCTTTATATCAAGGCACAAACTGAATATCAAAAACAGCATTCTCATTATTATGCAACTAGAGGCCCAATGCACGAAATTCAGGCAAGAGTAAGCCTTCTTTCCCCCGGCTGCTGGTACCAGCTTCCCTCTGGCACCCGAGACCCGCACTTCCCTCGAAGCCCTGGCTTCGTCCAGAAGGACAACTAGAAGGATGTCTGGTTTAATTAGCATATCATGCTTTTATTATTATAGATTATTCAACATAGAACCAAATAGTGTGGTTCCCAGCACAGAGAAGGAAAAGTCACCCTATGCTACCAAAGTATTATTGATAAAGAGAAATATTTTTCATGTCTAAAGCTAAAGCACTGCTTCTCAAACCTGAACCTGCACACAAATCACTCCAGGGTTTTGTTAAAATGCAGTGGGTTTCAGTGAGGCCCCACACCATGCATTTCTAACAAGCTCCCAGGTGATGTCAATGGTGCTGGTCCATGGACCACACTCTGGGTATCAAGCTGTGAGTGGGCCCTGTTTTCATTCCTTTTCAACTTTCATTGGTAGAGTTTTTAAATCCATTATCAACTTTTTTCTTGAATCCCTATTTCCATCATTTTTAAGGCTTCTATTTAGAGAAGTCCATATGATGCCTGTCCTTCATTTTTAATTGCCTACAGAAGAATATTAATCACTTATCCAGGGCCACTTCTTAAGTCAACAGTATCCTTTGCAATTTTTAGGGGAAAGCTTTTTTACTTTGATAGTTTAGTACTCTTATGATCAACTCGCAGCCACCTCCTAACCCATTCCCTCTCATTTCCTGCCTTGAACTCCAGAACTCAAAGATTACCACCTGGTTCCAATCAAGTGGCCAGCTTCTGAAACATCTTCATCAACCAAGTCAACTGCCTTCAAGTCACAATCTCCACCAAAATATATCGAGTTGATTCTTCATCCTTGACATTGGGTAATTGGACCTGACCCCTTGAAAGCATGATCCACACCCTTCCCAAGAAATACAGCTCAGTTCCTCATCCAGAAAAGTCATTATAAAGTTGTTTTCTTCCTCCCTGTGACACTAACAAATGGCACAGGGGAGAAAGCATCATTTAGTCATTTTAAAAAGTCTCTCTGAAAAGGTCTATAATTCATTCTCTTGTCACAAACTACAATGTGAAGAGAAATATGATAATAAATCCATTCTAATGAGAAAATATTGTTCTGAGAAAGAAAAAAAGCATGCAGTTAATCCATTTTTAAATAATCCTAAAATAATGCTGAGGTGCACCCTAGATTCCACATCTTGGGATATGACTAGTCATTTTTTCTTTATTCCACAACCCCTGATTACACAAAAGCAATTATGAGAAAATATGTAACAAAATAGCAGGTGATGCCAAATGGAATTCAAAAACTGCCTAAGGGGAGAAAAAGAAATTCATTCATTGTTAAGCATCCCTAAACACTATACTTTAGGAAGAGTAGTGAATATTAATATTAAATATTTAGAAACTCGGGGTTTGTTGAATACAGATTACCACCTCCAACTCCCTTTTACAGTCTGGGAAAACTGAGTCAGCAATCCTCAACAGCCCTCAACTTCTGCAGGATTTAACCCCGGAAGGGCACTAGAGCATACTCTGATTTCGGAGTGCAATTAGAAATCCTCCTTTGACTAAACTGAGTCACCAGGCATCTCATTGCACACTTCTAAAATTAAATGCATTAATTTTTAAATTGAGTCAGGGAGAGTCCCATCTTCAGTGCAATCAAGGTAAATTACATTATTAAGTGTCAGAAGTGCCAAGACACACAAAATAAAATAATAAAATAAATATGTATAAAAGACTAACAATGCCCTAAGCAAAGAGCTGGGGAAGTGTTGATCATATTACTATTGAAGCCATCACTAGCACTAGAAAATAAAAGCTGAGGCAGAGACTACAAATATTTCTTTTCCTAAGAGATAATTGTTTTCCAATGAGAAAGAAAACATACTAAAAATAGAATTGCTGGTTGGCTATTGTTTAAGGTCCTGGCATAAGAACTTAACTTTTTAACTCTACCTTGTTCATTGGGGATCTTTTGTAAGGCTACACATTGACATCAGGTGGCTGTTGCCTTCAAGAAACTTCACATTCTTGGGCCTGCTCCTCTAATGAGGCTAAGCACCCACAGCCTTGCTTCCTATACCCTGTGTGTATCAATATAGGATCTTCCAGAATTATAACTTACTAGGGTTTATGATTCAACCTTAACTTTAGATAAATTCTATGATAAGCTCCTTCCCAGGGTGTCTCCTGGAGTTTGCAAAGCATTCATGCTCAGGATTAAGAAAACTTCCAAGTTTATGGAACTCCCAGGATTACTGACCCCTTCCACCTAAGGGAACTTAATAGGGACAGTAACAGAAACCTCAGACATTGTACAAAGTAGTCAACAAGCTGAAAAATAGAGGGGTGAGGTCAAGGATGTTGATTAGAAGGGGAAAGGACTCAGGCACTGAGCAAAGAAAGGACTAGTCAGAATATGAAAGAATGAAAACCCAAAGGGAAATGCAAGGGAGTATTTCTTTCGTCAAGTTCAAATTAGTTGTCCAAGGCACAAGGGTGGCAACAACTGAATATATTCAAGATTATGAACAACATAAACTGATGAACAAAAACAGATCCAGAAACAGAGAAGCATCGGTCAGATGCTCAAACCTCAGAGGGAAGGGAGGGGAGGGTGGGGGTAAGGGGGAGAGATCAACCAAAGGACTTATATGCATGCATATAAGCCTAACCAATGGACACAGACACCAGGAGGGTGGGGGCATGATTGGGGGGTGGGGAGGAGCAATGGTGGGATAAGGACACATATGTAATACCTTAACCAATAAATAAAATAAAATAACAAAACAAAAAAAGAGAGAGATGCCTTGGGGACATGGGGACTGTGAAGTAGTACATCAACCTATTCTGCTTCTGTTGCTTCAGAATGACTTCTGCTCCACTGTTTGGTTCAGTGGCTTCTGAGATCTCAATAAATACAGCACAGAACTCTAGCTTTTACATTAAGAATTTCTCAGTACATCTGCATGCCCACCGTGACTCAGAACAGGAGTTGGCACACAGTATGCAGGCCAGATCCAGCCTGCTGCCTGTTTTTGTAAATAAAAATATATTGAAACATAGCACTTCCTGATTATTTCACCATTCTGTTCCTGCAGGTATTGTTGTGTGTGCTCAGGCAGGTATATAGGAAAGGAAGAAGCAAAAATATCACTATTTGGTGTATTTTTGTAGAACGAAAACAATAGCATTATCAGAAGTTTCAGAAGACTTCCTCTCTTATCCCACAGCCCAATGCGAGATTGCGCAATCACCCTTAGAGGCAAGAGAGTCTATGTGGTGACTATTTTTATTGGAGCATGTTGTCACACAAAAACAAAATTGTCATTCTGAGTAAGAAAAATAATGGATAATGAGTAAATAATTAGCATTATTTACCATAAAGACTGATTTTATTTGATGACAAAAAAGAATCTAGACTATTACTCAGGTTCCTGATTGGATAAGCCTGTGGGTGCTTACTCCCATCGTCACCACAGTGGGAGGAAGAAGAAGAAATGGTTCAAGAGGAGACAAAGTTTGGAGTTAGGACATGTCGAACACATGGTGCTTTGGGACAATCATTGATAAGGAGGGTCTAAAGTTCATGAGAAAGATCTGACCTGAAGATACATGGTTGAAAGGACTGCATGTCTTTATCTTATAGAAAGATATCTTATAGAACTCTATCTTACAGAAATATAAAGATCTATGTATAAGATATATAAATATATAACTATATATGACTGGTCTTATAACCTTCAAAATCCTTACTTAAAATAAAACTCAAGCCACATATGCCTAGTGTTCCAGTGATCATCTCTGAAGTCATACAAGCTTTTTATTATCCATTGGTATTAGGTGTTCTGTTGATCAGAATGCAAAGTAAATAAAATTTGCATATTATCCAGCGGAGCAATTTTTATTTCACTTGTAACAGTAAAATCTTTCCCTGCTTTTTGTTCAGGGCAGGAAAAAATGGCAAACTGAGAATCACGAGTCATGTTCATCAGAGGCTAAGTGACACAAATAACCCCTATGGTAAAGAAATAACATCTTTGGGCAGCATTGACATCAGTTGCCATTGCGCATCCTGGGATTGGAGCTTTCATACACCAAGTCCCACAACAGGGTAGTAGGTCTAGATGCTAGGTGATGGCAGTAACATACTGTAACTACGCACTTTCACCACTGATTTTATTAGCCATGCACCACTAAAAAATTTAAATACTTAAAAATTTACCTAAACACTTTTTTTATTGGAAATACCATGTATAATTAATGTAGTACCGGATAGTGAAATGCAAGCTGAATTGTTTCTATCTAATTGTCAGCCCCTTTCAACAGCTTATATTCATTAGTAAGCAATTGTCACTGCTTTTCTTGATGCAAAATTAACATCATAAGATTCAGAAAGTGTTCAGGCTAGGGAGATTTGCTGCCTCTGACTCCAGAAAGAGGCCATTTCATAGAAAGCCCCTTAAAAAATGAACTAGGACCTTTCTTTTTACAATGCAGTCAGCTTCCTTCAATAGTTTATTAGGGATACAGAAATTCACACCCCCATACCAGACCTGCTCTATCAGAATCTTCATTTTTAACAAAAACCCCAGGGACTGTGTGCACATAAAGAACGAGAAGTTCTGATCTAGGAGACATGGGAAAAACTCAGGGCCCCAAATATCTTCCTCTCCTCATTATTGTATCACAATAGATCTGGGGCTTAGCCATTCAATATACAATAGTCAACACAGAGAAAGGGATTCACCAAAAAATAAAAATATAAAAGATGATTTAAAATATATTTTATTGATTTTTTACAGAGAGGAAGGAAGAGGGATAGAGAGTTAGAAGCATCAATGAGAGAAACATTGATCAGCTGCCTCCTGCACACCCCCTACTGGGGATGTGCCCGCAACCAAGGTACATGCCCTTGACTGGAACTGAACCTGGGACCTTTCAGTCCGAAGGCCAGTTCTCTATCCACTGAGCCAAACCAGTCAGGGCATAAAATAGATTTTTGAAAACCCACTCCCAGTTTTGCCTGAGCCTTTGTTTGCTCTGGGAGCTGCCTCTGAGAGTCCTCCTGACCACTGTTGGTAGCACATGTATCCAGGGCAGGGGCCACTCAGGTCTAATGTCATTTTTTAAAAGATTTTTTAAATTGATTTTTAGAGAGAGAAGAAGGGAGAGGGAGAGAAAAAAATATCAATATGAGAACAAAACATCAATCGGCTGCCTTCTGCATGCCCCCTCCCAGGAATCAAACTGTCAACCTTTTGGTGCATGGATGATGCCCAAACAATGAGCCACACCAGCCAGGCCTAATGTTATTTTTTAATGAGATATTAGATATTTTCTCATGTCCAATATTAGGTATTTACTAAAATGTGTGGGGGGTTTTGATAATCCTCACGTTGATATTTTTCCCATTGATTTTTAGAATGTGGAAGGGAGTGAGGGAAGAGAGAGGGGGAGAGAGAGAGAGAAAGAAACACCAAAGTGAGAGGAAAATATTGATTGGTTGCCTCCCGCATGCACCCCAAAGGGCCAGGGATCAAACCAGCAACCATTTGGTGCACAGGCCATTACTCTAACCCAGTGGTTCTCAACCTGTGGGTCGAGACCCCTTTGGCAGTCAAATGACCCTTTCACAGGGGTCGCCTAATTCCATCCTGCATATCAGATATTTACATTACGATTCATAACAGTAGCAACATTACAGTTATGAAGTAGAAACAAAAATAATTTTATGGTTGGGTCGCAACATGAGGAACTGTATTTAAAAGGCCAGAAGGTTGAGAACCACTGCTAACCACTAAGCACAGTGGCCAGGACTAAACGTGGGTTTTTTTTATTCTTCAAACAATGGAATAGTTTCTAGATATGAATGAATGGTGTAGTAGATGATATGCAATAATGGTCAAAACACACTTGCTTCCCCCTCATGTTTATAGAATTCTAGAATGTCAAGGTTTAAAGATACCTCAATGGTCTTGTAGGTCTTACCTACACCTTTCACTACCTACTCACCCGCTCTCTGCTTGAACACCTCTGATAATGGGGAACTCACTACTTAGACCAAGGTAGCTCATTTAATTTTATGAAAGTGCAAATGACCAAAACCGATTTGGCTCAGTGGATAGAGTGTCGGCCTGCGGACTGAAGGGTCCCAGGTTCGATTCCAGTCAAGGGCATGTACCTTGGTTGCAGGCACATCCCCAGTAGGAGATGTGCAGGAGGCAGCTGATCGATGTTTCTCTCTCATCAATGTTTCTAACTCTCTATCTCTCTCCCTTCCTCTCTGTAAAAAATCAATAAAATATATTTTTTTAAAAAAAGAGAGTGCAAATGGTTAGAGAACACTTTCTTCCTTTTGCTAAATACACATATCTCTCTGTAGCTCCTTTTCTGTGAGTTGAGAGTTCTGGTCTCTGAGCTCCATGGACTAATTCCACCTCTTTTTCCAAAAACTAGCCCTTCAAATATTTGAAGCTGCTCACCATGCCTTCTCTTCTCTAGACTCAACATCTACATATGCTATAAGGTATAAGGGAAAAGTAGGGTTAACAATAATTTCTTATGGTTTGAAATTCTCTAATGTGGCTACTTTCTTCTGGATATCAACTCTATACCTCAGTTTATGTCCAACAGCATCAATGGGTTAATACTTTCATTCATTTATTCAGAAAATGTTTATTGATTGCCTGCTTATAGGAAGCCAGGCACTCTTCAAGGTACTAGAGATACAGTAATGAACATAATCAACAAAATTCTAGCCCTCATGGGGCTTACATTCTAGCTATGGAAGAGAGCTACCAAATAATAGCAATAATAGTAATATATGAAACTAGAGAATAATAAGACATGTTGGACTAAAGAATGATAATTGGCCCTGACTGGTTTTGCTCAGTGGATAGAGCGTAGGCCTGAGGACTGAAGGGTCCGAGGTTTGATTCCGGTCAAGGGCATGTACCTTGGTTGCGGGCACATCCCCAGTAGGGGGCGTGCAGGAGGCAGCTGATTGATGTTTCTTTCGCATCAATGTTTCCAACTCTCTACCCCTCTCCCTTCCTCTCTGTAAAAAACCAATAAAATATATTTTTTAAAAGAATGATAATTGCTATGGAAAAAATCTGAAGCTGTGTAGAAGGGATAGAGAATTGCTGCTTATAAAGAATGGCCAGAAAAGCCAATATTTGAGCAGAGTCCAGAAGGGAGGAAGAAAGTGAACCACATGGATATGGGAAAGAGCATTCCCAAGGAGAGAAAACAGCAAGTGCAGGGCTCTTGGTGTGGTCATGGAACAACAAAATAGCCAGTATGGCAGAAATTGAGCCACCTCAGAGGTGAGGAGTCAGGAGTTGATTATAAAGAGACTTGTAAGCCATTAAAAAGACTTTGGTTTTGCTTTTCTATCAGATAGAAAACCACCACTGATAGGTGCCTGGAGCCGGTCCATCCTTGCTGTTTCAAGGGACCTGGCATATATGGCATACAGTTCTTAATATGTTTGCTCACCTTCTTGGCGCTGTGTTTTAACCAAGGTCACCTCTCCGAGAAAGGTTGTTTCCCCACGTAGGAATTTTTCCCTGAAGTCAGGGAGGGGATGAAACTCCTTAACTAAGTGGCAGGCGGGTAGTTAATCACTACAAACAATCATGCTTAAGCTACATAATCTTTACTCCCTGGAATGGAGATAAGAAACGCCCTAACCTTTGTAATAGAAATTGATAGGATTGAATCAACTGGTATAAATACAGTTGTAACAAGACAGAAAGAGACAGAACTCAGAACACAGAACTTAGAACACAGGGCTTGGAAGACAGGACCAAGAGAGACAGAACCTACAGGGAACCAGGAGATGGAGGAGCTTCGCTGGAGAGAACATGGCAAGGGATCCTGGACTGAACTTGACTACAGAAATTGGCAAGAGAGCCTGACTAGAACTTGGTGACTGGACCTGGCTGGAGAACCTGTACAGAACCTGGCTGGAGAGCCTAAGCAGAACCTCTCTGGAGATCGAGACCAGAACTTGGCTGGCGATCCTGGCTAGGCTGCTGATCAACTGAACACTGTCTCCGTGTCATTCCTTCTTCGCCGACTCCGTCCACACCTTTGGGGACCCCTGGACCTGCTGGGGCTGGACCCCGGCAGATAGGTTATAAGCAAATGGATGACATAATTTTATTTAGTGTTAGATGGACCTCTCCGGCTGTTGTGTGGAGAATAAATGGGCAAAGCAAGGAGGCCAGTGAAGAAGGGGGAGCATAGAAAAAAAACAGGGAGACTAGTAAAAAAAACTATGGTAATCGCCCTGGAGAAAGATAGCGGCTCAGACAAGAGTGGTGATGTGAGGCTTTGAACAAAGGTCATTCAGCAAGTAATCTTGCTAAAGTGGTAGTAGGGGGAGTAAATAAGTAAAGTTTTTGTTAATGTATTAAAACAGATTATTGTAACCATAAGATGTATTATGTAAGCCCTATGGTAACCACAAAGAAAATTCCTATAGAAGACACACAAAAGAAAACAAGAAATAAATCAAATGATGTCACTATTAAAATAATCCACAAAACACAAAAAAAGACAGCAAGAGAAGAGTGACAAAAAAGCTAAAAGACAGAAAACAATTAATAAAATGACAATAGTAAGTCTTTATCACTAATTACTTTAAATGTAAACATTAAAATATCCTATCATAAGAAATAGAGTGGAAGGATGAATTTTAAAAATCCAACTATCTGAATTTAGGTGCAAAGCTTCTCAACAAAATATTAGTAAACTGAATTCAGTGACATATTAAAAGGGTTATACACCATGACCAAGTGGGATTTATCCTTGAGGTGCAAGGATGTTTCAACATATGAAAATTGATCAGTATGATACACATTAACAGAATGAAAAATAAAAATCACATGATCATCTCAATAGATGAAAAAAATAGCATCTGACAAAATTCAGTACAATATGAGAGTAAAAACTCTCAACAAATTGGGTAAAAAGGAATGTACCTCAACATAATAAAGGCCATCTATGAGAACCCCACAGCTAATATCCATACTCAATGGTGAAAGGTTGAGAGCTGTTCCTCTAAGATCAGGAACAGGGCAAGGATGCCCATGCATCACTCCTATCCATCATAGTCCCAGAAATCCTAGATAGAGAAGTAAGGAGGGGAAATAGGCAGTTAGTATTCAATGAGTATAGTTTCAGTTATGCAAGATGAAAAAGTTCTAGAGATCTGCTCTATAACAATATGCAAATTAGTTAACAATACTATACTCTTAGAATACATTAAGAGGGTATATCTCATGCTCTGTATATTTTACGACCATTGGAAAAAAAAACAAAAAACTATGCCATCTGGAGTCACACACACATATGGCTGCAAAAGAAGCCTGGGTCCCAGGTGCCTGCCGGCAGCCAGAGGGAAGCCAGTGCCGGCAGCCGGGGGAAGGAAGGCCTACTCTTGCACAAATTTCCTGCATCGGGCCTCTAGTAATTATATATTTTTAAACAGCTCATGGAGACAATTTCTTTCCTAATCCGTTCTTCTATGCTGCATCTTATAAGTTTTTCGCTCTGTATATCTCTGTGCCTCAAGCAAAACAATTGCGAGACCCATGAACCCATCAGGGCCTGACTCATATGATGCAATTGCCAATAACCCTAATTCTGGTTTATAGTTCGCTTGTCCATAATTACAGCTGCAGTCAAATGCTTTCAGCAGTAACATCAGCCGGCAGTTGCAGCTCCCTCCCCATCTTGGGGAAATGGAACTGTGAATACGTTTCACAGCAAGGTTTGCTGCTTTTTTGTCTGGAACACTTTTTAATTGGGTATCATTTGGAAATTTCTAAGTTCCATTTTGGAGCTTCTGGTCACTGCATTACTTACTGAAGCCCAGAAAACTAGTTATGAGGCATGCCTAAACTGTGCAAATGTCAAAACAAAAATGACTACCAACTCTGATTTCTCCACAAAATGAAAAGAGGCATCGTCTTGTCCTGTTTAAAATACATACTGGCAAAAAAAAAAAAAAGCAAAGCTGCAAGAGAAAGCACTCATGAGGTTAGGGTTGAAATCACACTTCTAATTTAAGGGTTTTGAGCTAGTTAGCAGGGTTTTAAATCATGGGGGTTTTTCAGAAACCCACAAACTATGTAAATGTGCAAGTTTGGTGTATCCACCCAAGTCCCTAACTAGAAAGAAACAGTCATCTTGACCTTTGCCCTTCCCTCCCCACCCACACCTAATGAGTCACCACACTCTATCCATTCCACCTATCCAATGATTTGGGAATCTACTCCCCCAGTTCCCACCCCCATTACTGCTTGAAAAGGCAATTTAAGGATCTCATTACCAATTAAGTGGGTAAGTGGTTGGCCTAATCCCACTTCCCACCTCCAAATTCTCCTACACATAGATGCAAGAGATGGTTTTACCAAAGCACAAATTGGAGCCTGCTCTACTATTTAAAAATACATGATGGCTCCCTGTAGCACAAGTTAATCTAAACCTTTAACTTGGTACTTCTTCAACTTTATCTCTCAAAGTTCCCCATTACCCCTTCCAGCCTTCTAGAGCTCACCCCAGGGCCTATTTGCTAGCTACTAAACCACCAGTGCTGCATGCACTTGCAGCATTTCTCTTACTAGCCCTTTTCTCTCCAGGAGATGCTAACTTGGTATATTGACATCCTACTCATCTTTTAATATGAAACTCAACCTTCATCTTCTATGAAACCTTCCCCAACTCTTTCAGGACAGTCCTGTTCTCTTTCTGGCATGCTTCTCTGTTATAATTTATTCATTTGTTCATGTTTTACCTTCACCAAATCTAACAAGCAGCTAAGTTCTGGGGATATGACCTTAAATAATACAATCGTGGGTTCCTGCCCTTGCAAAGCCCTACCTTCTTGTAGACGGTTTCTACCACCTGGCTGCCAGTCCTTTGTCTTTTTATTCTATTTTAATTAGCGTCTTATCGCTTTCAGTGGAACACAAACTCTTTGAGGAAGGGGATAATGTTTTATTCAGGGCCCAGCACAATGAGTGATTCCCAACTAATATCTATCTATTGGGTTTTATTTAAATGGAATTGGCTTATAGCTTAACTATATGTTTTTGTACCAATATGTACTTGTACTTAAACCAAGTGGTTTATAATAGCTTGTACTTTAGTAGCCACACATTCTCCTAGACATCTCCTATGTGCTCAGAGCATTCTTAAACAAACAGACACACTGTACAAACACCTCACAAGCATTGTGGAGAAAAGGTACAGGAAGCACTTATCATAGCGCTTAAGAAACACAAACTCCTCTTCGGCTTAATTTGACTAGTCTTTTGTTGTTGTTTTTTAGATTTAAAGTAAGTTCATCTTTGTTTAAGTTTGACGGACTTTAATAGTAAGAAATTTCAACAAAGCAAGAGTTTTCTTCTGATCCATCTCATCAAATGGTGGCCATCCAGTTAGCAGTATTAGAGGACTTGCCAACAGGAGTGGGAAAAGGTGAATATTGAAATTCCTGGTCCTCATATACAACTTGGCAAACAGGGCTGGGTGATGGGAAATCAGGTTCCAGGAGAAGCTCCGACATGACTAACTTCTGCAAAAAAATCACCTCGTTTCTCTGTTGCTCAGTTTTCTTACCTGCCAGGGATGGGGGTATTAACAGTCCTCTTACCTCCCTCGGAAAGTCTTGTCGATAAAAATATAATACCTATTAAATTACCCTGAGAAAAAAAGGTAAAAGCTTATCAAATGTGAGGAGGTGTTTATAATAGTAAGAGCTTATGAAACACTGTCTTCACAGGACCCTCTCTCAGGGATGTCCCCAAGCATATGTGTGTCTGTTCACAAATTGATATACATATGGTCAGGGATTTAGTGAGAAGAGATAATAAATCCCCCCAAGTCCTCTTGGGGCAGATAAGGAACAAGTAGAGCCAACCCTCGGTGACCTGTGATAACAAGGCCAGAGGTAATAGAAATAAACACATTTCACAGATTATCCATAAATGTAACTTTCACCATTACGACCTCTAAACTCTTGCAGAAATTCCTTAAAAGGAACCAAATTCATTTAACCTGGACCCATAGCCTATGTGAGTTTCACCACCAGTCCCTGCCTCTGTCCATGCCCAGATACAGCTGCAAGAACTCAAAGACCAACCGGTGGCAGCGCAGAAGCAGCTGCCGTAAAAATTGCTGATTTCCCTGAGAGAGGTCAGTACATTTTGTTCCCAGAGACCTGTTGGCCTGCTGGCCCTGACTACACTTTCCCAGGGCAAGGAGGAAGCAACGAGGGCCTGCCAACCCAGGAAATCCCATTCATGGCCTTAAAACAGCGATTTCCCCAAGCCCCCGAAAGAAACTTGTCCCTCCGACTGATCGTTGGGCAGTAATGAAACTAGGTCTTGAGTAATTTCTAATCCAGAACTGCTCTACAGATGTTTCCAAAGCTGGAATGGGAAATGTCTTAGACATGAATAAATCTGTTCTTTGAATTATTCAGCAATTCTTCCCCTGACAAGCCCTGCGAGGGAGTTGCCTTCCTGTCACTTCTCATTATGATAACTTTTCTTTGCCTTCTCTTTGCCACTTTTCCTGAAATATTGGCAAGATGACTCAAAACCATTGTGAAAAGCACCTTGGGAAGTAATTTCTGCAAAACAGCAGCCTTATAGGTGATATGTGGCTTAATCTTACCCACTATCTCAGGATCAAAATCTGGGCAGGTAAGAAAGCAAATAATCATTGACACCCTCTTAAAGGAACAGGAATGACAATGAGAAAAACAGACCAGTGTGATCCTCCCACTTCAAGGCGCTTGAACTCACTCATTCACTGATCCAACAAATGTTTGTGGAGTGTGTGTTCTGTGCCAGACAATCCCAACAGAACATGTGGGATCTGTCTGTTCAGTTGCTGGAACACTATCAATAACTACAGTGGGTGATTCCCCTCTAAGTCTATCCATTTTGCATTTATGCCAATGAAATAAGTAACTGACTCCCTTAGAAACAGCACAAAATAGGGCAACCAATCATCCCAGCTTGCTCAGAACTAAGAGAGTTTCCCACAAACTGGGAAAGTCCAGAGTAGACTGACATAAGTTAGTCACTCTAGTACTGGGCATGGAACCAGACCCAACTCTGAGCTTCAGATCTGTTAATTGGCTAGGCTTGACCTTTGAGAATCTTTTGTGTGGGCTTTTTTTAAATCTTTAGGCCTTCGGCTTCCACATCTGTAAAATAAAGTTGCAAGACTAAATCATCTCTAAGGATTACCTTCCAGCTTTAATATTCTATGAGGAAATGTAACGTCCTTTAGGATTAAAATGGGTCTGAAGTGCTACAAAGGTATAGGGAGCTCCTTGAAAATCTCTGTCCACAAATAAAAATAACACCAATTTGAAATCCTGTTAGGTTCCCAACAATTACAATGATCTATTCTAAACTTAAACCACTCCTCTCAATTAAGCATCAGAGTTCTCTGCCTCAGTGCCTGGGCAAACTTAGCCCAGTAAAGAAAAAAAATTCTAGTCTGAAATTGGAAGGGAAGCTTGGCGTCTGTTTTGGAAAGATACAGTTCAAATGTGTATTTAGCTGGATTGCTTAGCAATTAGGCAGAGTGATGAGCTCAAAGTATTTCAGGTGAAATAGACTTTTGTTGTCATTAGATGCCTTTGTATGGGAGCAAGATTGTAGAAGGAATCACACACCATAAGAAAGGCACTTCTTTGAAAGAGAGAGAATGTAATTTAAAAAATAAGGGGGTGAGGGGAAGGGAGGAGCCTGATCCCAATTCTAAGACTAGTTTGGAGAAGTTTACTTTTCTTGGACTTTAATAGTCTCATCTGTAACATGGTCAGACAATGTAATTTCTTGGGTCATGTGAGGGTAAACTTATTAATCCTCTTTTATAAAATAAAATCCATACATACATAAAACTTTTTATATAGTGCATATATTTATATATAAAATATCTATATATTATATATGTGTGTGTGTTTTATATACATATATATGTGTGTGTGTGTATATGTGTATATATATCCTACTATGTGCTGTTACATTCTCAGATATAAAAAGAATTTCAAAATGTGAAAATGCTATGCAAATCTAGAGGAACATGTTGTGAAAAAAGTAAGTTCCAGAACCACTGTCTTTAGCTCCTTCAAGTCCTATAAGATCAGGTTTGGGGCTAACCCAATAGTCACCCAGATTGAAATAGAAAGTCATTGAGAACACCTCCATGTCTCTGAACAGCATTTACCCTTAAATTGTGATGGACTAAAAGCAATGTAAGAATATGCCACAATCCATAGCATCCCATGCTGAGAAAGTCCTCAAGAGTCCCTTTGTCTGATGATGCCTTCTGCAACTCAGACAAATGTTCACCCAGTCCCTCTCCGAGCAGTCAGGAGCTGAGAATTCATATGCCCATGAGATGGAGTCTTTTTGTCTTTACTTAATGCTTCTTCACAGATTCAGCTTATTACTGGTGGATCTGATTTCATTCTTTGATATTCCTGAAGCAAACAGCTTAGCTCTGTGCCTACTGCACACATGGGCACTCAATAAGTGAGTGTCTTCCTCCCTTATTCTTTCTCCTTCCTATAAAAATCACTAGCCCAAGTTAGGTCACAGTTAGCATTCTTTAAAAAAAAACACACAAAAAAACAGTTTTCCCAATGTCCCTGAAGACCTTCTGTGGGCTGACAGCAAGATGTCCCTCTGGGGACCACCTGTGAGAATTCAGGAAGAAGACAGGAGAGTGAGGCTATGGTTTGGCAGAGAGATAGATCTGAATTCTATTTGCAACCAAAAGAGGCTCTCTCGCCTTTAGATTAGCAAATAGCCCAAGAACAGTTGAAATTACAGTTCCGTGGCAGAAGTCTGTTGCTCTCCCAGCCCAACCAATTGCCTCGCAATGCTGTCCTGGGTTCAATTTAACTTTCTTGTCAATACCCCGGTAGCAGGTAGTTAGAAAGCAATGATCTCAGGACCTCCCTCAAAACAGCAGTGTTTTTCTACCCCATTAGTGTTGAGATAGCAGCGTACAATTGCAGGATGATTTATCTCTCAGTGCTGATCTGTGGCTACATTACTGGACACTTCCTCCACGGCTGACGCCATCAATCATGCAATCATTTGAACGGCTCGACAGCCTGTGTTCATCTCACAGAGCCACACTTGCTGTTTATCTCACGTGCCGTCTCTCACTCTTGTCAGTTTCAAATCTGCTCCATTCTCATTCTCTTCTCCTGTCCCCTGAGGGCTCTGTCTGGGACATACGATTATTCAGTATTTACGGGATGTCACTTCAAAAATTTCACCATTGCAAATGACACAAATTCAGGGGTTTGCACAGAATTGGCTGTGCCCCAGCCACAATTTTGACTGTGTGTGCCATGATGTAAATTCTGCAACTACCCATGAGTCTTTAAAACCATTGACCTGGTTCAAAGAAAGCTTTAGGATGGGAGTATGGCATTTGCTAAAATCCTTCCAATTTAATTATAAAATTTCCATTTTTAGGAGGAATTATTCAATACTCTATTTTTTGGGGGGGGGGATCTAATTTAGATATGTTCCCACAATTATTGACATTATCACACAAATCAAGCTTTATCTTTAAAGCTCTAAAATGTATCATTAGGAATTGTCCACATCTCGTTGTCAAATATATTTATCTTTAATGATGAAGTTTAAGTGCTTATTTTAGCCCACACCCATGCAACACTGCTGATGTTCCACAATCTGTCCTAAGCATATATACACACACATTTAATCCTAAAATCAAACCTGTGTCCCCATTTATTTATTACTGTAAAGAGATAATTTGGACAAATTATTTAAATAGAAGGGGAACTCAAATGTATTCAACACATACTATATGCTTGCCTTTTACACAGACATTTTCTTGCAAATGCTGACCACAATTCAAGAAGATAAATATAATTACCTCTGTGTTCATAGATGAGAAAGCTGAAGTATTGAAAGGTTAGTAGACTCAATGAGGTCACTAAGCCAGCATTTTAACCTGTACTAGTATCTGTTTGATTCCACCTGTTCTACTTGCCAATGCTCCGCAGTGTTCATCTCTATCTTTGCTTTTAGAACAAGATCTGATTATATTCTTGGCTATTATCAAATATTCTTCTCTGAAGTTTGTACTCAATCCTTGGCCTCCTCATCATATCAGTCCAAGGTCAATCATCTTTTTATGTATCAGCCTTGGTGGCGATTTACTTTGCCTAGATCCATCATGAAAGAGGCAGCTGAGGTAGAAAGTGTGTTGCCTTTTCCCCAGATTGGACTGGAATGATCCAAAATTCGGAGTGGTCTGCATTATTTGGGCCTGCATTTGTGCCTGGCCACGTGGGCTGATCCGGCGTAAGAAAAAGGCTTCCTCCTCATGGACCAGCCAGGCTCACTGGCATCCTTCCCCAGGCCTGGGGCCAAAGGCCCAGCTAGGAAAACATTCACTTAACCTGCTTTGTTCAATATAACTCTTTCCCTGAAAGGACTTCATGGGGCAGTGACTAGTTGAGGGGAGGTAAGTAGTTCTTGGTCCTCTGGCCAATCGCAGCCAGACACGTTGGAGGAAGGTCCAATGGGCCAGCATAGTCGGGAATTTGGAGCATAAAACAGCAGATCATGAGGGCAACCCATTCAGGCCATTCAATAGCAGGGAGGCCAGCAAAGAGGATCAGGGGGTGAGGGAAGACTGGAGGCCAGTCTAACAGGAAGGTGAAGATCACAGGAGGCAAGTGTGGGAGCACTGACAACAAACCCAGGCATGGTCTGCAAAAGCAAGTCTCCAGTGTCCCTGATGTCTCAAGTTGCCGGAAGCCAGTCCATCCTTGCTGCTTGACACAGTCGCTACAGGGAAGAAACATCTGCACAGCATATGTTTCAAGGGACCTGGCGTATATGGCATACTGTTCTTAATATGTTTGCTCCCCTTCTTAGCGCTATGTGTTCTAACCAGGGTCACCTCTCCGAGAAAGGTTGTTTCCCCAGGTGGGGATTTTTCCCAGGAGTTAGGGATTAACAGGACTAAGGAAGAGAATAAATCAGTAAAACCCCTTAACTAAGTACCAGGTGGGTAGTTAATCACCTTAACTATGAACAATCACGATTAAGCTACATAATCTTTACTAAGGATAATCTCCTTCAGTTACTTCCTTGTAGCATAACAGAACAGTAGAGTAGTGACCTTGGAATGGAGATAACAGACACCCTAATCTTTGGAATAGAATGGATAGGATTAAAATCAAATGGTATAAATACAGAGGTAACAGGAGAATAAAGAGAGAACCTGGCTGGAGAACCTGGATAGAGGACCTGGCTATTCTGATCAACTGAACGCTGTCTCCATGTCATTCCTTCTTCGCCCACTCCGTCCACACCTTTGGGAACCCCTGGACCTGCTGGGGCAGGACCCCAACATCAAGTGAGATGGATGGGGCCATAATCTCAGCCAATCACCTGGACAAGTTGTCAAAACATACTACTAATAATAAGGCTTTATTCTGAGGCAGGCACTTTATTTTGTGTGTAATTAACTCTCCTAATCTTCTCAACGATCATATGAAGCAAGTAATATTCCTATCCTAAATGTATGTACAAACTTGCCCAATGTCCTGCAGCCCATATCTAAATGAACGTAAACACCCAAACATGGTCAAGCTGGCTCTAGAACCTGTACTCTTAACCACTTCCCTGCCCACCACCACCTCTTAGAGCTGAGGTGAGGACTCAACAGTGGGCATGATGGACTCGATCTGCAGTGGAGAACACTTGTTTTTAGTTTAAGCATTTGTTCAACCCATAAAACTTTTACAACAACCTTATGACATAGTGTGTTGGTCAGCATTTGGTCAGGAAAACAGAAGCTACTTTGTGTGTTCCTAGTATATCAATAATTCCAATGCAGGGAATTTTAGAAGCTTACACAGCCTTTTGGAAAGGCTGGGCAATGTTGTTCAGGAAAACCACCAAGACCTGCTGCATCTGAGCAACGGGGCTCAACTCCAGCCCTGGCTACTGCTCATCCTAAGGGCCTCTGGGAAACTCTCACTATCTATCTCGGCCAGCAACTCAGAGACCGGTGATTCTCGACAGGCTCACCTAAACGGCAGTTTGAACCTCACATCCCCCTGCGCACACATCTGCTGGTAACAGCCTCCTTTGGAACATAGTAGCCACGTCTCTTCTGCCAGGAAAATCTCACACAAACTCCTCTGCTTGGCACACTATACCCAAAACCATACATACAAGGATATTCTAGGAGTGGTACCTCCCGGCTTATTCTCAATGCACAGGAGACCTCAAGGGTGGTACAGATGCATCAAGTTGACAACAAATACTCTGGTAGAGCGAGGTGTAACTATTGTTACCATTTTACAGTTGAAAAAAGTGAGGCACAGAGAGGTTAACTGATTTTCCCCAACTCACATAACTAGTAAGTGATAGAACCAGGATTCAAACTCAGAGTTTGGCTGCAGCACTCTGGCCATTGCATAAGATTGTATCCATGAAAGACTTAGCCCAGTAGAGCTTGGCCTAGATTAAGCTGTTGTTGTTGCTGTTTGTTATATTACTTGTATTACTATATTTTATTTTCTCATAATTATCACAACTGGGATTGCCCAGCTATTGCCTAAAGAATGTTGAATACCCTCACCAACAGTCTATACCGGGGTGGGCAAACTTTTTGACTCGAGGGCCACAATGGGTTCTTAAACTGGACCGGAGGGCCGGAACAAAAGCATGGATGGAGTGTTTGTGTGAACTAATATAAATTCAAAGTAAACATCATTACATAAAAGGGTACGGTCTTTTATTTTTTTTAGTTTTATTCATTTCAAACTGGCTGGATCCGGCCCACAGGCCGTAGTTTGCCCACGGCTGGTCTATACCATATTATCCACCTTCCAAGACCACTTTGGTGAATTTTCTTCCCCTAATGAGCATGCTCTCATGATTCAGTTCCAGATTTCTAAATAATTACCCACTATTTTTTTCTTAAAAAAAAAGCCAATGTCCTGAGTAGCCACAGATGTACATGTATGAATATGAGCACACATGCACACATGTGCACACATGTATGTGCTTACTCATACACACAAGCACACTTTGGGAACAGCAGCAACAGAACCATTCCAATTGATGCAATTGTTGATGGCGAGTTCCAGGAGCTTCACCCAGACAATCCCAGCTGGCCAATTATTGCAGGCATCCTGTTCCCACAGATTCACCACACAGAAAACATGTCAAAAGCACTTGGAAACAACCCTAGGCTGCGGCATGCTGAGAAAGGAAAACTCAGCCTCGGACGTGCTGGCTTTGGGCTGCCCGGCGCATCCCAGAACACATGGGGGGTCTCTGATTCCATCTCCAGGTACCGCAGAGAAGGCTCTGTAATTGGAAAATGCTGCCCAAGCAGAAAGTTGGCCTTGTTTAATAAACAGTGCCTTCTGAAGAAGTTTAAAATTTTCCAAAGAACAAACGCAGCCCCTCGTGCTGCCTTCGGTGTTTTAGAACTAGCTAAAATTGACTGGTTTCAGCCACCTTCTGCCTCTTCCAGCTCATGTACCCATGCAATTAGGCAGTTAAGTAGATGCAAAATATTTAAAATCCCACACGCTTCTCATCAATCCAGTTGTCAGAACTTTTTACTTTAAAGTAAGTGATCAATTTGCTCTTTCTTCACCCCTCTTCTTTCATTTCTAGCCATCTCCCATCATTCTTAGAAGGAGAAAAAAAAGGAGGAAAAATCAGAGGGTGTTTATCTTAACTCAGCAATTTCGTGAATTCTATCAGATGGTAGGAGCAAAAATAATAAGTTAGGAGATTTCAAATGAAAAGGCAGAGCAAGGGCAAGATCACGTGGCTAATAACACATTTTGTAAATGCAGGGGAGAAAATTATGCATGAATACCGAATTTCCGCGATAGGGAGGTGAACAGCCTGTTTAACGACTGCAAATTCAATGCCGGGAATCACATCATTCTGAACAGGTATATAGTATTATATTTCGATTGAGAAAGGAATGCCATGCGAATGCGCCCGGCAAAAAAGGTAGCAGAGGAATATTGCATCTTTAATGGGATTTTTGATTCAAATGTGCTGAGCCAAACCATTTAAAATTGCATTTGAATAGTAAACAGATAACATCATCATTTTAAAAAAACCTGCACGCTCCTGCCAGATCAACAGAGAGCCTGCAAAGTAAAGACAAGGGAGAAGGAGGTGTCAACCCTGCATAGAAAATAAAATTAGGTAGCAATTCTCAGCCACGGGGCCTTTTTCAGACCTCAGAAAGGTAAAGCAAGGTTAACTCAAGCCTCTGTCAGCACAACTCCGAGAAGACTTCAGGGCCTGGAGTTCCCTCCTCATCAAAGGGTCTTTCTCAAACATGAATTTAGGTTGGGTGGAGGTCTATCTTGCTTCGTCCACCAAATTGCTTTAGTTTTATTGGTCAGTTTGCATTATCAGTGTGTAGTGGTTGATAACTTGGGAAAGTGAAGGAAAACACGCAACCAGGTAGTGGTGCCACAGAATTAAAATGCCAATTTTCACCCTAGTCGGTTTGGCTCAGTGGATAGAGCATCAGCCTGCGTACTAAAGGGTCCTGGGTTTGATTCTGGTCAAGGGCGCATACCTCAGTTTCAGGCTCCTCCCTGGCGCAGGCCCTGGTTGGGACTTGTGCAGGAGGCAACCAAAAGATGTGTTTCAATGTGTTTCTTTCACATCGATGTTTCTCTCTGTCTTTCCCTCTCTCTTCCACTCTCTCTAAAAATCAATGGGAAAATATCCTCTGGTGAGGATTTTTTAAAATTCTATATAATAAAAGGCTAATATGCAAATTGACCGAATGGCAGAAAGACTGGTCAGCAGGAGGCGGGGCAGGTGAGCAGGCGGCTCCAGGCCAGACAAGGCAGGTGCCAGTGGGCAGAGGGAGGGGATGGTGATCAGAGATCAGCAGCAACCAGGGTGGTGGAGGGGTGATTGTGGGGTGGGGCCAGCCACTCGTCAGCCAGCACCATACACCAATCTCCCAGCCAGTCACTTCCCACAGAGGGAGGCCAGACTGAAGCTTAGGCCATCAGTCAGACATCTCCTGAGGGCTCCTGGACTGCAAGAGGATGCAGGTCAGGCTGAGGGAACCCACCTCCCTCCCCAAGTGCACGAATTTTCATGCACTGGGCCTCTAGTAATAACAATAAAAAGCCAATGTTTCAAATGCAGAAGACATCTAAGGAAGTCCAAGAAACCACATTAACCACCCATCACCCCCTACTAGCCCAGCCTCAGTTTCCCAGAATCCTCCCCAATGCATTCTTATGTTTCTACATAAATGAAAGCTAGCCCTTTGTGTGTGCTGACTTTCCCACAGCCCAAGTTTTCCAAAAATCTTTTTTAAAACAGCATTTCCCTACATAGAGTATATAGACCAATAATTGGGGGTTGGGGAGGGTGAGGGAGTATGTCTATTTTAATTAGCATTCTTCAGGAGAAATTCATATGAGGGAGGAAGAGTTCCATGGGGGAGAAAGCACAGATGGCTGTAAACTGAGGAATTCCTCAGATTTTTAACAGAACTTCTGAGCCCAGAGTTTTTGGATCTGCCCATTAGGTAGTGTCATTTTTCTCTTCTCTGAGTAGAGTGTGTTACCAGCTTGCCATCTAGGCTTCTGCCCAGTGGCTTTTCCTGGAGAAAAGCATCATCATTGAGGGGTTGGAACTGTGCACCTGGGAAGCTGACTTGGACGCTTCTGGTGTGTTCCAGACAGAGGAGGCATAGCCTGAAGCTTCAGGAAAACCACTTCTTGCCTGGGAAGCAGACAGGGGCCCGGTCACCATCAACACAGCAGGGACACGGAGGGCATGCTCTGCCTACATGATGACTTGAAGGATAAGGATATTTTTTTGGTTATAGATCAGTAACTTTCAAGTTTTTATTTATAAATTTTTAAACAGTCAATGATTAAAATATCACAAACTATAAAAAGATATTCAGATAAACATTCTCTCTCACTGGTGTCTCTCAATGGGTCTGTTCTCGTCCCTTTGAAAAGATGACCATCTGTTACTTTATTGTTATTCAACTTTGCACAGGTTTTTAATATGTGCCCAAGTTGTCACCTCTTGGCCTCCTCAAGTGTCTTGCAGGCATTGGCATTCTGGACTTCCCAGGTCCTGGATTTGCTTTGAGTGTCAGACTTCTCTGGTCTTATACTGATCATTTTGCAAGAAAAGAAAGAGTATCTTTTTTTATCCATTTATTTTTCTTTCCATTATCTACTGATGCCTAATAAACCATCCCCAAACCCTGTTGCTTAAAACAACAGCGATTTATTTTTTCATGGTTTTGCAATTTGGGTCAGGCTCGGTAGGATGTAGAGATTTCATATAAATGGAATCATATACTATGTGGTCTTTTGTGACTGACCTCTTTCACTCAGCATAATGTTTTCAAATTTCCTCCATGTTGTATCACGTAGCAGTGTTCCATTCATTTTAATTGCTGAATAATATTCCATTGTATGGATATAGCACAGTTCATCCATCCATTCGTTCATGAGCATTTGGGTTGTTTCCACTAAAAATGTTCTCAAGAGGTTGTCTCTGGGGAATGGTAAATGATTAAATGAGGGTGGGCTGGGCAAGAAACTACTGTTTTTCATAATACATATGTGATATTATTGGAATCTTTAAACTATTCACATCTTTAACTTTAACAAAAATAAAGTAAAGCAAACCAAAAAAAAAAAAAGAAATTATCTTGTCATTCTAACTTGGGCATCCTAACAGGAAGGTAGTGAAAATATTTCCACACTAACTTATTAGTTTCCTAGGGTATGTTTGATCTCTATTTGGAATAGGAAAACTGTTTCCCTCAGGTAAATCCATGTTTCTGAAATGACCTTCACTAATAATAATAAAAGGAGATTAAATCCAGTTATACCCACCCATACATTAGTAAGTTCTCTTAGAATTAAGGATAGATTTTATTATCTCAGAAACCTCACAGATGATATTTGCTACTATTTTACGGTATCTACAGTGACCATCTTTGGGTTTTATTTGCCCAGAAATCATTACCACCAATTGGGCAACTGCACCCTATGTTCATTTGAAGAGCACTCCCCACTCTCAGCCCATGCATTTCAGGTTGAACTGACAGGAGCTCCAAACCACAAGACTAGAGTATGACCCTTGTCAGACCAGTTACAGTTAGATTCCCCTTGACTACAGTGATTGTTCTCGGACCATCACATGATCCAAACAGGCCGATGAGAACCTGCTATGGCCCTTTCGTTGGTTGGCTCTCTTGTGTAAGAGAAACTCTCCTCTGTGCCTGGAGTTGCTAACCCTGTAGATTCCTCAAACCAGAGCTGCAGGCCATCTTTCCCCACCCTTGCAGGACCTGGCCTGAGACGGAAGCCATCCCAAAAGAAAGCAGAACTGAAAAATAGAGAAAGAGGTAACCTAAAGTTTTCTGCCTGGATCCATTTCTCTCCTGTTCAAAAATGTGAACTATTCCCCTCTTTGCTTAAGTCATTTCAATTGATTTTCTACCACTAACAACAAAATGAACCCTTACATAGTATTTAATTGCAATAGCGCTTGATCTACATTTATCTATTTAAAGCTGAGAATTGGTTTGTTCATATCACCTATACTATTATATATAGTGCACACAGACAGAGAAAAACATCCTCCCCAAATAGTGTTGCTTACCTCTTTTTATAGGCGCCAAGCATCAAAATATGCTGGTGCCAATTACCAGCCAGTACAAGGAATTTAGCTAGTTTGGAAACCTGGTGAATTTCCAGCTGGATTAATCCTTCAGGTCCTCATACTTATTCTTTAGGGGCCGATATTGAGAATTGCATGAGCTCATCTAGTCCAGTGATTCCTATTGTCATTCTAACTCGGGCATCCTAACAGGCCCATCAAGCTAGTTTTGAACGCACCTGACCCCAGAATCAGAACCTAGAGGAACAGTGTCCAAGAATCAGTCTTGCTAACAACAACAACAACAAAAAGCCTCTCAGTGGGCATCATGCCTCCAGCTCAACATTATCTCTGATCTAGTCACACCACCCAATTATCAAGTGAACCCCAAACAACTGAGCCCTACCCTACCCTTCATGAGATCAAAAGATACTTCTTTCAAATATCTAAATTCCTACTGTGAACATTTCTACTATATCTTCTTGTTTTGTCTCAATAAACATACAAGTTTTGTTTGCAAGGAAAAACATCACAAATTGCTTCAACTTACTAACGGGCATCGATGATTAGCTAATTAGTAGACCCCTCCTACTTTTGCTGATCCTTCTATTTTCAGCAGTTAAAAGTTAGTGATTTAAAATCCTTTATTAATAACCTTTACCAAATACCAACAGTTAAACTGGGGAACCAGAAGAAGAATCTCATGATCAAATCCATCACTGTGCCCAGCTCACCATGCATAGTGTTTCATTGGTGTCGATAACCTAGCACAGTGCTTCGCGTAAGAGGACGTTTCAATAAATATTTGTGGAGTACCACCAGCTACCAGTTAAATGAAGGAATTTACTATATCAAGACCAGAACATATTCTCTATGATCTCTTTTGATAACCTTGCATCTTGCATTCACCTAAGGAAATCATAGAAGAAAATGGCCACTCTATATAGCTCAGCATAGAAGCCTGCAGCCATCTGGCACAAGGCACTCTCAGGCCTGTGGCCTGATTTCAAAACCCTTAGAGGTCTCAGAGATGATTTATTTCTATGCCAAGCAGATCAGAGACTGCAAATGTAATTGCCCACATGGGCCAGGCCCATCAAGGAGTAAAAGCAGGGAGGTATAGGATTTATGGTGCTCCAGTTTTGACACACTTTCTTTTTAGTCCCATGAACCACTCAGCCTCAGTGTCGGGAAGCCACAGGGTCTAGAGCAGCATGTGTTCACTGTGGGATTGATGTCACTTCCAAGGGGCAAAAAGTTCTTGAGGGTGCAAAATGCTTAGATGTTACAATGATCTGTGGGCCTCCAAAGGACCACAGTACACAAACAGATGTACAGTATATCCATGGTACAAAAGTTTTATGGAGATAAGAAGGCAATTAGGAGAAAAGCAATGTCTCCAATGGCTCCTCAGGAGAGCAAAAATGATTAAAATGTTGAGAAACATTGTAAACAGAAGAACTTAAGTATCTAAGGGGGCAGCAATTCTTAGCTCCAACTGATTTTTGGTCGTGTGAAAAAACAGCCTGGCCATATTTTTCAAGAGAAAGCATAAACCTGAGTATTTTGATAAAATTTCCCAATCATTAAATGTTATTTTGTTTTAATAAAACAAAACAAAACAAAACAAAATTTAAAGCCCTAGCCAGGTAGCTCAGGTGGCTAGAGTTGTTCTAATGCACCAAGGTTGTGGGTTCGATCCCCAGTCAGGATACATACAAGAATCAATGAATGCATAGATAAGTAGAACAACAAATTGATGTTTCTGTCTCTCGTTCTCTCTCCCTTCCACTCCTCCTCTCCCTCTTCTTCCTCTTCCTCTTCTTCTCTCTCTCTCCCTTCCTCTCCCTCTAAAATCAGTAAGTAAATTTTTTTAAAAAAGAAAGAAAATTAACAAGAGTCCTTGTGAGCCAAACAAAATATGTCTCCAGGGCCAGCTGCCAGCTGCTGGTGTACAATTAATACCTCAGGGGAAAATGAAGAAATTGTTATATCCTTAGAGCATCTGGTGGTTACCAATCAGTTAAGTTTGAGAGAGAGCAAAAGCATTATTCATGTTGCACCCTTTTAGGAAAAGTGTTCATCACTTAATCTAAAAGGGAAACCATTTGCCAACTGGCAAATTTGAGAAACATTTTTCTGATACTTCAATATTAACCAAGGTGTCAATAATCTTGGAGAAGAAGCCTTAGTCATGCTGATATTGTTGTAATTTAACCCAGTTGTAAATAACTGGAAAGGAGCAGAGGGAAGGCCAAATATTATAGGTATTCATTTGTGCACCTTTGCCAGGAAACTGCAGTTTAACACTCCCCAGGAAGCCACCAGACAGGGGGAGGATAGATAAATGAACAGACAATTTCACAGGTCTGGGTGAAATAGAGAAGGTACTTGCCTGTCAGTCACACAGAGTAGGTGTGGCCACAGCAAGCACAGGAAGATCCCATATAATAAAAGGCTAATATGCAAATTGACCAAACAGCAGAATCACCGGTCGCTATGATGTGCACTAACCACCAGGGGGCAGACGCTCAACACAGGAGCTGCCTCCAGCCTGCAGGCCCCAGGCCAGCCAAGACGGGTGCCAGCAGGGCATCTCCCTCCCCATCACCCCGCCAGTCACCCCACAGATTAGCCTTGATCGCCGGCCAGGCCTAGGGACCCTACCCATGCACAAATTTTGTGCCCCGGGCCTCTAGTTTAAAAATCGTTAATCTCTTAAACTCTTAAGGAGTTGGCTCTTGGGCTCTTGGTTCTCGCCCTTGCCTTCTTGTGCTCCTGGTTTTCTCCAAGGGGCCGAAAGGCTCTCCTGCTCCCGTGCTCGGGCATTCACCCACGTGGCCCACAGCCGCATGGCCCCCACACAATGGACTGATGGACTGCACCTCGCCCGATGCTACAGGACTCAGATCCTTCCTGGAAAGGAAGCTCTGGACACTGGCTTTGCCTTTAGCTCTGCTGAATCCCCAGCTGCACCTCTTCCAGGACTGGATGAAGGGAAATGGGACTTTGGAAACCCAAGGATATAATTCCATGCAAATAAAAACCACTCAGCCTCCCGTGCGAGTCTCAGGAAATTCTTCTTCTCAAGATAGTGTAAGGACCCCAACCCCCAACACCCAGTGGAGAAAGGGATCCCCCACTTTCACCTATAACAATTCCAGTGCTATTTTTATTTATTTGTTTATATTTTTATTGATTTCAGAGAGGAAGGGAGACGGAGAGAGAGATAGAAATATCAATGATAAGAGAGACTAATGGATCAGCTGCCTCCTGCACGTCCCACACTGGGGATCAAGCCCACAACCTGGGCATGTGCCCTGACCGGGAATCTAACTGTGACCTCCTGGTTCATGGGTCGAACCTCAATCACTGAGCCATGCTGGCCAAGCTCCAGGGCTATTTTTAAATGAACAGAACAGTGATCCTATGGGAAGCGGGCTTGTGATACATTCAGGCTTTAAAAATTCTGCTTTTCAAACCAACAAATCGAGCTCCTGCATAAGTAGAGATTTGTTTATTCTGCTTATCTCAAACCACAGTGAATATTGTCCCTGTCTCAGAATGGTCAGATTTCTGCATACCATATCTTAATTCTGCCTTAGAAAGATAACTCCCAAAAGTTAGAGACTGTGTTTACTGAACTTGCTAGACTCACACAAAAGGGTGCTAAATATTTGATGATAATCTTCCCATTCTTTGAATTAATATGAGTGCCAATCTAAACAGCACACGTTGAACGAAATTTTATTTTAATTGCTTTCCCCACATTCCCTTCCCTTCACATAAATTCGAAGAATAACATTAAAGTCAGCTCTAAAAAGTATGCCTTTCCTCCTGCAAATGACATGAAGACATTAGTTTCGCCTTAATCACTTCTCATGTGAGCTGCTTAGGAAGCTCGGCATGCATTTTTTGTGTCAGATACTCCCCCCGCACACACCTCCTCCTCACCTTCCTGCCTTTCTCTCCCCTCATCCTTTGACTTTGGATAATTTATTTCCTCTAAGGCAGTGGTTCTCAACCTTCCTAATGCCGCGACCCTTTAATACAGTTCCTCATGTTGTGGTGACCCGCAATTTCATTGTTACAAATTGAACATAATTAAAGCATAGTGATTACTCAGAAAAAAAATATGTAATTATATATGTGTTTTCCGGTGGTCTTAGGCGACCCCTGTGAAAGGATCATTCGACCCCAAAGGGGTCGCGACCCACAGGTTGAGAACCGCTGCTCTAAGGTATTTGGTGATTTTGTAAAGAACTTGTGTTACCTCCAGGTCACTAGGACAGTGCTGAGCATATAGAAATACTGGTCACTCAGCAATTCAACAGGCAAAGATAGAAAGAAAGTGTCAAAATCTTTGGGAGATTTGGGGGCCCTCCATGAGACATTTCCCCCCTGGGCTCCATGAAGCCTGGAGCAGCCTGGCCAGCGCTCTCCATTCCAAGATGGGTGAGGACTTCGTAATTTTCCTTTCTGTGCTCACCTATGGGAGTTAAGTTCGGGAATTAAAATTTAATGAAGAATCAAGTTTGAAATTCGGCACCAGGCACAATGCTTATAAATACACCACACTGATACTACCCGGGTACTATAAATAATACATGGACTGTTGATTAAAATTTTGATGTAAATTTCTAAAAACTTTATTAAAGTTGTAAAATAACTGACAGGGGTTGTTTACAGTTAGGTGACAGCTTAATTAATCAGCTGCCGTCTGCACTGCAATAAAGACTAGAAAGTGCAGATTCTCCACTTTATTTTTATCCCTGAAGAATGAGCCAGAAAACACAAAATGGTCTCCCTTTCCAGCACCAAATTATCTTTCTTTCAAAACAGTCCGAGTATTCATTGTGAAGCATGAGAACACGTAGTCTGCCTGCTCTAATAATTAATCTGGAAAGGACTCATCTCTGACATTGGCCTGGTGAGGCGCTCAAGTGGTGACCAGGGAACATTTATTCACACTCATTCCAGAAATGATACTTTGGTACAGAACAAATTTTCCACTTTTAAGTCACTAAACAATTTAATTTTGTGTTAGAAATAAAAAATTAAACACACAAGTCACCACCATATGAAAGGAAAACACGCACATCAATAGAGCACATTGCGGGTTTCAGGGATTCTGGCTTCATGAGATTGTCCCCTTTTTAAATGGGAATATCCCAGAACAATCTCAAAAATTAAAATTAAATAAAATGATCCTGAAGCTAATATTTTACATACTTTTTTATTACTTTATCATTGCCTTTTTTCAAGAGTTCTGTTAAAAATGAAATACTTTAGGAATTACAGGATTCTCTTTCTTAAGGTAAAGTGTTTGTCATTGTTGATACAGGCTCTATTCGTTCATTTCTTCACGCAATGAATTTACTACCTACAAGACACTATGATAGACACCTGGAGCTTGCAAGGGTCAAGTAAATGCAGTTCCACTGAAAGAGCTTACAGTGTGTCAGGGAAGATGCATCATGGACAAAGATAACTCTGTAGCTCAGAGACTGAGCCAAAAGTACTTCTATTCAAATCTCAGCTCCATTCTGTAAGCAGACAGTCAATGGGTCCATGCTGCCTGTCACTACTTGAGCCAATTAAGCAGAGACAGGGTTGAATCATATATAAGCATTTATTCTAATCCTGCCAGCAGAATGGGAGAGCAGCATGTCATCCACAAAAAGCTGCTCTGCCCCTCCCCATAAGCCAGCTGCTCATATTGGGTAGAATGACAACAATTACATGGGGAAGTAGGCAAAAGGGTATGTCAATTGGGCAGTTAACAGGTAATGCAGGCTGGAGATTTGCAAAGGCCTGTGGGTATGCAAAGGCTGGGGGTCTTCAAGGAGCTGGTGGCTCTGGTTTCTGCAACAAGTTTGTTAATCTTTCCATGATAATAGGCAGCTCCCTGATGGGGAGGATGGGCTGTGTTTCCAGGTGAGCCCCCAGGTCCCACATGCAACTCCCAGCCAGGTTAGAAAGTGTCTTATTTAATCAGACCCAAACAATCACGGTTAACAGAGCATGATTAATATGTCTTATAATTATAGCTGGTCCCCAATATTCTATTTCTGCCCCTAACATATCTGACTTGCAATTCTCAATTTCCTCATCTGAATATATAGAAATATTACTTACATCATAAATGTGTTATGAGGATTCAATGAGATAATTCATGAGAAGTCCATAGCATAATGTCCCATAGAGTTAGTTTTCTGTAAAAAAGTTAATTCCTCCTCTTCCTATAATTATAGTGCTATTGTTTACTGTGGTTGTTGCTCAAAGCAGTGATTGCCAGGTCTTGAGCTCTTAATATTTAACAGGAAACCATGGCCTGTATTACCCAGATCTGCATCCTTTTACATTGCCCCATCCCCTGGTTATCTCAGCTCAGCCATGTATAATAACTACCTCCTCCAACCATGCTTCAAATCCAGCCCATGTTGCTGTCTGCCAGCTTTAAACACCAGCCCTGAATTAACCATTAAACAAAATAATCACCTGCTTACCACACAAGGGGAGGGGAAGGAGGCACCCTGGAGTGTTTCTCCCTCACCAGCATATCCTTAACTCTTTCAGGGTCACTCTCAACTTCAACGGAATCTTTTATCATCATCGTTATCTGTCATGTTCAACTTGAAACTGCATTGCTTTAAAAAAAATGTTTTCTTAGACACGGTGAGTGATTAAAGTTTAAAACTTTAGTTTGAAGTTGTCCTCAGACTTCACAATGTTTTCCCATTTCCTAGAGTGAGTTTCTGCTTCCCTTTAGGTGTAAACACAGCTGGCTGGATCTGGCCAGCACTTAACTCATCTGCTGATTTGGGAGAAAGGGGATTTAGATCTCCACTAGGGGGTTGGACTAGATAATGTTGAGAGGTCCTGGAAAACTTGAACTCCATGGAAACAGTGATTGCAGTCCTCTCTCCGAGCTTTTCCATAGCTATGTGAAAGTATCTATCAGGATCCTGGAGGCGAGAGAGGTTGTGCACCACTGTGTGTATTAAAGACCTGCAGTAAGGTCAGCGGATGCCTTACAATCGCTCCCCCGGGCATCCCCATTGCTTACAGTAAAGAGCTGAAGGCTCCCTTACATCTCCTTTCAGTTGCCCTATTAATCTTTCATCTACTCCTGCTGTATTCTCCTACTTCCTGTTACTACAGCGCTTTGCATGGACCTCCATCAGAGCCCAAATCAATTTGTACTGCCACTATTAGTTTGTGTTTACCTCTTCAGGATTACACCACACTCATTGTTCTATCCTTAGCTGTTGACTCACACATACATAGTGGGTGTTTGATCAATATTTCTGAATAAATTAATTATTAATTTCATGAAAAAAATCAATCAAAATAGCTGAAACAAATGTAATGCTTCTTATCAGATCCTAATTAGATTGAGCTCTAATAGTCTCATTAACCACGGAAATATTCTCTTAGCAGACTCCTTTCATCATAAAAGTTTCTAGACCTGCCCTAGACGACATGGCTCAGTGGATAGAGCATCAGCCTGCGGACTGAGGGGTCCCAGGTTCGATTCCGGCCAAGGGCACATGCCTGGGTTGCGGGCTCAATCCCCAGTAGGGGGCGTGCAGGAGGCAGCTGATCAATGATTCTCTCTCATCATTGATGTTTCCATCTCTCTCTCCTTCTCCCTTCCTCTCTGAAATCAATAAAGAAATAAATTTTTAAAAAAGAAAACGTTTCTAGACCTGAAAGTCCAAGTTTGATGATCAGTAAATCTCAGCGGATTAATAAAGAAAGTGTGCAGGATACTCAGTCCTCTTGGACAACATGAAAGACAGCTTTAATACAGACAACAATAAAGATTTTTTAAAATCTATAATAATAAAAGTATAAATCTAATTAGACTGGACGTCCTTCCAGACGACTTTCCAGACAAAGCCGGGGCTGCAAGGGAAGCCCAGATGCCTGCTGGCAGCCAGAGGGAAGCCTGGGTCCCAGGTGCCAGAGGGAAGTCCAGGTTCCGGTGCCAGAATTTCATGCATTGGGCCTCTAGTAAAAAAAAATAAAAGAAAAGCAGCTGAAAAGTTCTAGGTCACTTGTATTTCCACCATCCACTACAAAGACTTCATTTTGATTACCTTGAATTCTCATTCTCCTGCAGCAACTAACCCACTTTTCTGTACCTCTTGTCAGCAAAAGACATCAATGCAATTGTCTATTCCTGCCATCTGGCCCGATTACTCACATCGCTAGGTGCAGTAGGCAGCTCTCACCCTCACTGTAATGGACCTAATGGCAGCATATGGCATAGTTTATTACTTCTCCTCCTGTAACCGGACAATCAATGGGCCCAAGCTTCCTATCACTACTTGAGCCAATTAAGCAGAGACAGGGTTCAACGAAGCGAATGGGCCGCATTACCAAGTGAGCTCCCAGGTCCCATGTGCAATTCCCAGCCAGGTTAGAATGTGCCTTCTTTACTCATGGTTAACAAATCATGATGAATATTTCTTACAATTATAGTTGATCACCAATATTCTATTTCTGCCCCTATCAATACCCCACATTCTCTCTACCTGCAAACTCTGTTGATTCTATCCTCAAATACATTTGGAATCTGGTCAATTCCTACTATCTTCACCCTGGTCCAAGAATCATCACTCTTTCTTTGGTGACTGCAAAAGCATTCTACCGAGTCTTCCTGCTTCTATCTTTGCTCCCTCTGCAACCTATTCTCAGGACACAACCAGAGTGATCCTGAAAGCTAGATGGTGTCACTCCTCGGCTCAAACCCTCCAATGGCCCCATCTCTTGAGAACAGAAGCTGACAATTTTACAATAGCCTATAAGGTCTTCCAGGACCGTGTTTCCTGTCACTTCTCCACCTCTCCGGCCTCATCTCCTACCATCTGCTCCTTGCTCACTCCACTTCAGCCAGACGGACTTACCTGTTCTTCTTGAAACATACCAGAGACTAGAATAAGGTTTGCCACAGGTTAGGGATTTGAACTACTTGTGGGGGAAAAGGAAGGAAGGAGGGAGGAAAAGAGGAAGAAGGAGAGGAAAAAGGGAAGGACATTAAAAAATTGGAAAGTGGCTCAAACCACATTCAAAAAGGAAGTATTTTTAAAAGAACATACTTTGTTATTTTAACAATAGAAAGAATCTTTAGAATATATCTCAGCAGAATTTGGATTTTGGTGCTACCTTTAAGACTAAATTGTACATTTGGAGCCTTCTTACTACTCGATGTTTTTCAGAAAATTACCTAAGTGTCCATAGAAAAACAGAATGCATACAATATTATAGATCCTTAGAATGATTTCAGAAACAATCAAAGCATTTCACACAAAAGGCAAGACAACTCTAGGCCACTATTTAGAAGAGCACAGGCCTTTCTTTTATGGACAAATCAAAAATGCAATGTTGAAAAATTTATGTTATGCCAGAAAAAAAAAAGATACAACTTAATGGGAAAAAGAGGGTTGAGAGAACAGAAGTGACCAGCCTATGATATCAGGTAAAAAATTCAGAATAAGTATCTAGGAGCTGGTAATAGACACTGTTGTTCAATACTAGAGATCATTTTAAAGGCATTCATATTGTGCTTCAGAAATCACATCTGGATTTGAGAAACTTCAGTTACTGAAATTTTAATCTCCTTGAGATTAGTTTAAGAAAAAGCACCATCATGCACTGGCCTGTTTTGCTCAGTGTTGTCCTGTGCACCCAAAGGTCGCTGGTTTGATTCCCAGGCAGGGTGCATGCCCAAGTTGCAGGTTCAAACCCCAGGAGGGGGCATGCAGGAGGCAGCCAATCCAAGTCTCTCTCTCACATTGATGTTTCTCTCTTTCTCTCCCTTCCTCTCTCTCTGAAATCAACAAAAACATATTTAAGAGGATAATGACATCAAAGCCCACAAATTGTAGAAACAAAGTAAATTTGGATGTGAACAGTGAGTTGAGAGATTTTGCAAAGACAGAGTTAACAGATCTCTACTGAGAGAGAGAAGCAAAAGGCTCATGTCAACATTCATGCGACAAAATTAAAAGTGACTCTTCAATATTTGATGTAATTACTTAGGGTGCCACCTGATATGACAAAGCACTATAGCAGCTGCTTTTTTCTGTCTAGTCCACCTTGCCCAGATAACTAAAGCTTCCATGATCGAATGCCAACTTTTTGTTTAAATCTGGGTAAAGTGTATTACCTCCTTGCCTATGTTCTCAAGCAGAGTTCATTGGATGTAATTTAACTTATTTCTGATGACTCAGGGAGAAGTGGAATATAGCAATAGGAAATTGAAGCTTTTTTTTAGCTTTATTCTAGTATAAATGACAAAATCTTTAAATGTTTAGTGGTGATTTGATATATGTATCAATTGTGATAGGATTCTACCATCTAGTTACATCTTACATTTATCACCTCACATATTTACCTATTTTTCTTGATGAAAACATTTAAGTTCTACCTTTCAGCACATCCCATATAATAAAAGCATAGTATGCAAATTGTCCCCTCAACCAGAGTTCTTCCGGGAGTTTGACCAAGGGGCGGGCCAGCCAGGTGAAGGGAGGGAGGCCCTGGCCAGCGGTGGTGGCAGGCAGGTGACCCAGGAAAGGGAGGGAGTACCCGGCCAGCAGTCGGCAGCGGCTAGGGACCCTACCAGTGCACTGGGCTTCTAGTCAATTATAAAATACCAATTATATCTAATTTGTTGAATTATATATATAGGAGGAAAAGGGCATTGAAAGAACAAAAAGACAATCTGTTGATTCACAGGACACCCAGCCAGAGACTAGAAATACAGCAAACAGGGGCCCTCAGAGGGAGGGAAGAGGGCTCATCCTTGGTGTTTGGGATTCTCCGTCCAAAGCAGCAAGGCGCATCCCAGGCCCCATCAGGTAGGGAGCTGGGGTTATTGACGCATTTCCCACCCAGGTCTGGATTAGCTCAGAAATGGGTGGGACTAAGGTTCGGAGATGGAGAGGACCCACTCGGTCTAGGGGACCCTCCAGAAGTCACAGGTGAACGTGATACTCTCCCCCACGGCCTAGCATCTGGAAAACTGTGGCCCTGCTGACAGAAGGTGGTGTACCCCTCGGAAAGGACGCATTCAGTACTTGCAGTCAGGGGACCACGGCCCTCCTCTCCCCACTGGAGTGGACATTTCTCCACTGAACAGAGGATAGGAGCGTAGACCTACCACTCTTCCATAAAACAAAGCCCAGCCCAGCCAGGGTGGCTCAGTGGTTGAGCGTCAACCTATGAACCAGGAGGTCACGGTTTGATTCCTGGTCAGGGCACATGCCCTGGTTGCGGACTCGATCCCCAGTGTGGGGCGCGCAGGAGGCAGTTGATCAATGATTCTCTTTCATCATTGATGTTTCTATTTCTCTACCCCTTCCTCTCTGAAATCAATAAAAATATATTTAATAAATAAAGCCCAAGCATGTAGTTTAGTGTAAAGGTCTCTTCAGACTAGAACTCTCTGTCATTGCAGGCAGCACCCTCTCTACCCCAGAACTTTCCATGGCCTCTAATTTACATTAATCCATCTTGGCCCCAGTCCAAGTCGGGAAGCCATGGATCACAGAGGTTCTCGCCACACTCCCGGGCTGGCCACTGCCCTGCTTCTATGGGGAATTCGACTTTCTCAATTCAGCAAACCTTATCTGTGCTGCTGATGCGGCCCTTTGCAGGCACCCAGACCCTGTGGTCCTCATTGCCAGCAAAGACAAAACCAGGAAGTCGTGTTGGCAAGTCTTGCTGGATTTCTGGCTCCATGCAAAACCTCTCATTCCCATATGTTCCATCCCCAGGTGCCAGCCACATTATTTCATGGAAACCATTAAGGTCTCTAAGTCTTGCAGAGGAAAAAAAATGGCCAAGAACTGAGGCAGCATTCTGAAGCCCATGTTTATTCAGCCCATCCTCAGGTACTGTCTGCCTGCTATTCTCTACTATTCTGGATCTTGTTTACTTTTAAAAGGAGCCTCTCATCCTCTGTCCTCCCTTCCTTATTAATAGCTGAGAATGTCGCCTCTAAAACTTTTTCACCACCTCTGCTTTGACCCAATAATGCACCTCCCAACAGCCTCCCTTGGCGTTCAATATCATATCAACTCCAAATAAATCACAGTTGACTTTAAAACCCTCTAGCACTTCATGTCTGCCCACATCAACTCCCACACTCTCTAGCTGCTGTCACAAAGACCAGCTCCCAGCCCTCTCTCCTCCTCCACCTGCAATTCCTCCTCTTCCTTCCTTGCTCTCTCACCCACCTGAGGCACCCTCCCATCACCAGCTATCACATTGCTTATTTTAGAGGAAGCAGAAAAGGTTGAGTCAGGTATGTTGGTTCGCAGTCTTATCCTGCTCATTCCTCGCTATATGACCTTGTGAAATAGCAATCATAGGAATGAGAACAACAGGCAGCACTTATGAAACACTGTTATGTGTGAACCCGTTTAACCCTCAAGACAACCCTGTGAAATAAGAACTACCATTATCCCATATTAAGGACCCCAAACATCAGCCAACCTCTCGAAACACAAGTTGTCTCATTTTAAAAACTAGAAATAACAACATCCCATCTCAAGGATAAAAATTAAAAAAACTGTGAATTACAATTCATGTCAATTTCCTTCCTTCCTAGCCCTATCGCCAAACCCACCTTATTCACTATTTCCCACAACTTGTCTCTCTCCGGAATCTTCACTTGGCTTACTAAAAGAAAGACTAGAGCTCTTCTCCAGCAGCTTAGAATCGTCCCTTTCTTTTCTCCTTCTCCAAGAGTAAGAGCTACACACTAGGAGACGGAATTTCTATCTGCTGTCCCCAGCAGCATGACCTTCGGCTCAGCACCCTGCTCCATGACCCTGGGTTGGAAACAGAAACAGGACTTTACCTGTAAGTGGGGTAGGCAGTTCCCCCCTAAATGTGAACTGAGACACTTTCCCTCCGAAGGCTCCCTCCGGAAAGAAAAACATCTTTCCCACCTGTTTACCACGATTCCTTCACCAGGGAACAGAGCTTGTCATTTTGTAAAGCCACACTTACAACGCAATACCAATTAATGAGCTCATACTTTGGGGGGACTCCAAGTTGCAGGTTTCCTACCTTTTCCTGCCAGTACAAGTTGGCAGAGTAACCATTCTGGCTCAGTGGATAGAGTGTCGGCCATCAGACTGAGAGGTACTGGGTTCGATCCCGGTCGAGGGTACATACCTCATTTGCACCCTTGAGCCCCAGCCCTGATCAGGGCGTGTGTGGGAGGCAACCAATTGATGTGTGTCTCTCTCTCTCTCTCTGCTCTTCCCTTCCACTCTCTCTAAAATTCAATGGAAAAATATCTGGGTGAGGATTAACAACAAGAACAAGAACAACAATAACAAAAAGTTGGCAGAGGTGGTGAGAATGCCAGAAAGGGAAAGATGGCAGTTAGTGAAGGCACAGAGAGAATCGTGTCCACTTATCTCTTTGGCCCAGAATAGCACATTCCTTAGCATGCCTAGTAAACAAAGAGGCTACAGTAATAACCAAGCTGAAAGAAACCCATTTTCATGTGACTTCTGAACAGAGAGGGTTGATAAACCATGATTACAAGCTACATGTAGCCAACCTGGAAGACTTACCTCAATTTACAAGGTGGTCCACCTTTGCTTCTTCTTTATACCCTTGACATTATTTGATAATTACTGTTCATATATCCACAGTCCACTAAAGCCATTGAAAATACCAACATTTCATCGATTTAAGGTAGGGCTGGAATTTACCTGCCCTAAATAAATGGCATCTAGTTGTAAAGATGATGGTTTTACATTACAGTAAAAGACACTGAATAATTATTTTCTAGATCTAGAATCATTTTCCTGAAATAAATAAGGTAAAAGAATATTAGGGGTTGTGGTAGATAGCCTCTAAGAACCCCCACCCCCACCCCCACCCCCAGAAATCCCCACCTCCTAGTTTTCATGTCCTTATATAATTTCCTCCCCTTAAAGGTCAGTTGAAACCACTGACATGCTTTTAAGTAATAGAATATGACATAAGGTATGAGATCAAATTATAGAAAGATTGTTGCTTCTGTCCTTGGTATTTATTCTCTTTCACTCTCTCTCTCTGCTGCCATGTTTGAGTCATTCTATGTGAAGCTTACAAAGGAAAGAATTAAGAGAGGATGAGTCTAACCAACAGCTCTCATTCCAACAGGCTAAAAAGAACTTCCAACATCCGCATAAGTGAGGATACAATAATCCCTCCCAACAGTTGGGCTTTCACATGAACATGAAACCACAGCTTCGGAAACAGTGTGACTTCAACCACACAGCCTGAACCAGAGACACCCTGATAAGTCACACCCAGATTCCTGACCCATGGCAACCATGAAATAATCAATGTTGCCATTTTAAGCCACTAACTTTGGGCTTAAAACAGACAGCAATGCATAACCAAAGCAAGAATCTTTTGAATTCTTTTTCTTTTAAAGCCCCAAATGATGAAACTGTGATTTGTGGTTAAAAAAACCAACCTCATTTTTATTTTAATATTTTATTGAATTGGTAATGAGATTCAAAGCATCAGACAAGCTATGGCTTCCTTGTTCTCTGTTTTTTTTCTAATGAAAACAACCATTAGAACATTCTGATTTTTATATAACTCAGAAACTTCAGGGTTGGTTTTTGTTTTGTTTTTTAAATAATGTTAGCCCAGCTGGTGTTGCTCAATGGTTTAGTGTCAACCTATGAAGCAAGAGGTCACATTTCAATTCCTGGTCAGGGCACATGCCCAGGTTGTGGGCTCCATCCCCAGTAGAGGGCATGCAGGAGGCAGCCAATCAATGATTCTCTCTCATCATTGATGTTTCTATCTCTCTCCCCCTCTCCCTTCCTCTCTGAAATCAATAAAAATATATTTTAAAAAACTTAATGTTAGACATGAAGGATTTGTGACATAGTGAATTTTAAAATATCACTGTGACTATATATTTCTCTGGTAGGCACCGTGAGCTTTCTTTTAGAATCCTAGCATTTCACAGTGGGTAGATATCATCTAGACAGCCGTGGGCAAACTACAGCCCACGGGCCGGATCCGCCCGTTTGAAATGAATAAAACTAAAAAAAAAAAAAAAAGACCCTACACTTTTATGTAATGATATTTACTTTGAATTTATATTAGTTCACACAAACACTCCATCCATGCTTTTGTTCCGGCCCTCCGGTCCAGTTTAAGAACCCATTGTGGCCCTCGAGTCAAAAAGTTTGCCCACCCCTGATCTAGACCATTGGAATTCAAACAAACTGAACCTTAGGAGTAAAATGAGTCTCATGTGCTCATAGAATTAGTGGGTAGCAGAGCTCAGATTGAAACCCACATTTTCTGACTCCAGATCATTGTTCTTTCCATCTCACTACTTTGAAAAAAATCAAGAAAGCATGGCCAGTTGTAATAATCTTGTCATTTAACCCAAATAAAAATGGAACATTATCAGAGAAAAAGATGAAAATGCCCTACAGCAGCACAGCAATCCCTAATTCGCTGTCATCATTTTCAACTCGCAGTTTGCATCTCAATAGCAAATAGCTAATTGACCAACCAATTAGCTATTTGCAGTTTATAAACTGCCCCGATTTCACAAGTAGATTTTATGGGACAAGAGCTCTCCTTGGGGTTAACTTGCTCTTTGCGAAGGTTAATTTAAATAGCAGTGAAAACTTGCCTTTGAAAGGATAATTACAATATTTCACCTTCTTTATCTCAGGTTATGTAAATGAGGCTTTCATCTTCTCACAGTTCATATTATTTTAATACAGGGAATAAAAAGATCTTGATATAGTGTGTGCTGTCAATCATATTAGAAGAATATGCTCACAACATCGTAGTGGGTACAAATGGGGCCAATTCCCGTAATCATGGGCTGTGTGTATTACCAACACGTAAACAGAGGGACTTACAGTATAGTGTGGCAGGGTTCTCACTTGAGCATCCTAAACTGTCGTTTTATCAGATTACAAATTTTGGGGGGCTTTTATGACAGCTCTTCGTTATCAAGAATATTTACTAAACAACCAGGGCTAGCCTCAAAACAGCAAATTCAACTTCTGCCCCCTTTTAACCTACAATTTTCGCATGCTGCGGAAGGTGATGAAAGCCCTAACCCTGAGCGACAGCCCTGGACTGTGGCCCTGTGTGCTCCTCTGCACCAGAGCCCTTGTGGGAGACGCTGTCGCTCACAGTATGAAACAGCGAAATGTGATGGTTAGAGAGATACAGCCGCATCAGGTTTAATAAATATCAGGAGGAAGCTGGCAGATAACCCTGGGGCATTTAAAAAATCAAAATACTGTTCTCTATCCATGTAGTTTTAACACAACACAATGTGTTTAAGCCAGAGGGGGGAGAGAGAGAAAGGGAGAGGGAGAGAGGGAGGGAGGGAGGGAGAGAGGGAGAGAGGGAGAGAGGGAGAGGGGGAGAGAGGGAGAGGGGGAGAGAGAGAGAGAGAGAGAGAAAAGATAAAGGTTTTCTATACCTCAAGGCCAGGCTCAAGGTCTAATTCCTCCAGGAAGCCTTCCATGATTTCCCCAACACTAAATAATTATTCTTTCAAGTGTGTGACCATGAGACATTACTTGTTCCCTTGAAAGGCAGTAGAAAGTGGTTAGGAGTGTAAGGTCTGTGAATAAACTGCTTACCTTCAGATTCCAACAACACTCTTGGCTAGTTATGGGGTTTGGTGCAAACAATTTAATCTTCATTAAGTCTCCATTTCATTTGACAGAAATGGGGTTAATAGCTGTCTCACAGATTGTTTGAGGTCGTTATGTAGAGAGACTGAGATTGCCTGGGACACTCTATAAACATTAGTTCTTGAGTGATTACTCTGTGCCCACCAGGAACATTCACCTATTATATCTCTGTATCGCTACTATCTTATAACAACCCTCTGAGTTAGATGCAATTACTCCCATTTTACACATGGGAAACCAAGGCTCAGAGAGTTTAAGTAACCGGCTCTCCCACACACAGTGATTTGCAGAGACAGTATCTGAACTATGGCATTTTGGGTCTGAAAACCATCCCTGTAAAATCTCACAGTTCTTATACTTCTGGAAAGTACTGTATTCAGTCTTCGATAATTGTGTATGCTTGACTACATAGGTACCTATCTCCCTCACTGCATTGTTAAGTTGCCTTGGAGCTGGAATAGTTTCTTATTCTTTATGGGATTCCCAATACCTGGCAGAACACTTAACCCATAATAGATGCTCATTATATTTTATTGAAATACAATGAGTGGAGAAAGTTGCAACTTCCCTATAGGAACTATAACCAACCCTTTATTAAGGAAAATTTACTAGCAAAAAAAGAAAAGCCACATATTTCACTGAGGAAAAAAATTGTTGAAAGATGAACATACACAAGTTATGGGCCCTGAGCTGTCAACATCAAAATGACACTGAGATTCTGCCAGAGGCATCTCTCCTCAAACCCATCAACTGGTGTCCAGATATTGATTATCTTCTGGTTGCTAAAATAACCTCATGATATCAGTGGCTCCCAAACAGCTGGGTCAAGCTTACTTCTGACATTATGAAGGAACTTTACAGGTAACAGTCTAACCCTAAAGGGCACTGGAAAATCTCTATTTCAAGTTGTCCATAAGATTCCTAGTTCCATAACAAGCTGTCACACATACGTCTCCTCAAAGAAGGAAGAGCACTTTTCAGGGCTATGAAGAAAAGATAGTTTGTGGATGCTGCTCCTCTCTGGAACAGACGTCAGAAGTAGAGTTAACCCTTAAAGTGTGAGGCAGTGAGGAGTTTATTTTGTCTTACTTTTTCCTCTGTTATCTAAATTGAATTCTCAAAATTTTGAAGACACTGAAGAGAAAAATGTTTGTGCTGAAAGAATCAGTGAGTAGGGACAACTAGATTTCCACATGCAAAAGAATTAAGTTGAATCCCTACCTCACACCATATACAAAAATTAATTCAAAATGGATCAACAGCCTAAATATAGAAGCTAAAATTATAAAGGTCTTAGAAGACAGCACAGGGATAATTCTGCATGACCTTGGATTCCGAGATATAAAAGCAAAAGTAAGAGCAAAAGAAAAGATAAATTAGACTTCACAAAAATAAAAAACAACTTCAGCACATCAAATGAAATTATCAAGCTCTAACCGGTTTGGCTCAGTGGATAGAGCGTAGGCCTGCAGACTGAAGGGTCCCAGGTTCGATTCCAATCAAGGGCATGAACCTTGGTTGTGGGCACATTCCCAGTAGGGGGCATGCAGGAAGCAGCTGATCGATGTTTCTCTCTCATTGATGTTTCTAATTCTCTATCCCTCTCCCTTCCTCTCTGTAAAAAATCAATAAAATATATTTTTAAAAAAAGAAAAAACAAATTATCAAAATAGTGAAAATAAACTAAATGGTAGAAAGTATTTACAAACTACATACCTCATAAAGGTTTAACTCCAGAACATATAAAGAACCCCGCAACTCAACAACAAAGACAAAAAAAAAAAAAAAAAAAAAGCAGGGCAAAAGATTTGAATAGACATTTTTCAAAACAAGATATACAAATGGCTGTAAGCACATGAAAATTTGCTCAGCACCATTAATCATTAGGAAATACAGATCAAAACCACAGTGAGATATTACTTCATACCTGCTAGAATGGCTAGAGAAAAACAAACAAAAAAAGAAAGTAACAAGTGTTGATGAGGATGTGGAGAAATCAGAATCCTGGCACATTGCTCGTGGAAACTGCTATGGAAACAGTTTGGTGGTTCCTCAAAAAGATAAAGAGAATTTCATATGACTCAGCAATTTCACTCCTAGTCATGTACCCAGAAGAATGTAAAAGAGAAACTCAAGTGTAGTTGTGTGCCAACGTTCACTGCAGCACCATTCACACCAGCCAAAAGGTAGAAATAACCCAAGTTGTTTGGAACCAACAAGTGTCCATCAACAGAAGAGTAGAGAAATAAAATGTGATACACACATACAATGGAATATCATTCGGTCATCAAAAGGAATGAAGTTCCAATACATCACACAACATGGGTGAACCCTGAAAACATTATGCAAAGTGAAATAAGCCAGCCAAGGAAGGACAAATATTGTGTGAATCTTCTTACATGAAATATCTAGAATAGGCAAATTAATAGCAATAGAAAGTAGACTAGAGGTTACCAAGGGATGGAGGGTAGGGGAAGATGAGTAGTTATTGATTTATGGTTACAGAATGTCTGTTTGAGGGAAGGAGTGGTGAGAAAGTTTTAGAAATGGTAGTGATGGCTACACCACATTGTGAATATAATTAATGCCACTGAATTGTGGGCTTAAAAATAGTTAAAATGATACATTTTATGATATATTTTACCACAATAAAAATTTTTTAAGAAAAAAAATAAATCAATGAATGTTGCTCTCCCCAACTTAAACAGAACTTTGAGTGAGTTTTCCCTAATGAGTGAAAGCATATCACCATGGTGACCCATCTTCTGTGGGCCTCCATAAATACCTGTGGTCTTACATATAACATCCTTCATCACTCCTCCTCTGCTCTGTCCCATGTGAAACACAGCATCATGATGCTCAACCAGAAATTATTTCCTTTTGTAAAGTTTCTCCATGAAGAAAGGGCATGCAACTTAGCTCAAGCGAGACTATCTAATGAAATGACAAAAACCAAGTTATGAGTCTAATCTAAATTCATTCAGGAACCGAGAGGAGAATAGAAACACCATAAGAATTTCACTCCAAGGTTTGCAGGAAAATGATTTATAGCAAAATGTTATTTTTCCTTTTGGGGATTAATCTGCTGTTTCTATTTAAATATTTTACATCAACTTGCCCCAAGCAATAACGTGGCAATTGTACTAAGGAAGAACATATATTTAAACTCTTAAATGTCTTCTCAAAATGACAAAACATTGACTTACTTCAAATAAGATAGTGAGTGATTAAAAAGTAGCCTAATAATCCCTGATGAGACTTTTAAGCTCAACATATCTTACCTTACACATTCCACATGACAATGAACAAGAAAAGGCTATAAAGGAAAAGTCTGAAAACAACGGAGCCATGCACACATGTAGCGAGCATTTTGCAGAATGTGATGCAGGAAGCAATACCTTTGATTCTGCTGTCCCAGCTGTGAGCAGGCCTTACACAGACTTACTTCTCCCTGCTTTATACATAGATCTCCAAATTTTAAAACCACAGGCAAGATTTACAACATAAGGCAAGTCAAACTGACATTTATGCTTGTAGATTTTACAAAGGAGCCTCTTAAGGATCCTCTTAACCTCACTTTTCATTTATCTTTGACCATGATATTCAACGCCACCCAGGAGAGAGGGTCTTCAAGTGTCTCAGCTTCACCATGATCTCCGCATGATACCGTCAACGGGACTGGGAAGCAGTTGATGATAAGGCTTGCTTGGGGTGCACTTTTTGGAAAGGAACCAACTCTTGACAAAATTCATTTGCGTTTTCAACAATTACTTTTTGAATATCTGTTATATGTGAGGCAGCTGGAAGAAAAGAGTGTGTTTTTGGTGTGTCCCCATCTGTCCCTCCAACATCTGTTCCTTCTCTATGACTCCATCATGCTCTTTAGACTCTTCCTGCCCACCTCTTACCTCATCATGCTCACTGATACTCTCCTCCATCAAAACCTAATTTACAGAAAAGCTCTAATATCTGCTCATTCTCCAGTGCCTAAAGCAGGACATGGTTCATACCTATAAAGTTTATCATTTATTTAAGCAGAGTGATTAGTACACATTTTCTGATGAATGAATGAATAAATGAACTTTACTATGTCTGTTGGAATAAACTTTATGTGTTCTCAAAATAACTAGCAAGAATTAGGTCTTTCCTCTTTAGAAAGAAGTCACACATTTGGAAGAAGACAGACTGAGGGAAAGAAAGAAAATCTAGAGCCCAATAAAATGATGTTTCTTGCATCCATTTTTGATTTAGTGTGCTTTGTTCTGCTTTATTCTGACCATTTAAGTTTTGATTACCAAAAGATGGAAGATGTGCATCGGAAGAGGGGCTTACTCTGTAACATACTTGCCTACAATAGATGCTAACACCACTGTTGGAGCAGGTCATCAAGAGGATGTGACCACTATTGACCCTCAACCTGGACCCAAGCAATCCCAGGGTCTTCACTCCCTCCCCGTCCGTGGAATGTACATTCTGCCCACCATTCCCACAGCCAGAGCTATTGTCAAGGACGCAGCCTTGAGATAGTGGTGTGTTGGGGAGACCTTTGGACCATATCTGTGGCTGAACCCTGGCAAGGCCTCTATATAAACTTCTAAGGTGCTGGCAGAGGGGGTCAGGGATCTGGGCTTGTGGTCACCCAAGACAAGCATCATAGGTAATCTCCCTTGCTTACTAAACCTGCCACCTACCATCTGGAGCAGCCTGCCTCCTTTTTTAGTCTCTCCTTGCCCTCTGCCAAAAGACAGTTCATGAACCAACAGTCCTATGCTCACTGGGTAGGGAAGACTCCAGCACAGTCTTTTGCCCTTGCTTTGAAAGTAATAGTTAAAAAGATGAGCCTATGTTAGTTACTTTATAAACTAAGCCCTAGAGTTGAGCTTGAATAGGTTATAATGTTTAACCCTCACTCTGATTGAGGTATTTTGTGTTTATAATAAAGTTATCTAATATATGTGCCACTTTCTAAATAAAAAAATTATCTTTCCCTGGTCAATTTGGCTCAGGAGATAGAACGTCAGCCTGCAGACTGAAGAGTCCTGGATTCTATTTCTGTCAAGGGCACGTACCTTGGTTGCAGGCTTTATCCCTGGCCCTGGCCAGGGGCATGTGCAGAAGACAATCAATAGATGTGTCTCTCTCACATCAATGCTTCTCTCTCTCTGTCTCTCTCCCTTCCACCCACTTTCACTAAAAAATCAATGGAAAAATATCTTCAGGTGAGGATTAACAACAACAAAAATTTATCGCATAAAATGGCACGCCCTTCCTTCTCTCTGCAGTCCTCACCAGGAAGAAGCAAGCTGAGCCTCATGCCAGATTGGTCCCCGCCAATCACAGAGCGGCTACCCCCTGAATGCAGGCAAAATTTTTTTAGAGGAATTACCCTGAAGTGTCAGTTCAGTAATCAATGTTTCGGAGCCTGACCACAACCAGCTACGGCTCGTAATGTATGTGATGAAAGGGTCAAACAGTTTGGAGTCAGACAGGCATGCTTGTGAATCTCGGCTTTATTTCTTTGCAACTATAAGAAAGAATTATAATTTTCCCAGCCAAGATATGAACCTCCCTAAGACCTGATATCGTCATCTGGTCCAAAGCTAGTAAGAGGACATAAGAGTAAAGTGTCTGGCACAGAAGAAACACTCAATAGATTTCAGCTACTCAGGAAATGATGGTAGAGGTGGACGTCAGGGGAGGTGGGAGTAGTCAGGAAATTCATGTCCCCACATAGCAAATGGTGGCCTTGAACATAATGGGGGGCAAAACAGGAAGGGGAGAGAATGACGTGACTTTGAGTACCCCAAATGCTCCTCACACATGACTTCCCAGCAGCCATGAGAGAGAACTACCATCACCTCCATTTCACGGATGAAAAGATGGGATCCAAGAAGGTTTTATGAAATTTATCAAGGCACTTCACTGGGAAAGGCAAGTGCTAGAATACAACACAAAACAAGGAAGTTTTTGTGAATGCCCAGGGTTTATAGGACCAGCTGATCTTTTAATATAACCCAAAATACAATCATTATAGTGAGCCACTCAGCTGGGTTTCATACTAAAAAGGACTGAAACACTTTACACTCCATGTACCAGCCGATCTACCATGGTGGCATCATGTGGCCATGTTATCAACATCTCTCGTGCTGCACTCTTATACTTCAGATTCGCCTCAGCATTATCCAGCAGCAGGAAATCATTCAGCAACACTGACGTTATCACTTAAGTGGCGACATTCAATTAGTGAAAAGCTGGGTCTTATTAAAAACACTCGGAGAGAGATTTCTAGCCACAGACCTGAGTGGCTTTCAGACATAGAAGACTTGTGTTGAACTAGACCAGTGGTTCCCAACCATTTTTGGCCATGCCCCACCTAAGCATCTCTGAAATCCTGATGGCCCTCCCTGTGACATATAATTCTTATTATTAAAAAAGTGAACTCCTGCCCTAACCGGTTTGGCTCAGTGGATAGAGCATCAGCCTGATGGCTGAAAGGCCCCAGGTTGATTTCCGGTCATGGGCATGTACCTTGGTTGCGGGCACATCCCCAGTAGGGGGTGTGCAGGAGGCAGCTGATCAATGTTTCTCTCTCATCGATGTTTCTAACTCTCTATCCCTCTCCCTTCCTCTCTGCAAAAATAATAATAAAATATATTTTTTTAAAAAGTGAACTCCTATTCATGTGGAGGAAGCCTAAAAGGCCATTAACTTGGTTTAAACAAGCTTCCAAAGAACATGGCATCCATGAAAGAGAAAAATAAAAGAATTAAAGGACAGTTGAAGTACTGAGGAAGAAATTACTAAGAAATTGTTAAATGATAATAACTATGAAGTGATATGAAAAAATAGCAAATAATGTTTCAAAACATATAATAGATAACTGAAATGCATAAATATGTCACAATATACATTTATATACTGTATATGCGGCTCCTAGAACCATAAGAAATGCAAAAAAATTACTGTTAACTCATTCTCGAATTGCTCCCCTTAAAAATCAAACTGCCCCCCTGTGGGGTATGTGCCCCACGTTGGGAACCACTGAATTAGATGGAGCTTTGGGCCCTCGAAACACCAATCCCTTGTATTTCTGTCATTTTCTTTCAAATGTAAGGGTTTCATCAGACCACTGTCCGTGTCCTGCCATGTTTAAGCTCGAACTTCACAGGGAAGTTTGGGCTCTCCGTACTATGGTTTGGTGTTGCTCACAAGAACACACACAACATGATCAATTAGGCAAATGTAAACCAAATTAAACCACAGCAAGAACAAACACAGACACAGCAGGAAGATAAGACCGGAGGAAAAATTAAATGATTCCATGAAAGTGATAAGATCTTAGAGGAAATAATACTAAGCCAAAAGTTGAGCTGTGAGATTCTGATAATCAAGAATTTACACTTTAAGATAAATTAATTTGACTACAATATCCATATTTCCTTTGAGAAAACAAAACAAAAAATACATACAAATTTCTTAGAAGAAACAGATTTTTTTTTTCTGGAACTTTAGCCTATGCCAGAGCTGCCTAATAGAAATCTAATGTGAGCCACATATGTAATTTTAAACTTTCTAATAACCACATTTTAAAAGGTTTTTAAAAAGACATTAATTTTAGTTACATTATATTTAATGCAATACATCCAAGATATTATCATTTCAATGCAATATATAAAACTACCAATGAGATTTTTATTTTGCATACTAAGTCATCAAAATATAATGTGTATCTTACACTCACAACACAACTCAATAGAGGCTCTAAATTTCATCAGAAATACTCTATACTCAGATTTCATGAAATGTATAGTTGAGAAAGTAGATTCACATACCCAAGTTGTTCCAATAAACTTAAACATTTCTGAATTGCTGAGTATTCATTTTTTAAATTTAAATTAAATAAAATTTATTCCCTCAGTCGCACTAGCCATATTTTAAATGCTCAGTAGCCACATGTGGACAGTACAGGTTTAAATGAAAGATCTCATTTATCCCTGGCCTGTGTATCTCAGTGGTTAGAGCATCAGCCCTTGACCAAAGGGTCACGACTTCAATTCCTTGTCAAGGGCATATACCTGGGTTTCAGGTTCAATCCCTGGCCAGGGTGTGTGTGGGAGGCAACCAATTTATGTTTCTCTCTCACACACTGATGTTTATCTCTCTCTCCCCACCTCTCTCTCTCCTTTCCAGACTCTAAGAAAAAAAAAATCTTATCTAGGAAGACACTGAGTAATCAACACTAATAAAAGAGAAAAATGGTAATTGGCGTACGACGATACCCTTTTCATTGGCTAATCAGGGCTATATGCAAATTAACTGCCAATCTTGGCAGTTAACTGCCAACTAAGATTGGCAGTTAACTGCCAACAAGATGGTGGTTAATTTGCATATGTAGGCACAATGCAGAGAGGCGAAAGGGAAAGCAGGAAGAAGCCCCCTGCCACTGACAGTGATCGGAAACCCAGGGGGGAGCTAAGAGCTGGGGGGCAGGGCAAAGGCGGCCCTGGGGCCGCCTTTGCCCTGCCCCCCAGCCATGATCGGAGAATCAGGTGCCTTTGCCGCCCTGGCCAGTGATAGCAGGAAGTAGGGGTGGAGCCAGCGATGGGAGATGGACACGGTCGAAGCTGGCAGTCCCGGGAGCTAGGGGCCCCTTGCCTGGGCCTAAAGCGAAGCCCATGATCGTGGGGCCGCTGCAGCTGTGGGTCCCCGCTGCCCGGGCCGGATGCCTAGGCCAGAGGCGTCAGGCCTGGGCAAGGGGCCGATCCTGCGATTGGAGGGTGATGGGGGTCAACGCCTGAGGGCTCCCAGTATGTGAGAGGGGGCAGGCTGGGCTGAGGGACACTCCCCCCCCACACACACACACACCCAGTGCACGAATTTCGTGCACCGGGCCCCTAGTATAGAATAAAATATCTTCAGTAATACCCCTACAAAACTCTGATTTCTTCAAGACATTCCTCAAGGTAAGCTGAGGACACAATGCTCAAGTCAACTCAGTGCTGAACAGAAAGTCAAGGCCATGAGGTCCACTCACATGGCTTTCTGATGATCTAGAATGAAAGGACCGCCCAGAATGCACTTCAGTCTATTCTGTCTATATTATCTCCCTTGACTGAATTTTTGATTCCCAGACTGAAGAAGATAATATCCATAGACAAGAGCCTAAAATTCAAGTAACATTTTTATTAAGAAAAAAAATATATATATATACACTAATAAAAGACAAACATGCAAATTGACCATATCTTCACTACACCTTAAACCACGCTCACCAGCCAATCAGAGTGACTATATGCAAATTAACCCAACCAAGATGGCGACCAGCAGCCACAGAGCTGGAGCAAGCAGGAGGCTTGGTTGCCCCAATGATGGAGGAAGCCAAGCTTCCTGCCGGCTCTGAGCTCCACTCAAAGCAACAAAGTTTCAATTAAAGAAGGTAAATAAACCCCAGATACCTGCTTTCAGCCGGCCATGGCCACAGAGCTGGAGCGAGCAGGATGCTTCCCTCCCATCTGCCCTGGCCGGCTCTGAGATCCTCTCAAGGTTACAAAGTTTCAATTTTAGAAGATAAATAAATCCCAGAATAAAAATAAGAAAGAAAAAAAGGAGAGGCTGGGAGCTTCCATCGCCAGGGGGCTTGACCAGCCTGAAAACGGCCCTCAGCCCCTCACCCAGGCTGGCCAAACCTCCATGGGGTGAGGGTCCCCACTAGGGGGGAGGATTTGACCAGCCTGAAAACAGCCATCAGCCCCTCACCCAGGCTATCCAAGCACCCCAGTGGGGACCCCCACCCTGAAGGAGGTGTGACCAGCCTGCAAACAGCCATCAGCCCCTCACCCAGTCTGGCCAGGCACCCCAGTGGGGACTCCAACCCTGAAGGGGGTATGACCAGCCTGCAAACACCCATCAGCCCCTCACTCAGGCTGGCCAGGCACCCCAGTGGGACCCCCACCCTGATCCGGGACACCCTTCAGGGCAAACCAGCCGGCCCCCACCCGTGCACCAGGCCTCTATCCTATATAATAAAAGGATAATATGCAAACTGACCCTAACAGCAGAAAGACTGGGAATGACTGGTCACTATGACACACACTGACCACCAGGGGGCAGACGCTAAATGCAAGTGCTGCCCCCTGGTGGTCAGTGCGCTCCCACAGCAGGGAGCTCTGCTCAGCCACAAGCCAGGCTGACGGCTGCCAGTACAGCAGTGGTAGTGGGAGCCTCTCCCACCTCCTCAGCAGCGCTAAGTATGTTCGACTGCAGCTTAGGCCTGTTCCCCACTGGCAAGTGGACATCTCCCAAGGGCTGCCAGGCTGCCAGAGGGATGTCTGACTGCCAGCTTGGGCTCGATCCCCCAGGGAGTGGGCCTAAGCCAGCAGGTGGACATCCTCTGAGGGGTCCCAGACTGCAAGAGGGCATAGGCAGGGCTGAGGGACCCCACCGAGTGCACAAATTTTTGTGCACCAGGACTCTAGTATATATATAAAAGCCTAAGTGACTGTCTGACTATCTGACCGTCACACCACCTGACTAGTAGCTATGACATTCAATGACCACCAGGGGGCAGACACTCAACACAGAAGCTGCTGAGCTGCAGTGACTTGGCAGCTGCAGTTCTCAGGTGACGCATCCAGAACCAGAGAGGAGAGAGCCCAATTACGGGGTGCATCACCCCAAGAACTACCCTCTCCCAATCTAGGACCCCCTCAGGGGATGTCAGAGAGTCAGTTTCAGCTCAATCTCCACAGGCTAGGCTGAGGGACCTCACTGGTACATGACCAGGGCCTCTAGTAATTAATATATTTTAAAAGTCCCCTTGAGAAAAATTGATAAGTACATCCAAGAACTATGTCTTTGGGAAAAATAAATTACAAATTCTCTTTAGAATAAAAGAGATTACTTTTTAAAAGCTCATGAATTAAATAGAAATAATATTTAATTCTAATACTATTTTAGCAGAATATATAAATCATTCTAACTTATTTTTATCGAGCCACCATAATGTCAAAGCTTAAAAATGATTTCACAGATTTAAAAAATACAAATTAAATTCAATATGCCAAATTTCACTTATGAATAGGCGCAGGGGTTCCCCAGGGAAATTTGAAAATCTTTTTTACAATTTTACTCTTCTTAGTCCCTGACCTCTCTGATCCACTTATGAAATAGATGAGCTTAAACATATTTACGTCAAGGGGTAGGTGATGGAGAAATGCCCCAAGTATAAGCATAACAGTAAGAAAATAAAAGAGGACTTGATCAAAATACCTGAAGTAGAAATATATTTTAAAAACTGTCTCCCAGCCCAGCTGGCATGGCTCAGAGGTTGAATGTTGACCTATGAACCAGGAGGTCAGGATTCGATTCCTAGTCAGGGCACATGCCAGGTTGTGGGCTTGATCCCCAGGGTGGGGCGTGCAGGAGGCAGCTGATCAATGATTTCCTCTCATCATTGACTTTTTTTATCTTTCTCTTCATCTCTGAAGTCAATAAAAAATATTTTTTTATTACTTTTCTTCCATTTTTCTTATTGGCTGGAAATTTAAAATGCCAGTTCTGGGTACAAATCAGTTTCACCAGGAACTTTCTGTTTACATTGACACCAGAGAAGGAGACCACGGGGAGCAGGTCCTTGTGTTCTGCACTGACGCCCTGGGTCTCCTCCTCTGAGAGCCAGAGATGATTATGTACCGTGGGGTGCTCGATGAATAAAGGTTAAACGATGATCAGCATGTGACCAGCATCTGAGCAAGCAGCATGCACCTTGGCAGGAGGTATATCAGCATGAAGGCAAATCACATCCAACTGTGGAAATACGCTTGTCAGACGCAGGCCGGCTGTGACTGCGCCTGTAGCTACAGACCCTCTCCTGGGCGGCTGGCTCATGACAATGACTCCCACGTGGGTCAGCAGCACCTGGCCTGACCTCCCAGGGCCTCCCTCCGCTGGGTGCCGTCCCCCCTACCTCCTGTCAGTCACTGCCATGGCCATCCATGCCAGAGATCATAGTCTTTGAACTCATAAGTCCTCCTTGGAGGGAGCTGGACATAAGGAAACCACGGTATTTGTGTGATTTTAAGTGTGAGGTCTCAGGAAGGAAGAATATTCGATCGGTGGGTCTCCATAGTTAGTCGGGGTGAGAGATTTTGGGGGCAGACAACACTGAAAGGAACATGATCTCTCTCCAGGGTTGAGTAAGGGCCTTACTGTGTGCCCTGCACTGTGTGAAGAGCGTGAATTGCCTCATTTAGCCCATACCACGGACCTATGCAGTAGGTTTTATTATCATCCCCACTTTTCAAATAAAGAAACTAAGATACAGAGAAAGTAAGTAACTTTCCCAAGGTCACACAGCTAGTAAAAGCTGAGATGTTAACCCCAGGTGGTGACACTGGAAATTTCCCTTTTAACAGCAATGCTATAGCGCCACCTATGGGCCAGCTGGGAAAATCCACTAGCAGGTGAAATCCAGTCAAATGGGAGTTTCATCAAAATGTAAATAAACCTGGGGAATGGACAAGAGCATTAGAAGGGACTGGTGGTAAGCAAGGACTCCATTTCACACAAACACTTCACAATTGTAGGAATCATAGACACCGAAGAGAAACAAAACCATGGACATTATAAACAAAATAATATCATCAACAAAAACTGGGAAAGTGGGAGAAATTGTGAGAACACTAATCTTTCGGGACAGAAACTTAAACTCCAAGTGCCATTTTTTTAAAAAAATGACAGTGACTCCAACTTTTTCATGCTTTTCTTAATCTCTTCAGCGGAATCCTTGATGACGTCATGTACTCTTACAGTAAAAATAATCCATTGGAAATTTCACCTTTCTTTTATTTTCATGTTTTTCTTCTGTTCAATTTAAATAAAATTTAAGTTAGAACTCTCTTAAAATAGCACCAAAATTTCTATGCTGTTTTTGTAGAAGTATATGTGGAACAATGTGATGGTGTGTTTTTTGTTTTTTCTGGATGAGAGTATTTGGGAAGATTTTATTATTATTGCTATTGCTATTATTAGTATTTTATTTCTCCCACTGTCATATATTTATTGAGCACTTATAATACACCAAGAATTATTCTGGCTCTGGGGGCACAGCAGTGAATGAGCCAAACCCAGTCCTACTCCAGGGGAGAGACGGACAATAAACAAACAAGCACATGCCCCATGTCAGGTACTGAAGAATAGGAAGGGATGGACTGAAGACAGATGGGGCTATTTTAACTAGGGTCATGAAGGGACATCCCCAACATGGTAACAATTAAATCAGGAACCGAAAGAAGGGCCAGGGGGACCCACTTGAGGGACTGAAGAAAAATGTCATGTAGTAAGAAAAGCCGATACAAATGTCCTGAGGCAGGGAGGATATAACAAGGCAGTAAAGGATGTCAGTAAATTCCGGTACTGCAGCTTTCACACTGGAACCAAGTATTTGGTAACTCAGATGGCATGATTAATTTCACCTGATGGTACGCATTGGTAATGTCCAAGTCTGATCTAGCTTTCAGTCATTTTCATTTTTCTGTTGCCTCACATACCGATTTCTCGTTCCTACGGGGTATTAAAGTGAGCAGATGACCTGCCTGTGTCTTCCCAGAGCAGCCTAGCCCAAGTGGAGTTGTTAAATGCTCACTTAACTGAACTAATGACACCGTTGAAACTTTTATTGACATTAAACCCTTTCAAAAGTATCTGACAACCTGGCCCAAAGCATATATACTGTGGGAATCCCCTTCATTAATGAGGCAATTAATTGTGAGAATTAGCAAACTTCATTGAGGGCCAAGTGAGCTGCTGTGAAAAGGGAGCCCGGGGCCTCTTCCGAAATCCCCAGTCAAGAAAGGCAGCCCCTGGCAGCTCGGGAGGCCTGGTGTGATTGGCAGCTCTGCTTATTGATTTTGGATTTGAGAACAACTTCCCAGGGGGCTGGTGTCTGGGAGGCAGAGGCAGAATCTGATGAGGCAGACGGGGCCCTGAGGGAGAAGCTCATGAGACAGAGCAGCGAGGTGCCCCTTCCCTGACCCTCTCAGGCACGATGAGAGGTGTTCTGGTTCGCATTTTTACAGGGATCCGTTCCCACCAGGCTGCATTTGTAGAAGATGACAGCCCCAAAGAGTCTTCTTGCTCTTTGTGGGGAAAAAAATTTTAAAGCTTCTTAAATATAAACTTTCAAACTGTCACCAAGTAGCAGGTGCTCTAGGGAAGAAGGTAGAAGCAAGCACCTGTGTGCCTGGGATCACCATGCACCCAGTTTAGATTGTCATAAATATTACAGTGTGTGTGTGTCTTCTGCTTGTGAACAGAGTCTAACAGCATTTCTAAGGATATACCTTTGTAAGGGAGGCCCTTACCTGGCATCCGACATCACCTGCCATTGAGGGCAGATGGTGCAATGATCCCAAGCTAAAGAAACAGCAGGTGGTCCCTGTGTCCCAAACAAACAGTCCTCGGGCAAGCTCAGACGGAGGAGCGCCTGCATGTGGCGGGTTTTGCCACCCTCACACAACAATGATGTGCTTAATTCCATCTTACGCTCTAGGAAACGCTTTCTCGGGCAGGAAAACATGACTACATGACATGTGTGCTGAGTCCAATCCCGACCAGAAACACACAGGCCCCTGGGATACAATATGAACTGGTGTACGAGGGTGGTGTGCTTCTGGGAAAGTTTTTGCATCAACATCCTCTTAGACATCACGTGTTCATCTACTGCCTCGTCTCTTCCCATTATCTGCATTGAAGCATTAGCAGGTGCTAACAATTTAGTCAAAAATTACGGGAAGACAATTTTGTTATCAACATCCCAATCTAACGGTTAATTTTATTTTTTCTACAAATCAGAAGAAAGCTTTCAATTATTCTTTGATTGTAGAAGTAGAAAGCTCTGTGCAGTGTGGTCAGTGGGACCCATGTGAGGCCCACACCACTGCTCTGGATGCTATTATGGGCCGTTGTTCCTCTTGCCCGTTCCACCCACCCCTCCCTGTTCCCAGGAAGCCCACTGCGGAGGGAAACAGGGGAATGTGGTTAAGACAGCAGGCAGCGCACCAGATCCATTCTCTCAATCGAATTGAGTGCAATTAAGGCACGCCCACGGCTGCTGAGCTAGACTGCATTCCCAGCCTCGTTTTGTCCCCATCGACCTGGTTGACGGACAGGAGATGCGCCTCCTCCATGCGCTCTCACCCCTTTCCCACGGCTGGACCCTGAATGTGGCATCAATTGAGCTTCAACCATGCAGAAAATGGCAATACTGCAGGGGCGCCGACCAACAGCTTGGAAAGTATCTACCTGCCGACCTGACGGTTCACTCCAGGACTGCTTCATAAGAGAGAAATAAACATCGCTGTTCGTTAGGCCACGGTATTACCAGGTCCCTGTTGCAGCAGCCTAGTCTCACCCTATCCAATATAGGAATTAATTACGGAGTCTTGCAGTGAATGCATAAGAAAGGAAACCGGTCATTTCTACAGGCCTCTTGGCTCCTTGTTTAGCACTTTTCCTGGCTTGCTAACCACTCCTTTCACCTATGTACATCCTTCTCCCTCCCAGGGTCATCTCAACAGCCACCTCCTGTCGGGTGGGAACCAGCCATGCAGGCAGCCAATCCCGAAGAATCTCATGATCTTATCACTTAAATGGCTCAGACAGAGCCCGGCCCATAGAGGGTACACAATGGGTTCTTTTTCTGTGAACAGCTTCCAGCACAACAAACCAAGTTCCTCTTGTGAATTTAACTCTGACCTTGACAATTCTGATTGGATAACCCCTTGGGCTGGTATACCAGTTACCTAAGATAAAGAGTAGAACAACTCTGAAGAGAAAAGGTGGTGGGCTACAGAGGGAAGTTTGGCCACCTAAGCAGTCCTCCAGAAAACATCAGTTCCAGGGGAGGAATTGAAAGATGCTCCAATAACAAAATCAGTAAGGGGGGAAATATTTAACACAGCCAATCACAAATAACAACTGGCACTGATTGGGTCAGAGAGCCAAGACTAAAACGGGGATGGGGGTAGGGGGAGAGGGAGGGAGGGAGGGAAAGAGAAACTATCACCAGAGAACAAGCCACCAATATCCTTAAGGTAATACTACAATTTACAGACAAGCAGCGTAATTAACTCTGAACAAAAGATTTCATTCCAAATACCACTACTCTCTGTGGCCTGATCACTTTACCTGTCTGTATCTTTTTATTTTTTTATCTGAAAAAAACGGCAATAATAACTAAACACATCCAGAGAGGACATGAGAGAACATGGCCATGATTAGTAGAGAGGTCAGTGCACGTGAAAATGATGTAACAAAGCAAGCACCGTGCAGGTGTAAGGCATTATACCTCCCATTGCATTCAAAGTCTGCGGGCTGGGAAATGGGATGGAACTAAGTTTAGAATGTTGAACAGGGCAAGGTGAGATACTGAAACAGAAACCTGGAAAGGTAAAACAGTAGCAAAAGCCGATGTTTTTATCACCCCTTACTTCCCTTGTGCCCCAAAGCTCTTCCCAGCTCGCTCACTCTCTCTCTCTCTCTCTCTCTCTCTCTCTCTCTCTCTCTCTCACACACACACACACACACACACACACACACACACACACACACACGTGCACGCACCAGCCTCACTTGGACCCATGCACCGATGAGGCCTGGAGAGGGACCCCACAAGGAAAGGAGGTCAGACTGGCAAGCGGCACACTTCACACAGAAGTTAAACCAAGATGGTTCATGATGTCATACAGCTTAGCAGGTGCTGCAGCATCAAAAATAAACTTTCATAAATACTGCATGATCCCTCTCACAGGAGGTATCTAAAATAATCGCACTCACAGAAGCCGAGAAGACGGGAGTGGTTGCCAGGGACTGGGAGGTGAGAAAATGGGGGTTGTTCAATGGGCCAGAAGTCTCGGTTATGCGAGATGAAACATCCTACAGATGTACTGCACAGCGCAGTGCCGGTAGCTGACAATACGCTACTGTGCACTCCAAAACTTGTTGAGAGGGATCTCATGTGAAGTATTCTTCCCACCAAAACAAAAAGTACTTGAGGAAACTTTGCGAAGTGTTGGATATGTCTGTTACGTGGTTGTGGTGATGGTATCAAGGGGGTTTGCATATGTCCAAACTCATAAAGTTGTGCATATGAAATTTGTGAAGCGATCTGTTTACCGAGCATACCCCAATAAAGCTGTTTTTATGAAAGAATAGCTTGTCACACATTTGAAATGTTTTCCTTAATGATGCCACCAGCCTACACACCAGATCCAGCTGTTGCAAGTTTCAGACTCAATGCTTTGTTTGTTCATTCAGTTACTAAATATTTATTAAAGCGCAAATTATGTCCCATATCCTGTGGTTGACACTAGTATAGTTTAGTAGCTTCTTTCTAATTCATGAAATTAAAAGTTTCACTCTGCCTTCAGGTAGGGAAGTCAGGGAAGAGCAGACTCGAATCCATCCTATTTGAAAAGCCTTTAGAAAATTAACTTCTAACTCTCTTAGTCACTCAGCAAATATCTGTTGAACATAAGCCATTTCCAAGGCATTATAGGTCAAACAAAAGATGGAGAACCTTACCTCTGAATGCCTTATATGTGGCTAGCAGTTTAAATGAACATATTAAAGGTATATCCTAACCGTATGTGATAGCTATGATTATCACTGGTATAAAGATAAGGAAACCGAGGCCTAAGAACAAACAGCAGAAGCCCAAAGATTGACTACTTCCAGGTTTGTAAGGAGAATCACAGTTCAAAATATCAAGGTGGACATAAGCCAGCAGTGCCCGCGGGGGTCCCTGGATCTGTCTCTTGCTCCAACAGTGTTTGGACAGAACAGACCCAGGGATGCCCCTTCTTCCAGCCTCTGACTACCCGCCAACCTCTTTACTAGTCTCCACCTTCAGAACCACCTCAGCTGTCCTCAGCCTCCGAGACCAGCCAACACCATTTTTAGTGCTTAACTCCCTATTGCTGAGCAACTGTGAGCTCCTATACCAGTGGTTCTCAACCTTCTGGCCCTTTAAATACAGTTCCTCATGTTGTGACCCAACCATAAAATTATTTTCGTTGCTACTTCATAACTGTAATGTTGCCTCTGTTATGAATCATAATGTAAATATCTGATATGCAGGATGGTCTTAGGCGACCCGTGTGAAAGGGTTGTTCAACCGCCAAAGGGGTCGCGACCCACAGGTTGAGAACCGCTGTCGTATACTCAGAACTATCCCACGGAGGTGGAGGCTGCCATCACCGGCCTGGCCAACCTCCCACACCTACCTCTCTCTGGGCTCCTATTTTCACCACAACCATGTGGCCCTGTAGGGCGTGGGCCACTTCTCCCCTGAGGTGGCTGAGGAAAAGCTGGAGGGCAAGGAGCCAGCATCCCATCAAGATGCAAAATCAGTGTGCAGACCATGCCCTCTTCCAGGAGGAGCTGAAGCCTTCTCCAGATGAGTGGGGTGAAACTCAGGACGCCATAGAAGCCGCCTTGGCCTTGGAGAGGAACCTGACCCAGGCCCTTGTGGAGCTGCAGGCCCTGGGTACTACCCGTGCAGACGCTCAGCTCTGTGACTTCCTGGAGAACCACTTCTGAGATGAGAAGGTGAAACTCATCAAGAAGATGGGTGACACCTGACTCACCTCCACAGGCTGGGTGAATATTTCCTCAAAAGGCTCACCCTCAAGCACAACTAGGAGTCTTTGGAGCCCAGAGGCCTTTGAGGGGCCCCTCTGCATCCCCCTGGTGTCTGGCTTCTGCCTGACCCTTTCCCTGAAACCACTAGGCATCCTTTTACCACCCTGGAGCCCTCTCCCATGGACCAGATGGAAACAATAAAGCTTTTTACAGGGGAAAGGGGAAAGAAAAGGTAGATATAAGCCTCCATATAGAAAACCAAGGCTGGAAAATGACTCCTATCAAGATGTTTAGGAAAGGTTTTAGGAAGATGATAATTTATCTGTCTAAAAGGACGCATAGGAAAGATGAAGGGAGAAAAAAAAGGGGGCAGGAAATATTTACTAGAAAAATATTATAAATAATATAAAGCTGTAATAAAAGTATCATTCCTTGGTAGTGGGAAATAGCCCTTCATGGCTATAGCATTGTTGATATAGGATTTTAATAAGAGTCAGGAAAACAGCCAGGAATAGATTATGAATAACTTTAATGTATTCGGGAGATGGGCCTTGAGGAGCTGATTAGGTCATGAGGGTGGAGGCTACCTGAATGGGATTAGATCTCTCTCTTCTGCCCTGGACTCAGGGAGAAGCAGCACCTATGAACCAGGAAGGGGCTCTCAGCAGACCCGAGTCTGCCCATGCCATGACCTTAGACTTCCCAGCCTCCGGAACTCTAAGAAATAAATTTGGTGTTTATAAGTCACCCAACCTATGGTATTTTGTTATAGCAGCCTGAATGGACTATGACACAGCAATCTAGTAAAAATAAAATACTGAGAAACTGTGGTCGATTAAATATCACTGCAAGTTATTGGTAGTTCCATCAAAAGGCAAAGTCCAGCCTGGCCAGTGTGACTAAATGGTTGAGCATCACCTATGAACCAGGAGATCACCATGCAATTCCCAGTCAGGCACATGCCTGGCTTGGGGGCTGGATCCGCAGTGGGAGGCATGTGGGAGGCAGCTGACCAATGATTCTCTCATCATTGATGTTTCTATCTCTTAGTCCCTCTCCCTTCTACTCTGAAATCAATAAAAATATATATTTTTTTAAACAGGGAAGTCCATCTCCCCACACTTTGAATGAGGACTGGCCCATGTGGAGAGTGGCTACAGCATTTGGACAGGTTCAAGCCTCGGACTAATGAGAGGTCACGGTCCTCTCATGGCAAAGCCATGTGCAGGTCCCAGCATGGAGGGTAATGCCCTCCCAGCATAATTACAGCCAAAGGCTATGGTTGTAGACTTGACCTTACAGTCCTGTGGTCCCAGGTGGCTGAGTGATGTAGGTTACGGGAGGTGCAGCAAGTGCTACCAAAACAAAGCTTGATAGAGTGTTCAGGTGCATGTAATTAAGTAGATTCAAAACTCATGAGAACATTGTGAACATCTTGACCACACCCTTGCTTTGCCGCGTGGGATCTGACTATAAAATACAGACTTAGCTTACAGGCTGTGGCACTGTCTCTCCATCTGAGAACAGTGTCCCACCTAGCCCCAGCTATATTCTCTTGTCTTTTTTCTTTAATACTTCATCAGGGGTTCACCACTGGCCATGCTGAGCATGGTTCAGGCCCAGGGCTTGCTCTGTCCCCTAAATGTGGTGGAAGTGACACTGTGTAACTTCTAGGTTCAGGCTCCAGCGGTCTTGCAGATTCTGTCCTGGGAACCCAGCTGCCACATGTGGAAACCAGACCAGCCTCCTTCAGGATGCGAGAGATCATGTGTAGAGAGACCAGCCCTCCCAGCTATTGCCGCCAGGCCATCTGAGTCCCCGCTGGTGAGTGAAATGAGACTGCCTTGGATCGGCCAGCCCACCAGGGGTCCACCCGCTGAACTCAGTCACAGCCAGTAAAATCAGCAGAATTGCCCAACTAAACCACTGAACCATGAGAAGAAATGTTTGTTTTGTAATCCACTAAGTTTTGTGGTGGTTTGCTATGTAACAATAGATAACTGAAATGGAAATAAGGCACATGGTCCTACAGAATTTTGTTTATTTGTTGGTTTGGGCATGTTGTATGTGTAAAGCATGTTACAACCAAATCAGACTACGAAATATTGAAAAAAAAAGTCATGTAGATATAAAGACAAAATCATCTAGTTTTATTAAACATTATCTTCTTAGTAAAAGATTTTCACATATGATGGATGGATGTAAGTGTGGTTTATGGTTTAAAATAACACAATTTTCAGACTTTTCATGGTGCTAAGAATAAGTCCTTTATTCCTTCAAATGACCTTTGCATGTTGCTTTGACTGTCTAACTGATGGATCATTGCAAACCAGGAACGTTCCTAGCGTCATTTTTATTTATCTCTAATGACTCAGTTAATACTGTCATTCCGTGTTTTTTCAACCATCCTTGGCTTATTCTTTATTAAAAAGGTATCCATGAGCAAAATGTATAGCAACAGAATTAATACCCCCTTCACAAATCGCCAGTAGTAACACAGTGTATCATATATTTACTTGAATACAGACCATCATTTTAAATTTTTATTTATTTAATTAGTTTTGCTTTATTTGCAGAAGTGCTATTAGCATGTTGCTAAACAGTATTCCACTGAGCAACTTTGCAAAATGAAGCCCCAAATAATGCCTAGTGACCACAGCTATGACTCTGGTGGCCATCACTGCTGGCCGTGTGTAGAAAATGTTAGTTGATTTGCTAGGGCTGCCATTACAGAATACCAGAAACTGGATGTCTTAAACAACAGAGATTAATTTCCTCACTGGTCTGGAGGCTGAAAGTCAAGCCACTGGCAGGTTTGGTTTCTTTGGGGGCCTGTCTCCTTGGCATGCAGGTGGCCACCTTCTTGCTGTGTCCTCACATGCTCTTTTCTCTGTGTGCATGCATCCCTGATGTCTCTTCCTCTTCTCTGAAGTAGACCAGTCACATTGAATTCGACCTCATCTATAATAATAAAAGCATAAAATGCTAATTAGACCGGACAGCCGAACAACTTTCTGGACATCATTACGGACATCCTTCTGGACGAAGCTGTTGTGGCAGGGGCCAAGGCAGAGGTGGTCAGGGGCAATCCAGCAGGCAGGCAGAGTGGTTGGGGCAATCAGGCAGGCAGGCAGAGTGGTTAGGGGCTATCAGGCAGGCAGGCAGGCAGGCAGGTGAGCGGTTAGGAGCCAGCAGAATCAGGCCTAAACCAGCAGTTGGACATCCCCCAAGGGGTCCAGGATTGCAAGAGGGTGGAGACTAGGCTGAGGGACTCCCCCCGCCCCCCTGCCCCCCATGCACAAATTTCGTGCACTGGGCCTCTAGTTTTAACATAATCACCTGTTTAAAGGCACTATCTCCAGCCCTAGCTGGTTTGGCCCAGTGGATAGAGGGTCAGCCTGCAGACTGAAGGGTCCCAGATTTGATTCCGGTCAAGGGCATGTGCCTGGGTTGCAGGCTCGATCTCCAGTAGGGGGCATGCAGGAGGTAGCTGAGCAATGATTCTCTCTCATCATTGATGTTTCTAACCCTCTCCCTTCCTCTCTAAAATCAATAAAATAATATTTAACAATTTAAAAAAATAAAATAAAGGCCTTATATCCAAATATTGTCACATTCTGAGGTACTCAGGGTTAGCACTTCAACATACAAATTGGGTGGGGGGGGGGGTGAGGGGAGCACAATTCAGTCCAGAACATTTAGTGACCAGAGCAATGTTTCCATGAGTTTGTTTATATTGTACAGTAATAACTGTCATCTATAAATGAACACAGACTTATTAAATGTCTGAACACTGAAGGGCTACTGGGACTTATTTGAATTTGAAGAGGCTTTACGTGGATGTCTCAGTATTATGTATGCTTAGTAAATTACGTGTGTCCCTCTGTAACACTACATCCATCTATCCTAGAGACGTACTTGCTGCTTCTTGTGACTATCGTCACCTTAATGCTTAAAGGGTGAAGAGACTGAATGGCCAATTATAACTGTTTGCCTACTCGGTGCACAGTCACATGCTTAGCGCTGTGAGTGTTATAAAGCAAATTGAGAAGTTGCTTTTCTTGTTCTTGTAAAGCACACATCCAGTGAGGACATGGAGAGCGCACAGGTGACCGCAGTAAAGGGCATTAGGAACAATAAATATACAGAAGAAGGGTGAAGAGAATGCTCTTGCATGTCTTCTGTGTGCCCATGAGGTCATACACACACACACACACACACACACACACACACACCACCTGGGGTTCCTCCATGGCTCTCAGGATAATATTTGAGACACCACTGTAAGTCAGCAGAATTATGTGATTCTGTTGCCAGCATCTGTATTGATTTACTTTCTGCCCTAAGAGAAGCACTATAACCTCCCAGAGACATAATCCCCCATTTTCTCCAAAGGAAAGGCCCTTGTTGACAGAGGCATGGGGAGAGTCTGTTAGCTCGCTGTCCTAAGCCAGCAGGGCTTCAGGCCAAGCTCAGGCAGCTTAGTTTGCAGGCTCTAATTCCCATCTAATGAGTCTGCAGTCTCACCTCGGGCTTAAGATCTCCACCCTTGGTTTAACTTGACCCAGACAGCTAAGCCCTCCGTGGATGCTCTAAGGTGAAATGCAGCCCAGGTTCCTTGAGGCTTAGTTACGGCTATCTTCTCTGTGGTCCTGTGTTGCTCTCCTATTGCGTCAGCAAAACAGAGTCCTCTATTGTATATCCTTCTTCTTGTTCCTGAAGGAAGTGCTACTTTCGATCAATAGATACACCCACTCTTGAATATTATGTATGACAAAAGTCAAAACTCTTTACCCACTCTCTCTTGTCTCACAGCATTTATCTTTTATCTAAATTAGAGTCCTTTTCACACTATTCTGTTGGCTGAGGCTGGTTAAGAATTGCCTGCCTCCTCCATCAGACTCTCATTCCCACAAGGGTCTCATTGGAGTTGCTTGAAGCTGCTTCCATTGCAAGCTCACAGTTTTTAATTCTACTCTGTGATGGTCCATTTTGTATGTAAACTTGGCTGACCATAGGGTGTCCACGTAACACATTGTTTCCGAGTGTGTCTGTGAGTGTGTTTCTGGATCAGGTTAGCACTGGAATCCGTGGACTCAGTCCAATAGACTGCCTTGCCCTGTGTGGTTGGTCATCATCCAATTGGTTGAGGTCCTAAATAGAGTGGGACACAGAGGAAGGAGGAAGTCACCCCTTTTTGCCTGCCTCACTGATTGATCTGGGACAGCTCAGCTCATCTTCTCCTGCCCTCAGACTGGGATTTATACCTTTTTCTTTTTTTTTTTCTCTCCTCTGGCTCTTAGGTCTTCACACGCAGGCTCAATTTTACACCACCAGCTTTCCTGAGTGTCCAACTCACAGACAGCAGATCATGGGACTTCTCAGCGTCCATAATTGTGGGTAAAGTCTCCATAATAAATCTCCTTTTAGATACATACATACATACATACATACATACATACAGAGAGACGCAAGATAGAAGATGGATAGATGATGATAGATAGATAGATAGATAGATAGATAGATAGATAGATAGATAGATAGATAGATAGATAGATTCTGGTTCTGCTTCTCTGGAGAGTCCTAATGCATCCTCTATGTTTACTTTGGATGGCTTTGGAAGAGTGGTGGAAATTAGGGGGACAATAAGCCCCCTCCCCAAAGTTCCCGTGGAGCTGCCAAGGCTGGAACTAAGTCTTGTTCATAGTCATATTTCACAGAACACCTGGCACCGTCCACGCAGAAGCTGCAACATTGGGCCGCAGAATGGCACCTGAGATGAATGTCTGAGCCAAAGAAGGGCACAGCAAAGCAAAGCTCGAGAAGACTCCCACAGCTGGGCCGCGTGCAGGTTCCATCCATCCTGTTACAATAGGCCAGTGCCCGAGACAACCACGTGGAGGTCTGTAAAAAAATTTTAAAATAAAATAAATCAGCCTAATATAAACAACAGTTCCACGGGTCCCCAGGAAACACAGAGGGAGCCACCTTCAGGCAAGTGCTCTGAAAACTAAGGGAGAAATGTCAGGGCTACCAAAGAGCGGGCAGACATTACAGCACAGTTCAGGTCCTGACTCCCAACCAACAAGCTCTCTTCATAGGCATCTTGCCCATTAGCCTGCTGGTGTCTTGCTCCAATAACCTTGAGGTCTCTAAGTAGCAGCTTTACAAGGGTAATCGAAAGGGTGTTACTGGCCGTCTATTTATCACCTCTTGATCACATAGCACCATGGTAGCCATTAGGATGAGCTAGTGAGGTCTGTGCAAAAGTTGCCTCAGCTGGAAGGTTTTCCACCACTGATCCAACAGGCAACAGACAAAGCAAGATTCCCCTCCAATCCTCACATTTAGGCCCAATCTTATGTGCTAATTAATCATGATTACTCCATACAGTAAGCATATTTGAGCAGATTTAGCTGCACTAGCCTTGGGTAGTGTCCTAATTAACAATATGCTGAAGCAGCGTTCTCCTTGTAAGTGTAAATAGAGCACTGATTCCATCTGCAAGGCAACAATAGGGCTGTTTATTAAGCCCGTGCTAATGCATGCTACACTGGTTTATTAAAAAACTTTCTATCCTTTGACCTTTCTGCCTCGTTGTCTTGGCTGGATAGTCAAGTAGGGGCAGACTACATGCCGCAGCTTGTCAGAATGTCTTAATTCAGAGGAGGGGAGAGAGAATGGCCAGGAAGATAACATAGATGTGAAACATAATACGGATAATGCATTTCCTCATCTGGTGTGCGTATCTGTGAACAGGGAAATAAAAGTCACTCATTGGAATGGATGCCCGCCCACCCATGTGCACTTAAGCTGCATATAGCCTCAGCTTTCCTTCAGCACCCTTCCTCTCCCAAACCTCCCTCCACATTTCACTCTCCCTACCCCCTAGCAGCTTCCTAGTTGACCTAGGACTCCCACATCATGGGGGGAAAAAAAGAGGAAAATTAGGGGGAGTTCAAATTCAGTGTCATCTCTTTACAAACCTAGCTCAGATTTGGCTCGATTTTCTTATACCTTCTGACCCTAATTCCAACAAAGACAGAGATCCTTCAGGAGAACTAAGCTGGCATGAAGGAACAGGGCTCACAGTGGTTTGTGTTTATGATTTGTAGGGAGAAGCCAGAAACCTGCCTACTGATTCCTCCAAAGCAAATGGGCAGAAGGTGTGGAATAAGGTACGTGGTCCAGAGAAGTCAACATCTGTGGGAAGGAGGAGAAGGAAACAGTGTTGGGCAGAGGGAAAAGTTGGTCTATGATAAGACCTCATCCAAAGTCTCAGCTGGCCCCATGGGAAGCTTTGGAGCTGAGATGGTCCTTCAGAATAGCAACTAGAGGAGGAAATATATATTGTTGCATTGTTATATTTTTTAAAAGACAGATTTTTAATATATGTGTGTGCATGTGGTGCCAGAGCAAGTTCCCAGCAGAGCAAACTTTGAGGGAGAGATTAGCCTGAAGGAGGTGCTCTCGGGAACACAGGGCAAAGGAGAGAAAAGGAAGCATTGTCTTCTAGGCCAACATATAGATACATTCAAGAAAAAATATTCACTGGAAGTCTACAACACACCGGGCAGTAGCCATTGAGGATGCAACAGTGAGCAAAATTTCATCACTCCTTGCTCACACGGAGCTTTCATTCCAGGTGGAGAGAAAGACAACCAACAAACACAGATACGTCACATAAGGTCAGTCACTTGTAAGCATTATTAAGAAAATTAATACAAATGAGATAAATTAAAATTAAGAAAAAATATGGTAAAACTCGGGGATAGAGTGGTACAGACAATGATTTTAGATAACGCAGTCAGGGTATAACTGAGTAAGGACTTGAAGGAAGTGAGAGAGGGAGCATGCAATTATCTGGATGAAGAAGATTCTAGGACCATCGGGCAAAATATGTTTGAGAAACACAGTGCTATTTTTAATAGCTTACGGAGCTCCATAATATAAAGGCCCAGTAATTCATTCATCTACTTCCTAATCAATGGCCAAGTTTTTCTATCACAAAAATGTTGTAGTGGACAGCTTTGAACATATATCCTTAGTTACTATTTACTTTTATTTCTGTGAAATAAATAACCAGGAGATTGTGTGAGATGTCTGGGTCAAAAGATATACTCATTTTTAAAAGAAATACTTTTTCAACCATGTACAGCAATTTATACTCCCACCAGCAATATATGAAAGTTCCCAGTTCCCCACATACTTACCAGCTCAGGTTGTTAACAATTTTAAAATATTTTCCCCATCTGCTGACCAATGCAGGTATGTCATGATTCTGTTTTATAATTCTGGTGGTTGCTGGAGAAGGTGGGCAGCTTTTCATGTTCACTATCCACACATCATTACTTTTTGGAGTTGCTCATTTATGCCTCTTCCCTAGTTTTCAGTTAAGTTGTATGTCATTTTCTGGTTGATTCAAATGAGCTTTTTGTAGATTGGGGATCCTAAACACTTGCAATTCATATGTGTTGAATTCATATGTTGTCTCCTAGTCTATTGTTTTGATTTTTTATTTTGTTTAGGATGCATTTTTGCTATGCAGAAGTTTGTCATTTCCAGTGACCAAGTCTATCAATCTGTCTTTAAGAACTCTAATGAGATGAAATTTAGCACATAAATGTAAAATTTTCATTCCTCATCAAACTCAAAATTAAAATTCAAAAAATCCTCGTCAGAGATATAGAGGTTGGGAAATTAAGATAACATAAAAAATAGATTTGGGGGAACTGAAATCACAAACACACCTATAAAAGCCCTTTAAAGTAGTTTGCATTTACAAAAATAAAAGAATAAAGGCATAATTATCTAAATTAGTAAAACATGGATACTATCATATTAATTTTTATTTAATTTTCTTGCTTGAAAGTTCTGAGAGTTTCTGAAATTTTAGTGAAGTGCTTGTAAATTCCTTTTATGTTTTTCCTTTCCTGGTTCTCCATTCAAATGATCAATGCCTTCCTGATTACATGACTCAGAAGATGCTTCCTCCCCCTTTCCTGGATTGCGTGCCTATGAAATCCTCTCTCACATCTCATCTCCGATCCTCAGCTCCTCCTCACAGATGTCACCTGAACATCCTGCTTCATTCACTGTGCTTCATCTTCCTTTGCCCTCCCCAAGAAGCCACTGCAAAAATCTCCATCCTTCCTCTCCCATCTGCTTTATGTCTCCGTCCCATTCCCAACTCCCAATGTTCTCTTCCTAATTACCCTTAGCAGAAGTGACTCACAATCCACAAAAGTCTGTTTTGCTGGGACAGAAAATTCCAACAGTTACAAACAAGTGTATGGAAGTAGATTTCACTTTATTTTAGTGTATGTTGAAGTTGGAGAAAGATTACCACACTTGAATTTAGTTCCAATAAATCACAGGCACATGTTATGAGAGACAGTCATCTGGTATAATAACTGCTCATGTAAAAATTATCTATCTAAGGTGTTAGTTTTATATAAGTTTGACATGAGCTAAAGAAATTATAATAATACCATTAAAAGTTCATACGCATCAACAGAAATATTTATCTAGATCAGGAGAAGGATTCAGTCCTCCACACCCTAGCAGTGGAAGGTGGGGGGATTCTCTTCATCAACCTCCATCTTCCTTTCCAATCATGCTCAACTAGAATCACAGCAACATGATGGTCTTAGATCAACCTGATTCTCCACTTTTGGACTGAGACAAGAACTAGGACCGGTATCCCCTGAAGCACATGGTCATGGAAGAGAATAGATACCTAAAAAAAATGAAGTTCACTTAGAAAATGTAAGGAGGAACATTTGTTTCCTAGTCCTCATGTTTTCTTCCATGTTCTTGGAACTGCAATTAAGAGAAAGCTCCTGGGTCCTCTCTACCCCCGAATCCATTTAACTCAGGTTGATAGGAAGTGGAAAGTCATGATGTATGTGACTAATAATTTGGGAGGATAAACTAGCCTGCAGATCCCAATACTCCTCCCCCCAACCCCTTGTGATTTGAGAAGCATGCAATTTCCTCATTGGCCTCCTTCCTACTCATACCTAACAAGGGCAGGATCCCATGCATAAAAGTCTATAGTTTGGGGAAAAGGGGCTACACTCAATTCAGGAGACAATTAACCCCTCATGGGTGAGGCAGAAACAATGGGAAATAGACAAGGTATAAAATATGAGGCATCTAAGTCCTCATGGACTTAAAAGCTTCTGGTGTACAAGGGCACCCTGTTTGGGGCCCTGGGATGTGTGAAGACAGGGTGGTATAATCTTGTTGGTTCCTAAATGTTTACTTTGATCCACACAACTCTATTTTTATCTTTTTTTTTTTTAAGACGTGCAATAGGTTTTAACCCCTGAGGCCAGACCAGGAGGCATTGAGCATCTTAGCAGTGCAGATCATTACTACTCAGAACAACTTCTTCCACAAAGCAGGATCCACATGGAAGGTCTAAAGCAAAGGCATCTGAGTCTCATCAAAGGACTGGGAGCCAAGGACCTCAGCAAAGTCAGAGGCCATAGAGCCCCAGCCAGGAGGGAGGCCTCACCCAGCACAGGCCACACAGGGTTTAGGAAAAGAGAGCCCTGCCCTTCTCCCCTCATCAAATGCCTGTACCTACACCAGGCATAGAGACTGCCTTAGGATACAGGCTACTTGCGCTTGACATTGAACCTTGTCTCAGGTTGTTGTTTTTTATCATTATCTTAGGTCAGGTTCCCCAGATTCAAAAAAAAGAGGACACAAGCAAAGGCACAATCTCAGGCCAAGTCCCAGCCTCAGTCTGAATTCTCGGGGCTGTTCTGGAGTATAAATTATACCACAGAATTTGTCCTGACTCAAGGACGGATGCTGGGCAAATCACAGTCCCCAGCATGAGTATCAAAGTCAGTGCTCTTCTACGAGTCCTGTGAGAGGAGGCGTGTCTGACTGAGATCAGGTCTTGACTCGGTATAACTTCTGAGGCCCAGGTGGAAGCTCTGTTTCCCCCATTCACTGAAGTTCTCCAGCTAAAACTGAGCAGAACACGAAGTTGACACTATGAATTTTGGACTTGATGCAGATGTACTAGCAGATCTTCCACAGCCCTGTGGTAATGTTGACAATGGAAGCCATACACTAAAGATGGGTTGGAGCAGAGAGAAAAAGTCAGGGTCCCTGGCAATGTCATGAGGCTGCTCTATCTGGTAGGAACTCCCCAACGCTGGATTTTATTTTACAGGAGAAATTTAACCCCCAACTTATTCAAGCCCCTAGAGTTGGCTCTCTGTTCCTAGAAGGTCAACAAAATTCCTACCTAATACAATTGATGAGCTGCTTTAAGGAATTTTTAAGTCCAAACTTAAAAAGGTTAGACATCAAAGTCCTAGTTTGCATTTGGGTTTTGGATTTCTGGAGATTCTGGGATCATTGCATTTTTAATTCCCCAAATTTTGTTCAATATGTTGCACATATTAATTTTTTCATTTATGCATTTATTCGTTCCTTCAGCCAATATTTACTGAGCAACAGCAGCCTGCCAAATACTGTGCTGGGCTCCAAGGGTGTTACACAAACAAGACAGTCCCTTCCTGTAAAAAGTGCAGATTTGTGGAGAGGCAAAGCAGGGAGACAGATAATACAGCACAAAGTGTCACACACTATGATAAATGTCTGAACAAAGGGGCTGTGGCATCCCAGAGGAGATGAGTTATTTTTCTGGTAGCTGGAGGGAAATGTGCAAACAGCAGCGTACCAGGCAAAAAGCCCCAACGGGAAAGGCTCTGCCCCAAGAGTTCTCTGAGTCATCAGCTGGGTGTTGCAGCTGTCCCTTCTGTTGGAAAGGAACTCCAGGAGCAATCACATCTGTGCACCCAAAAATGAATAACCGGAAGGCTGGAGGTGGAATGGGATGTGACAAAGCCACCAGCCATATGCACGATGCTTTCTCCCAACCTCAGCTCCAAGTCCATGAAAGGAACTGCAGACAGAGTTGCCCCTGAGAAACCTTGGTGGTCTCCTGTTCCTTTGTCTTACTGTAATGCGTCACTGTGGTTTGGTCTTTTTATGTTTTCCCCATGAAGATAGGCTTAAGAATCTGAATGTACAACACACTCCCAAGTGATGCTGACCAGCTGGCCTATGGACCACACATTGAGTAGCACTGGCATCTCGCACCTCTGCTGGCATTTTATTGGCTGCACTTAACTGTGAGAGTGTCTGGTGAATACCCTGTAAACATATGGGAAGAAAGTAGAGGAAATGGGAGAGTTTGGCCCATATGCTTTTTTTTTTTTAATCCTCACCTTAGGAGATGTTTACATTGATTTTTAGAGAGAGGGGAAGGAGCAGAGGGAGAGAGAGAGAGAGAGAGAGAGAGAGAGAGAGAGAGAGAAACATGGAGAAACATCAATCAGCAGCCTCCCCCATGAACCTCGACAGGGGATTGAACCCGCAACCTAGGTATGTTCCCTGACCAAGAATCAAACCCGCAGCCTTTTTGTGTACGGTGATGCTCCAACCAACTGGGCCACCCTGCCAAGGCTGTCCCATATGCTTTTAAAAAAATATTTACTAATGTCTCATCCAACCAAGGAACCAGGAAATTAAAAGAGAAATTTATAAATTGAAATTGCAAATCCTTCTCTCAGTCAATCCTCTACACAAGTAAGCTTTTTCACTTAAGGAATCACAGTCAGTTAAGAGAAAAATCAATGGCTATACTTAGAAACTCTGCCACAATATCCTAACAATTGGAGCTGAGGATGAGAAAGGGGAATAAAAGCCCAAGAAGCACATACACAATATTAGCCAAGGAGAACACATCTGTGTACCAGGATCTAGGCAAACCTACTCTTGCAAATGGCAATGCTAATGGGTCCTTAACTCTGGATAAAATATTAGCAGTGTTGTAAGTACACTCACTCATCTCCAGGAGACCATGCTTAATGGATATAACTCCCTGACCTTTAAGATTTTACTCACATTTTTCACAATGCCCCTGAGAGTCCTTACTCTGTCCCCGTTTAGCCATTGGTCATGGGGTAACAATGCCCGTGATATGAATAATTGCTTATAACAGTCATTGCCCTCCAGGGTTTCTGTCTTCCCTAGAAAGATTGTGTCCCCAGGATCCGAGGGACTTAAGAGAGGTTGTTTAGTCTTTTCTGGCCTTCGGGCTAGAGTGCATTTAAAAGCTGTCCCAAAGAAATAAAAATTTGGATTTCATTCAGTAACCCTTTCTAATTTTCATTCACTCTCCCTAGGAGGGAATTCTGCCTTCATTGAACCTAAGTATAGCTCTTTGAAGTTAATTCACTTGCCTCTCATTTTGTCCTCGGGGAAACAAAAGATATTTGGCCACCAGTATTTCAAGTTTAAAAGCCTTTGAAAGACATGGAGAGCCAACACACAAATTAACATTATTGAGCACCATATGTGTGACTGACCCTCTACTTAGTACTTGGAAGTATGAAAGTGGACAAGTCGATTGGCTGGAAAGTAGAAAAACACTTTTTAATAACAGAATACCAATATTTTCAAGTAATATTTCTTAAAAAGAAATGTATTCCATTATTCCTCTTCAATATGTGCTATTCTTTCTGAATAGTAAAGACGCTGTGTATAACAGTAAAGCCCCTCCTCTTTGAAATCAACCAAAGCTGGACCATAGGGGCCTGGGAGACGTTCTCACAGCTGTGAACTGATTGTGAGGGCTTGGCTGGGCAATGGGGAAGTCACCCTCAGCACTCTCGCAACCCAGCGCCTTTCACAACAATTGACTGAGCAACATCTCGGGTTAAGAATGTCGCTGTGCGCTAGAGCAGACACAAATCAGGGCAAAATGAGGCTGTTGCCTCCTGGAAACTAAAGGAGAGGCCGTCTATTTCAGGCATGGTAATTACATGTCCCCTGCACATCCAATCCCATAGACTGATGGTGGCTGTGCTGAGTGTGCTGTTGAGCACTGTGAAGTTTGGTCTAAGGTCAGTGAGGAAGCACCAGAACTAATTAGCAATGTCTGCCAGGACAGGGACGAGGGACATGGCGGCATGTTCTCCAGGTTTTCTCTCTCCCCATCTAGGCTTTTAAACCGGGACTCTACCCAGAGAGAGGAAGATTGCTTTCCCCGCCTACCGTTTTCCATCAGGCCCTTATATTCCTCCTGTGACCCCGAGGAAGGAAGCCAGCACTTCTGTGGCTTTTCTTTGTTCTCCCAAAAAGAACATTTGAATCGCACAGAATCTGACCTTATCCCATATGTGTTTGGTGTGATAATGCTTCAAAGCAAAAGCAGGTACGAGGCCAAATTACAGACACAAACACTCTCAATATCCAAGGCAGGATTATTTTTCCCCTTCAAGTGTTCTCCCTTTCACTCTCCTCCCACAGAAGAGGCCTCCGTGGCTCTGCTTTTCAGATTGTGACCTGAGAATGAACAAACACATCATTCCTGAGACAGCCTGACATGTTCATGTGGAGCTGTTTTAAAATCTGAGAGAGAAAAAAGAAATCATTACAGAAATGCAAATGATGTAAAAATAGTTGGGTCTTCAAAGCACAGGTCTGTGATCTTAATCATACCAGTAAATCACAACTAAAAAAATGAGCTTCTAAATCCTCTATCCTCAAAAAACTGTCTCCCGGGCCTGTGTGGGCTGGCAAAACTCAACAAGGGTCTTTGCTGGCTCCCTTCCCACATCTCAGAGAGTGACCTTCGGCCACCTCTTGTCATCCTGACGCCTGGAATCCATTCTAAGGACAAATTCCAACTCTATTTTCCTAGACCCCTACTCCCCTCTAGGGTCCTCCTCAATTCCAGATCTCAGCCACACATCCATTTCCCCAAAAAATATTCAGGGCAGCTCACTGAGCTCTAGCGAAGGTGGTTGCTCCTGACTTTACCTGCTTTCAGTGCATTTTGTAAAGACTGTGTTGAGTCATCCCCTATCTCCCCAACTATACACATGACGGAATTCTTACAAAAATCCACCCACCGGAGTTAATGTATTCTAACTCACTCACCACAGCCTGGCAACCGGGGCTCTGGCCCTGATGAGAGGACTCGTGGGCTGGTCGAGCCTCAGTGGGGAAGAGTAGAAAGATCAATTAGCAACGTCTGCCACTGGAGTGGGAAATCCACTGGCACTATTCACGGCCATGTTTAGCAGCCCCAACTTTAATTGCATAATAACTGTATCACCAATCCAGAGTCAGCAAATAATAAAAGGCCCTCTTTCCCGGTTGGCTGGTCCAAGAAGCATTTATTTAGTCTCTAGGGCAAGCAGCTACACCAACCATGGAGAAGTCTAATGCTAGGTCGGTAGACTGATGATGAATCCACCTTCCTAGTTAGCTTTAGGCCTTTTCCAACACTCCTATTCTACCTTCAGCCACAAAGTACATCTTCTTTAATAAGACTCCCGTTTGTTCACATGATGCTTGTATTCATTCTCACGGATCTGTTGGAAATGCTGTCATGGCAGTTTCTCTGACATAATCAGGTCAGAACCGCCGCTCCCAGGCAGCTTCCTGGGTCACTGAGTCCTCCAGCTTCTGAGTAAAAGTGCATTGGATTGCAAAAGCAAATAGAGTCCCCCACAAGTGAGTCTTCTCCTGACTGTACAAGTTATGTGTCCAAGATCCAAACTGAATACAATTTTGTTAATTCAAAAAAAAGGTAAGCATTCTTACAATGATTAGAAAATAAAAGCCAAGGATCCTATATCTATTGTAGACTTCTGCTTCTAACAGTGACTCCTACATAGCATGAAATCAGAGAAAAAAGTTGTCTTGCTATGACTTTAGTTCAGAAGCAACTATATAAAAAACACTGTCATAAATAAGGAAAAAATTAGCTGTAGAGAGAAAAAGGCAAGAAGTTATCTTATATATTGTTAAAACCCTCAGGGAGCAAAATAAGGTATGAAAAAAATAAAGAAAGAATATATTATCCAGTACTTCTAGCATATAAGCAATACCTTGTTAATGCCTTATTAAGATTCCCCTAAGAATCTCAAGGTTCTCCGGATTTAAAAAAAAAAAAATCCCATTAAATCTACATAATAGAAGATGGGCTAGGAACAAAGTGATGGAGGGAGCAGCTATAAGGTCAAGAAACTTGCCTCATTATTGAGGCAAATTCTTGACATTATTAGTACTTGGTGAGGAATTATCAACAAATTCAGAAGAAAAATAAGACTGGAGTTATGACCTGAAGGCTAATAAAAAGGGATCAGAGAAGAGATAAGCAAAGTCAACTTGAGGAAATCTCATGCTAACTTCTTAATTTAGAGTCCATGTTAACAAGCCACTTTTTGATTGTTCTTTTATGTTCCATGTGGTCTGCTGTGGGTTTAGTTGTGTCCTCCCAAAAGATATGTCCAAGTCCTAACACCCAGTACCTGTGAATGTGACCTTATTTGGAAATAGGATCTTTGTAGATGTAATTAAATCAAAGAGCCCAACTTGAAATCATCTGGAGTTTAGGGTCAATGACTAGTGCCATTAGATTTACAAGAGATACAAGAGAAAGGAGAGAGAAATTTGAGGCACCAAGATGCAGAAAATAAGACCATATAAGGTGGGGGGCAGATACTGTAGTTATGCTGCCATGAGCCAAGGAATGCCAGCAGCCACTAGAAGCTGAAAGACACAAGGAAGAATCTCCCCTAGAGCCTTCCTCCCAACACTTTGATTTGGGACTTCTGGCTCCCAAAATGGAAGGGGGGAAAAATGTCTATTGTTTTAAGCCAGTGATGGCGAACCTATGACACTCATTTTTTTGGTTGATTTTTCTTTGTTAAATGGCATTTAAATACATAAAATAAATATCAAAAATATAAATCTTTGTTTTACTATGGTTGCAAATATCAAAAAATTTCAAATGTGACACGGCACCAGAGTTAAGTTAGGGTTTTTCAAAATGCTGACACGCCGAGCTCAAAAGGTTCACCATCACTGTTTTAAGCCATTAGTTTTATGGTAATGTTGCAGTAGCCATAGGAAACAAATACATGGTCTGCTTTAAGAAAAGAATTCACTGACCTAAGGACTGAGATGTCTAGCCCTTACACAGTTATATTTAGCACAAGAGGCCCGGTGCATGAATACGTGCACTGGTGGGGTCCCTCAGCCTGGCCTGTGGGGATCAGGCCGAATCTGTGCACTGGGCCTCTGACATCCCCCGAGGGGTCCCAGATTGTGAGAGGGTGTAGGCCAGTATGCATATAAGATCTTTGATTAAGCTCTTACTGCCCTCCTCCCTCCTCCCTTCCCTCTGAGATTCACCAGTCTATTCCATGTTTCCATGCCTGTGTGTTGAGCATCTGCCCCCTGTTGGTCAGTGTGCATCATAGCTACCAGTCAAACAGTCGAATGGTTGAGCAGTCGAAGGGTTTCTTAGGCTTTTATAGAGAGAGATTGTACATTCTAAAATTAGCATTCTATTTCTGCACAGAAATCTCATGCACTTGGTATATTAGGCAGGATTCTGCTGCAGTGATAAAGAACCTCAAAATCTGTGTATTGACATATTGCAAGCCCATAAAGGTTGGTGGGGGATAGTGCTCTACATAGTCACTCAAAGACTGAAAATCCACCATTGGGTAGCTGCACCACGTGGAACACAAGCCTCCTGAGTTGCAGCAGCAAGAGAGTACATAGAAATTTCCCACCAATTCCTCTATGTTTTAGCCCAGAAGAGAAAAATGCAACATCTGTTCAAAGGCCACCACCCAAAATGGTCACATGGCCTTGCTTTCCTGCAAGGGTGAGGGAAAATACAGGAGAGTACATGAAATCTTTTGTGAACAGTACTTCTGCTGCCACACATTTTTAATGGGAACCCACATGGGTAGGAAAAGACTTTTCTCTTTAGAAGATTCAGAAAGAGAAACTAAATTCATAGCTTGGACGGTGGCAAATTTCTCCTGTGCTTTTTGGGGGTATACTAGGTGGCTTTGGCCACATCATCCTACAATGTCAGTACTATGTGCAAAGAAAATATCTTAAAACTATTTTTAATTTCCACAGTACAAAAATACTGAAGAATCACACCCCCCCCCACCACCACCACCCACCCCCCGGCGCCCCCCACCCCCGCCACACCCTGCAAGATGCCTCCCAAGTCTAGCATTCTGTGGCTTTAATTACAGGCATAATATAGCCCTGGCACCATGCTGCACATATGAAAGCCACCCACACTCTCCTGCCAGGTACCATACATTTTTGATCCCCTGGGATTATCAAGAAAGAAGGTCTCCTAGCCCACAGAAATTCTTGTCAATTGCAGGACCAAAACCAAGGAAATTTTGATTCCAAACCTTTCCTACAGATTCTTCTTAAAATATCTACAGACCGCCCTAACCAGTTTGGCTCAGTGGACAGAGCATTGGCTTGCGAACTGAAGGGTCCCAAGTTCGATTCCGGCCGAGGGCATGTACCTTGGTTGCGGGCACATCCCCAGTGGGGGGTGTACAGGAGGCAGCTGATCAATGTTTCTCTCTCATCGATGTTTCTAAGTCTCTACCCTTCTCCCTCCTCTCTGTAAAAATTCAATAAAATATATTTAAAAAAATAAAATATCTACAGACCACTGTGGCTTAGTAAGAGGAGTCGAATAAACATAAAAGAATCTTTGATGCTCTGAATCAAGTAGCCCCCAAAGGTCCTCACCCTTACCAAGACACTCTGCTCAGAAGGGGGTACTCCTCCCAAAGCAAGAAGGAAAGACTTTGTCTTGAGGTGCTCACACCATGGAACCTTCCAGATCTGTTCTCTCCTTCCAGGAATCATCTGAAATCACACCTCTCCTACTTCTTCTAGGGCCCGGGAGCCTGCCTGCGATCCAAGTTTACTTCCCACCATTTTCAAACAACAACAAAACCTGGATCCCAATAATTACCACTGAGTATGATTCAGGGGGGGAAAAAGTAAATACTCTCCAAATGGCGATCGCTGCAATTTCCCGCTGAGGTAAACAAGCTTCGCAAACACCAACGTTTGCAGAAATTTCTTCCTGTGCTGGTGAAAACTGTTTTTAAATTGATGCAGGTGGTTCCAGTGAGACTCAGTACAGCATCCGGGAATTCCCTTGGGGCATGCCTCCTTCCTGCTACTTAACTGTTATTTTTGTCTACAAATTAATAGGCGCCGTTAACCTGGAGCTGGGATTTAACTGGCGAGTGGGGAATGGGGACCTCAGAGAAGGCTGCGCCAGGGAGGGAAGCTAGGTCTCTCCCAGAAGGGTCCAGAATGACGCCTTCAGCTGAGAAACAAACGTCTTGCTCTGAAAGGGAACTGACCTAAAGGAAGAACGAAGGAGATCTCATTTAACACAGCAAACCAGCCAGAAGTGGGGGAACACATTAGGAGATAGATCATATCCTGTTACCAGCCTCACACTGGGCTGTCACCCATTGTAGCAGGGACCTCTGCTGACTACCCTCATGCAATAGCATTATTGGACACCACCAGGATCGAGGTGCACATACATACGATTGCACAAAGCAGAGGAAACCAGATACTGGTTTCCAAAAAGACTGGATAAACAGGTGTCACTGACCTAGATAACTGATGAAATGGAGCCATGAATACAGCTCATATTGATGGGTAACTTTCTTATGGTTAATTTAGACTTGAAAATGAGGTTGTTAATACTAAAGGTTCTGAACAGTCCCACATTAACAAGCACTCTTAGTCAATATTGACTTAATAGAAATAACCATGTTGTTTTGCCTTCTCTGCAGATTCTGAGGAGGGTTAGATAAATCCCAATGATAGTCCAAATTTAAATGATTTACCTATCAATAAATAATTACCAGCTACCTATTGTGATAGACTACCCAACATCCCTCACTTTTATATAGAAACAACAACCAAGTTTTTTCAGTGACATACTCTCACTCACTTGATGATGTTTAGATGATATTAACCCCACATCTAGCCTGGCTAATGAAAACATTGCATCCTCCAGCTACCGTGATGAGTCAGGGGATGGATAAGCAAACCAATGAAAACCAATGCCATTTGCTGGAGAGAGAGAGAGAGAGAGAGAGAGAGAGAGAGAGAGAGAGAGAGAGAGAGAGAGAGAGAGAGAGAGAGAGAGAGAGAGAGAGAGAGAGAGAAAGAAACGAGAAACAGAGAGAGATGAGCTCTTGTCATCTCAATTCCTGGCCTGGATTAGCTCAGGTTGCCACCCAGACACAGTAGCCTGAGCTTATGACCATAAAAACAAACTGTGGGAAGTAGCTCTGAAGGATGGAGACAAAACAGGACCCGAACATCATTTGTGACATCCTTTGAGACTGAATCCAGGCACCCCTGAAGGTGACAACCCCTAAAGTTTTCAGTTACTTAAGTCAATAAATTCCCTTTTGTGTTTGTTTGTTTGTTTGTTTGTTTGTTTGTTTGTTTGTTTAAAAAATGTTTGGCTAGGATGCATGGAACAGAATGTCAGATCTCAGTGAGGAGAGTTGGAGGTGGGGCAGGGGAGGGGTGGGGATCGGAAGAGATTAACCAATGGATGAAGACAATAGTGTGGGGAAGGCCTGGGGTGGGGCAAAGTGGGGGGAAATGGAGGACATCTGTAATACTGTCAAAAATAAATTTTAAAAAATAACCTATAAAAAAATGTTGGCTAGGGATTTTCTATTACTCCACACTGAAATAATAAGACTTACACAATTATGTCTCTAACACTGTGAAAGTAACTTAAAACTACAAAACACATAGGCTATTCCCATGAGAAACGCACGTGCTAGGTAGAATAAAACATATCATGGTACTCAGGAGCAGACATTGTTATGAATTAAACAACCTGCCACCTGAGAAGTTTTCATAAAAATTAAGGAAATGGAGCCTGACAAGTTATCATAGTGATAGAGGAAAAGGAACTGGGGTTACCTAAGGTCCCATTTTTCATTCCGCCGACCATGTACAGAAAAGGCCTATTCCAATGATGATTTGAGAATCTTGTTAGAGAAGATTTAGAGACCTCGAAACCTCCACCCACCAGCGTCATTTCTTGCTTTATTGTTCATAATGCACGGAGCTTTAGATTCTGAATTCTGAGCTCTTCGGGGTAAAGACCTGACATGAAATCTCAGCTACACAAAGCACAGAGAATGCCAGGGATGCTCTATAAATTATGCACAGCAGCAGGGATGACAGGAAAGGAGTTAGAAAGAAATTGTGCTCCTCGGAGTTTTATGAACATAATATTTCACATTGAAGCTAGAAAATCTGGGAAACAATTTGTACTACATAAGAGTGGAAAAATTGGGGAGTGAAGGTCTGTGTTTCTAATATGTTGTGATTAACCTAAGAATGGAAATAGAAATTTTATGATCTGGATCATTCTCTCTCAGTGGAATAATGCCCTTGTACTTATTTTTTGTAAGCTATATAGAAATTAAATCATCAGATTAAAAACCCAAATCTGTTCATGGAACCATTTATTCTATGTTCTATGTACTTAGAAAATTGACATATCTATAATAATAACAGTGTAATATGCTAATTAGACTGGACAGCCAAACGACCTTCCAGACGTCCTTCCTGACAACTTTTCAGACAAAGCTGGGGCTGCGAAGGCCGAGGCAAGTACACCGTGGCTGTGAAGGCCAAGCCTCTTGTACAAATTTTGTGCATCAGGCCTCTAGTAAACTAATAAGTCTATTTCAGAAAAAAATATAATTTTACAAAGTAATGTAAATCTTCGAAGTCTGACAGACAGAAAACGGCACAAGCAAAAACAGAGGATCATGAAAAACATTGGCAAAAGATAATTAAACAATTATATACATTATTGACTTTGCCATCCTCTAAAGCTTTCTCCATTTTTTCCCTCTAATTTCCACATACACATACAAAAGAAAGAGATTAAAATGGCCCATGATAGAGATACTCAAAGGGCAGTCATTTGTATCCTGTAAAATGTCCAAGTCACCACTTACTCTTTGTGGTAGTTAGAAGGCAAAAGGAAACATTGTGATTTTTTTTAAATAACAGCTTTGTTGAATTATAATCCACATGTGATTAAAGTTCACCCTTTTTAAGTGTGCAACTCAGTGGTTTGTAGCATATTCACAGCTACTGAAACTGATTTGAGAAAATCCGTGAAGAGATTAGTAATTGTCCAGTTCACTTAGACTGTCTAATTTGTTGGCATGAAAATATCCATACTATTCCTTTAGAAGCTTTTCTTTTTTTCTGTAAATCAGTAGTGATGTCTTCTCTATTGTTCCTGGTTTTAATTTAATTTGAGTCTTTTTTTTCCACTTGGTCAGTTTAGCTTAAGGTTTATCAATTTGGCTAGTCTTTTCAAAGAACAACTTTTTGTTTAATAGATTTTCTCTATTACTAGAGGCGCCTAGTGCACAGATTCGCACACCTGTTGGGTCCTTCAGCCTGGACTGTGCCCTCTCGCAAACCAGGGACCCCTTGGGGGATGTAGCAGTGTGCGAAGCGGCAGGTGGCGGTAAGGAGCCGGGCCAGGCTCGGTGCTCCAACTGCTCGCCACTCACTCCTAACCGCTTGCTCCTTACAGCTCACTCCTTACCGCTCACTGCTCACTCCTTAGCTCCTTAGTGCTGCTGCGGAGGCAGGAGAGGCTCCCGCCACTGCCACTGCGCTTGTCAGCCATGAGTCCAGCTTCTGGCTGAGCAGCGCTTCCCATGTAGGAGCACACTGACCACCATGGGGCAGCTCCTGTATTGAGCTTATGCCCCTGGTGGTCAGTGTGTGTCATAGCAACCGGTTGTTCCAGTCGTTCCACCGTAAAGGCCACTTAGGCTTTTATATATATAGACTAGAGGCTCGGTGCACGAAATTCATGCACAGTGGGGGGGTCCCCTCAGCCCGGCCTGCACCCTGCACCCTCTCGCAGTCTGGGACCCACTCTCTTCTTACCACCCGCCTACTCGCTGCTCCTTAGCGCTGCCACGGAGGCGGGAGAGGCTTCTACCACCACCGCTGAGCTCGCCAGCTGTGAGCCCAGCTTCTGGCTGAGCAGTACTCCCACTATAGGAATGCACTGACCACCAGGGGGCAGCTCATGCATTGAGTGTCTGCCACCTGGTGGTCAGTGCACATCATAGCGACCAGTCATTCTGGTTGTTCTGCCGTAACAGTCGCTTAGGCTTTTATTATATAGATTCTTCCATTCTTTATTTCTGCCTTAGTCCTTATTATTCACTTCCTGCTGTTTGCTTTGCGTTTGTTTGCTCTTCATTTTCTAGCTTCTGGAGGTGGAAGATTAGGATATTGATTCAAAATGTTTCTTCATTTTTTTAATAAATATATATTTTTATTGATTTTTTACAGAGAAGAAGGGAGAGGGGATAGAGAGTAAGAAACATCAATGGGAGAGAAACATCAGTCAGCTGCCTCTTGCACACCTCCTACTGGGGATGTGCCCACAACCAAGGTACATGCCCTTGGCCAGAATCGAACCCGGGACCTTTCAGTCCACAGGTTGATGTTCTATCCACTCAGCCAAACGGTTAGGGCTGTTTCTTCTTTTTTAATATACATGGTTAAAACTATAAAGTTTCTTCTAAGTACTGGTTTAGCTACATCCCATAGTTTAGATATGTGTTTTATAATTTTACTCAGGCTTTTTTATGGACTAACACATAGTCTATTCTGGAGACTATGCCATGTGCTCCTGAGATAAGTGCATATTCTGCTAGTTGTTGGTTACAATGTTTTAAAATGTCCATTAGGTTTGATGGATTTATAGTGTTTTTGAAGTCTTCTATTTCCTCACTGATCCTGTATGGTTGTTCTATTCATTATTGACAGAACATGCCACATGCTCATCAGTTATTAAAGCCTCCAAATATTATTGTTTATTAGAAGCCCAGCACACCAAAATTCGTGCCCAGGTAGGGTTTCTAGGCCTGGCCGGTGATCAGGGCCAATCTGTGGGGCAATTGGCAGGGGATGAGGTGGGGGTCCCCACTGGCACCCACCTTGGCTGGCGGCCTGGTGCCACCTGCTCGCTGGCCCCGCTCCTCACCGCTGTCACTGGTCGGAGCCCGCAGGCTGGGGACAGCTCCTGTGTTGAACGTCTGTCCCTGGGTGGTCAGTGCTCATCATAACAACTGGTCGTTACGCCAGTTGTTCTGCTGTTCAGTCAATTTGCATATTAGGGTTTTATTATATAGGATTGTCTATTTCTTCCTTCAATTATGTCATTGTTAGCTTCATGTATTTTTGGTTTTTGTTGTTAGGTAAATATATGTTTATAATTGTTATGTCTTCTGGATGAATTTACCCATTTATCATTATAAAATGTCCTTCTTTGTTTCTAGTAATAATTTTTGTCTTAAAGTCAATTTTGTCTGATAATATAGCTACTCAAATGCTCTATTAAGTACTGTTTAAATGACATATATTTTCTGTCCTTCTGTTTTCAATCTATTTGTGTCTTTGAACCTAAAGTATATCTCCTATAGACAACATATACTTGGATCATAGATTTTTATCCATTCTGCAAGTATCTACCTCTCAATTGGAGAGTTTAATTTATTTACATTTAATGCAACTACTGATCAGGTATGATTTTTTGACACCATTTTGCTGTTTCTTTTTTATATATCTTATGTTTTTTATGTTCCTTTATTGTCTTATTTTATGTTAAATAGATATTTACTTGTATACTATTTTAATTCACTTGTTTCTCTTACTATATGTTGTGAGTTATTTCCTTAGAGGTTGCCATAAGGATTACAATTATCATTTTAATTTAAAACAACCTAGTTGCATTAATACCAATTTAATTTCAATAGTATACAAAAACTTTGCTCCAATATAGTTCCATTCCTTCTGTTCTCCTTTGTACTATTATTGTCATACAAATTACATCTTTATACATTTTAAGCTCACTGGCAGTTTTAAATCAGATAGGAGAATAAATTAGTTACAAACAAAAATACATTTAAAATGTCTTTTATATTTACCTAAAGAGTTACCTTTACCAGAGCTCTTTTTATTTCTTCATGCTAATTCAGCTCAAAGGACTTCCTTTAGGATTTCCTGTAGAGCTGGTCTTCTGGTGATGAATTGTCTCAGTTTTTATTTTTCTGGCTATGTCTGAATATCTCCTTCATTTGTAAAGGATAGTTTAGCTGGATGTAGAATTTTTGGTTAACTTGTCAACCAATGTTTTGACCTCCCTGGTGAGAATTCAGTTAATCTTACAACTCCTTGTACATGATGAGTCTCTTCTCTCTTGCTGCTTTCAAGATTCTTTGTCTTTGTCTTTAGGCAATTTGACTGCAATGCATTGGGCATGCATCTCTTTGATTTATCCTATTGGAGTTCATTAAACTTCTTGGATGTTCATGTTAATGTTTCTGTCAAATTTGGGGAGTTTGGGGCATTATTTCTTCAAATACTCTTTCAGCTCCTTTCATTCTTCTCCTCTCCTCAGAGGACTTCAATTATGCATTTGTTGACACATTTGATGATGTCCCACAGCTTTTGGAAGCCCTGTTCACTTTTCCTTTTTGTTCTTTCTTAGACTAAGATAATTTCCACTTATCTGTCTTCCAAGTTCTCTCATTCTATTTTCATCCAGTTTAAATCTAGCCCTTCTAATATATTTGTTTTTCATTTCAGTTATTCTACTTCTCAACTTTAGATTCTATTTGGTTTTCTTTTATCTTTCTAACACGTTAGTGATATTCTCCATCTGGTGACATATTATTGTCATCCTCTCCTTTAGTTCTTTAGATACGATTTCTTTAGTTCCTTAAACATACATATAATAGTTGACTTAAAGTTTTTTCTAGTAAGTTTAACACCTGGCAACAGTTTCTATTTACTGCTTATTTCCCATGTATGGACCATACATTCCTGGTTCCTTCTGTATCTTACAATTTTGTGGAAAATTTGAAATTTAAGTAATATAATGTATCAATTCTGATAATCAGAATCACCTCTTTATGATTTGTTTGCTATTGCTGTTGTTCCTCCTGCTGCTGCTTCTGTTTGTTGATTTAGTGACTTTCCTGGACTAATTCTATAAAGTCTCTATTTTTTTTATTTTTTATTTTTGTCCTGTGTACTTACTAAAGTCTCTGCTTGGTTGCTTACTGGTCAGCTAATTATTAGACAGAGGTTTTCCTAACCTCTTAGAATGAATGTCTCCAAGTCTTTGCTGAAGGGCTCACCATGTATGTTAGGACACATGTTCAATGCTGCTGCAGGCAGCTCACAATTCTGCCTCAGCCTTTATGTACTGCTGTGAAGGGCCTCAAGTTCTGCCACAAATGAAAGCAGCTAAGCATTTCCTCAGTACTTTCCTGAGCCCAGCTTCTAGATTTCCTAGATTTCCAGGAAGATGTCAAAGGTTTCCAAAGCCCCACTTTAGACATCTGTTCCTCTAGGTTTCCTTTGTAAATTTTGTGCTCAGCCTCCTGTTAGCTTTAATACCACCTCAGGCAGCGTGATGTTAAATAACTGCTACTGATTGTTTTCAACAAATACCTTGTAGGTATGGCATTTTGCAGAGTGAATTCTAGACTAAGAATGGATCATTTCAGCAAGATTCCAGGTAGGCCAAATACTGACTATGAGGCTTTTAGGGAACTCCAATCCCAGTCTGCCTCCTCCAGTGGCTGCTAAACTGATGGTTTTCATGGCTGTCATGGTTGCAAGACTGTGTGTTTTCAAGGCCATCACAAAAGTGAGTTACAGATATGATTAGAGCATGTTAAAACACCATAAGGCTCACTTTTTATCACGATTCAGCTGCTTCTCTTGAGCAAACATGCCTTAGATTTTTGCAAGGTTTTAGTTAATTTCCAGAGTTGTACCTTATAAAATGGAATAATTTGAACACAGAGGTGATACCATGGTAATTAACTTGTTATTAATAATAGGAAAGGAGCAAAGGGAAGGCCAATAGTTGGTGCCCTCCTCCTGCTTTTACTAGTAAGAGCCCAAAGAGGTGAATTCAATGCAGCCAATAAAGCCTGCTGAGCCTGGCCAGTGTGCTCAGTGGTTGAGCATCAACCCATGAACCAGGTCACAGTTTGATTCACAGTCAGGACACATGCCTGGGTTGCGGGCTCAATCCCCAGTAGGGGACCTGCAGGAGGCAGCCGATCGATGAATCTCATCATTGAGGTTTCCATCTCTCTCTCCCTCTCTCTGAAATCAATAAAAACATTAAAAAGAATAATAAAGGCTGGTGAATTCCTCTGCCACGGCATTCTGTTAATGACAGGTGAAGTCTGCAGCCTCAGGCAAAGGGCTGGCTTTCCTTTCAACATCAGTGCTCTTTATTCTTTCCTACAGAAGCAATTCCATCACACCAGAATTCACAACTGGAAAAAACGCATTCCCGACTTTCCTTCCATATAATCCAAAGACATATGGCCCATAGATCCATCACAGAGGAAGCCGGGGCGCCAGGTGAAGTGGCGCCAGGCAGAAGGAGCACAGCATGGGGCAGGTGCTGCCCAGAAGAGAAGTATAACCTGGGGAAAAGGGGAAGAAAGCAGGGCGCACAGCAGAGGCGGGCACCTACCCTCACTCACCCTCCTTTCCAGGATCAGAAGGTCTGGAGAAGGCACCCATAAAACCAACTATGCATGGGGCCAGCTGGTACTTAAAATATCGAGGGATCACTTTGTAAGTATCACTTTGTACACCATGCTGTACACCTGAAACTAATACAGAATAATATTGAATGTCAACTGTGATTGAAAAAAAAGAATTTTTAAAAAACCACAGCAGCTCATCATCTTATCTCTTTAACCAACTGCAGTTGACCCCTGAACAACACATGTTTCAACTGCAGGTCCACCCGTGGGCAGATATTTTTCAGTAAATACTGTAAATATATTTTTTCTTCCTTATGATTTTCTTAATAATACTCTCTTCCCTCTAGCTTACTTAACTATAAGAATATAGTATATAATGCATATATAACACAAAAATATGCGTTAGTCAACTGTTTATGTTATCGATAAGACTTCTGGTCAACAGTAGAGTATTAGTAATCAAGTTTGAGGGGAGTCAGAAGTTACACATGAATTTTTGACTGTGCAGGTCAACAACCCTAACCCCCATATTATTCAAGAGTCAATTGTCCTTCTGCTCTGTGACTCCCTGCAATCAACAGAGCCACCAAGTCATTGTCACCATGTTAGGAACTTGAATGTCATCCTTGATCCCACCCCAAGTCCTCTCCCATCCAATCAGTCACTATGTAAGGAAGCTAAAGATGCATGAGGCAGGGCTTTAAAGACAACCATAACTGGGCAACCAGGACTGTCCTACCCATGATGTAGCCAGAACCAGACAACGCCAGGCTCCTGGGATGCAGCTTCCATCCAGAGTTTGCTCCTGTCTCCAGCTGCCTCCTCTGTTTTCCAGATCTTGCTCTAGGCTCCCATCTTCCCATCTGATGTTATGTTTGCTCTACATGACCTTGGACTTCACAGCCAGAGGTCCACGCCTCCTTCTGGCACTGACCCCTGGTTTCGATCCTGTTATGTCTCATGCTGAGGGAGGCACACCACCTTCGCCTCTGCAGTAATAATGAATCCTTTAGTATTTTGTCACATGCATGTAACAACTAGGTACAGGGCTCCTACTGTGTGTCACACACTGTTCTGAGCATCAGGAACACAGGTGCATAAGGCAGAGAAGATTCTTACTCTCAGGCAGCTCATCCTATATAATAAAAGGCCAGCCACCATAAGCAGAACAACCAGAGACCAGAACCACCATGGCCCCTCTTTGAGGGGCGATCAGGCAGGCAGAGTATTTAGGAGTGATCAGGTAGGCGGGCCAGTGGTTAGGAGTGATCAGGTAGCAGGCCAGCAGTTAGCGGCAATCAGGTAGACAGACAGTCCCTCCGTGGGCTGGCTCCACCCCCAAGCAAGTGGTTAAGGGCGGTCAGGCAGGCAGACCAGCAGTTAGGGGTGATCAGGTAGGCGGGCAAGTGGTTAGGGGAGATCAGGTAAGCAGGCCAGTGGTTAGGGGTGATCAGGTAGGCAGACAGCCCCTTGCAGGGTTGGCCGCACCCCGCAGCAAACAGTTAGGGGTGATCAGAGAGACAGGCAGAGTGGTTAGGGGTGATTAGGTAGGTAGACGGCCCCTTGCAGGGCTGGCCCCACTCCCCAGCAAAGGAAGAAGGAGGCCCAGGCCAGCCAAGCCATTGCACCCCATGCCTATAGCCTGCAGAGGGAGGCCACTGGTGGCAGGGGAGGGGGAGTGCAGCGCTGCACAGATGGCAAGCAGTGGGGCCAGCTGCCTGCAGCCGGGAGAAGGAAAGCCCCAATAGGCATTGATCTCAGGCCAGGCCTAGGGACCCTGATTGTGAGAGGGTGCAGGCTCAGCTAAGGGACCTCCCCGCTCCCTGAGTGCATGAATTTTCATGCACCAGGTCTCTAGTGTGCTATAAACAGAAGAGATGTCAATAGAAGAGAGGTGATTGATGGGGTGTCAGGACAACTTAAGACAGGTGGTCAAGGAAGACCTCCCAGAGGAGGTGATACTTGAGAGATGTGAAAGCTCCAGCCATGAAGCAACGTGGGGGAAGCAAGTAAGAGCTGCCAAGAGAGGGGAGACCAGCCCATGCAAAGGCCTGGGGCTGAAGCAAAGGGAATGAAAGAATTGGTAGGGAATGAGATCAGAGAAGCTCTCAGGCACCAGATGTTCTGGGGCCTCCCTGGCTATGGGAAAGATGGGACGGGGGCGGGGGGTTAATAAGTGACATGGGAAGGTACGTGAAAGCTTAAAGCAAGTGAGTCATTTGTTCTGATTTGTATATATTTTAAGATCACTACAGCTACTATACAGAGAGCACTAGTAGAAGCAAAGGCCTAATAGGAAGCAGCCACAGGGTCCAGATGAAGGGAGATGGTGGCTTAGGTTAGGGTGTTGCCATGGAGACAGCAGTCCTTCCTATAGTTCATCCACACTGCCTTCACCCACCCTTCTGGAGACCCTCCCCACTTCTTGCCCAGACTATTACAGCAGTCTTTAAAACCTTTTTCACTCCCATGTCAAATCAATTCTGCAAACCACCACCTGGTAACATCCTGAATCACAGCTGTGAAGGCACTGCTAGGCATCTATTCAACCCCAGGCTCCCTCCTATCCCCACATCCCCCTGACCCCGTTTGGGTTAATGAGATACGCATGGCAGTAAACAAATGTGGCTCACCAAGCAGCTATTGCTTTCCTGATACAGGCAGTAACAGGCTCAGCTGGCACATGTGCTTCGCCTGGTGCTGCCTGTGGTACGAACACCATGCCTGGCGGTGGAACCACACGCTAAGGCTGGTGGAGCATGAAGCTAGAAGGGCTCTAGTTCTGATGGCATCTTTGAGCCCCTGGAGCATCCCTAGAGAATAAACCTCCGCTTGGTGAAGCCACTGTACTTATATTTCTATTAAAAGTAACTGAACACATATCCCCACTAAAGCAAGACGCTCAGAAAATTTATTCACATGCAACAATAGAAGATGTAGTTCCAAGTGCACTGGCCCTTTAACAAAGGGAGAATGGGTTGTGGGAGACAGGTCCACCTGGCCTGTGAGAGTTGTCAATGACACAAACTCTTGATTTCTGTTGTGTAATTGCAGGGACTCCGCAATCTCCATATGGGCAGAGGTGCTCATGGAAGGAGAAGACTGGGCCAAAGCCCAGTGACTCTGGATTCAGAAGGGTTCTCTCTGGATGCCTGGACTCCCGCCCTTAAGCTCAGGGCATCATGGGAGCATCTAGAGATACTCTGAGCACGAGCTCCAGAGCAGCCTTCTAAGGATGAACCACTTCCAGCAGCTGTATGTGTCAAAGACCAACGAGGCTCTGGAACCCAGAGACAGAAAGCACCCTCCAGTGTCCGAGGTCCTCCAAGGCGGACCGTGAGCAGCGATGGAGGCCGCCATCCGGCTGAAACAACATCACAGCTCCTGGGTGTTGGCACAGGCCAGGCAGGCAGCACCCCAGAGGACCGACGGGTAGAAAAGTGGAGGTTTCCCAGCAGGGAGAGGGCAGGGTGTATGAATGAGTGGGCATGATGTGCAAATACAGATCCCAAGACAGTGGGTCTGGGGCGAGGCCTAGGAGTCTTCATTTCTAACAAGCTCTGAAGCTCTGAGGCTGCTGGCACATGACCACAGTATGACTAACATGGAGGCAGAGCCAGGGGTAGGAAGTGGAGCCGTGGGGTTAAGAGGAAGCTACTAGAAGGTGCGTGTGTCTGTGTGTGTGCATGTGTGTGGTAGGCACATAGGTGTGCTCCAATGTTGGCAGTAGGAATCAGTGTGTGGCTTGGTAGAAATCATATGAGTGAGCAAGAGAGACATTTGGGTCTCAGCGGACACTCTAATAGTGCCAGGTTGCCTAGGCTGGCACTTAAGACATTTCTGAGGACAAGAGAAAATCCCACCCTATCCTTGCACCCTCAGGAGGCCTGCCAGCCACATCACTGCAGTGCCTGACTGAGGACAGCACCCTATTACAACCTCAGTCTGGGGGCCACAGTCCATAGACTAGACTTGAGAGACTGCCCGTCAGCTGAAATCAGGACTGACTGTACCTAGCAAGATCCTGGAGTTCTTGGTGGGGAGGCCCCAGGAAGGTTAACACATCCCTGCACAGTCAGCTGCTGCCCACGCCCTTTTATCCTATATAATAAAAGCATAATATACAAATCAACCAGACGACAGAACTACCAGTCACTATGACATGCACTGACCACCAGGGGGCAGACGCTCAATGCAGGAGCTGCCCCCTGGTGGCCAATGTGCTCACGGCTGCGTGCTCATGGCTGGCGAGTGCAGCAGCTGTGGTAGGAGCCTCTCCTGCCTCTGGGGCAGTGCTAAGTATGTCTGACCCATGGGGATCGGGCCTAAGCCATCAGTCGGACATCCCCTGAGGGCTCCCAGACTGCTAAAAGGCACAGGCTGGGCTGAGGGACCCCCCCTCCAGTGCACAAATGTCGTGCACCAGGCCTCTAGTTTAAATATAGAGATTTGACCAACCTCAGTCTGAATTCCAAGCCAGTAAACCAGACAGATTGCTACCTTTATGATCAGTGAAAACAGTAAAGCTATTTTCACTGGAAACAAAATAAAAGTGTAGAAAGGGCCCGGCCTTCTGAAAATTATTCCAGATTGACCACAAAACCACACAAGCCCACACTTCTCCAAAATGTAACCCAGATGTAACCCACACCAGCAGCTTGCTACTCGATGTCAAAAAAGGTTTTTGTTATTTGCTCTTGGACAGGAAAAAAAAAAAAAGAGTAAGAGAGGGGGACTGATCTAAAGGAAATATAAACACTGGAGTGGGGTGGGCCTTTGCTGGCCAAGCCTGTCAGGGCTGTGAGACCAAACACCTGGTCTGTCCCATCCACTCTCCATACTCACGGAACCTGCATGGAGACAGTATTGGAATAAATAAAGCACAAAAGAAGTGCTTCTGAAAGGGCCAAGTGTGCTAGACGGAGCTCATAAAGGAGGAAAAAGCCCCAAACAGGGAGCTCTTGGGATTCAGAATCACATCTGAGCGAAGCCTGGGTTTCCCCTCTCAATCTCCTCCATGTGTGTCCCATGTGCTGCTGACTGTGGACTCGGCTCTGGAATCCTTGGCGTAGGTCTTGGTAGGTTTCTCAGGAGGCCTGTGTAAAAGCTTCCTTACAGGGAAAAGGAAATCCCTTCCATCCTCACCTCATTATTGCCCCGTGCGTCCTGTCCGCAGAGAGTTCATACACACCTGGGTACATCAGTCTCTGTTCCGTGGGGGTAAAATTAAACTTTGATGCAACAGAGGTGAGAAAAGGCCATGGGAATGCTGGAGGTTTTCAAAGCAACATATGGAAAACAGAAACTAGAAGTTTTCAAATATTACACTCTGTTGTGAACATAGAACTGCTGTGAAGTGAATTGAGGACGTTTGGGGCGACAGGAGGTTAAAGAAAGAGGGACTTGCAACATTTTATATCAATTCCCCCTGGAGTTGCCCTCTGGTAAGCAACCATAGCCTTTCTGGCTGCTGCTTGGGGTTCTGAGGTGTCAATTTCAGCTCCCATTAAATGCACTTCTTGGTCTATTGCAGCCTGAAAAAAAAAAAAACTTGAGGCGGGACAGAGGGCCTTCCAGGCGAGTGATGGATAAGAACCAAAGGAAAGGTTTGTTTTCCTATTTCCCAAACATGTAGAAAGGTTTTGTGTTTAGCCCGTCTGTCAATAAAAGACTCAGGAACTCACCTGAAGGATGTGCCACAGAATCAAGCTATAAAGAAAAAATTAAAAGTGAAGAAGTGATAGATGAAACTAGAAAGAATAACAGAGAGAAGGCACGGGCACAAGGCCAGATCAAGAAGCTCTGTGGGCTGGAGGATGGCAGGCCTAAAGGAAGGGAGCAGATGGCCCGGGAGAGAGCTGTCAGAGGGGCCATGCCCTGAGTCTGTTGTGCCCAGATTTCAAGATTCCCAAAAAGCCCACCAGGGAGCCAGCGAGTCCGATGCAAAAGCAAAGAGTCCTTCATTTCGAACTAGTTCGGCTCCCCAACCACACTCACCGATGCAACGGTAAGCCCCAGTGGCCGAGAGAGAGCGAGGCCTGATGGGACTGTGGGTTTTATAGTAAGGGCAGGGGAGGGGACTGTGGGCCCCGCCGATTGGCCAGGCGCAAGTCGGGTCTTGTTACACAGGATGTGGTCATCTCTCTGGCGCGCACGTCCCTTGATTGTCATTGGTTAGTTTAAAGAAATCCCGGGCGTGGCCAGCAGGGGCCTGGGCTTCCGGGAAGAAGGCACTCTCCTGAGCACATGGCGGCCGCCCCAAAAATGGAGGACCCAGGGCAAGATGGAGGGCGCAGTCCTAGCCCCCCCCGCCCAGGGCGTGCTGAGCCCGGGCTCCAGGGGCCAGTCCGGTTGCCGGGGGTCCAGCAGATCGACCAGTTCCAGCCCAGACAGGAAGTCCACGTCCTCCGTCTCGTTCCTGGGGGCGCCGGCGATAGCCTCCTCCTCCATCTTCTTGGGCGAGGGCACGTGCCCCGCCCTGCCGCCACTGCTGCCGTGTGGGTCCAGTCCGGGGGCAGCAGGCGGGTGGTGGCCTGCGCCGGGCTCCCGCCATGGGCTGGGGAGTCGGTGCCCGAGGCCGCCAGCAGCGTGGTCAGGCTGTGCCTCATGGGGCCTGGCGGCCGGCCCACGTAGGCCCCGCGACGACTCGCCCTTTCAAGTCCAGCACCCTGCAGACGCCTTTCTCCCAATTCCTTTGGGAGAACCTGGTGGCAGCCGTGGATATAACAGAACTGTGCTTTACTGAGGGGGGGGGGGGGGGTAACGGGGGTGGATTTGGAATTCAAGGGCCTGCGTCTCTCCCAGGTGGTGGTGAAACTCCTCACAGTATCTGTTCTAGAAATATCTACCAAGTGTCTGCACTGTGCTGAGCTCTGTGACGGGCATGAGGGTTCAGTTATGAATAGGACAGATGCAGACCTTGTACTAGTGGAGCTGAAGATCTACAAGAATGATTCAGAGTGTGTTTTTTACACACATACACATACACACACACACACACACACACACACACACACAATTGCAAAAAGGTTATAAAATGGGAAGGACAGCACTAGGAAAAAGCTTAGCAAGGAAACCTGATCTGACCTACAGTTTAAGGAAGGATTCCCTGAAAAAGTAAAGAAGAGGAAGGAGAAAGAGGAGGTGAATAAAAGACAGTGAATTGAGCACTGACTATGTGCATAGCACTATGGTAAGCATTTAGCATGTATTAACTCAATTAGTTCTTACAACTCTCTGAAACATCTGCTGCTATTATTCCCATTTAATAGATAGGAAAACTGAGTCATGGCGTTGTTAAGCCACTTGCCCAAGGACATTTTCCCTGTATATCATGGATGTTTCTAGTCACTGTCTTTGAAAGATCTCAACTTGCTTTAAAAAATTATGTAGAAGATCAAAACAAATGTCATTTTGAGTTTTTAATCTCTGCCAGCTCTAAGTCATTCTATGCAACAGGGAGAGGCAGGCAAGGGCAGTGAGGGCTGCTGGGGCAGGCCCTGCACGCTGTGCAGTCTAGCTGGGGGCTCTCCCTGTCCTGCAGTCACTGTTGGTACATGAGTGTGCTCTGGGGCCAGGCTGTCTGGGTTCAGGTCCTAACCCGGACACTTTCCAGCTGAGAGGTGACTGACCTCTCTGAGCGCCCTGTCATCATCTGTAAAGTGGAGATAAGAACAGCACCTATTGCCCTAACCTGTTTGGCTCAGTGGATAGAGTGTCAGCCTGCGGACTGAAAGGTCCCAGGTTCGATTCCAGTCAAGGGCATGTACCTTGGTTGTGGGCACATCCCCAGTAGGGGTCGTGCAGGAGGCAGCTGATCGATGTTTCTCTCTCATCGATGTTTCTAACTCTCTATCCCTCTCCCTTCCTCTCTGTAAAAAATCAATAAAATATATTTTTAAAAAAAAATGAACAGCACCTACATCACCGGGCAAGAGTGGGGATTAAATGAGTTCCTGTGTTCAGTCACAGGGGACAATCTCTCATTGCTTTGCAGGTCCAATTCTAGTTGCTTGGGAGTTTGACTGTTAGGTCAATGCCCCCCAGATGTTCTCCGGGGAGCAAAAATCCAATGTGATGTACAGGGCCCTCACGGGAGAACTAGAGGAAGCAGAAGAAGCCCTAGAGCGGACTGGGAACCAGGTGACACTCCCTCCACCCCTCCCCTCATCCATTCTTTTACCCACACACCCGTGAAGACCCTGCCTGTGCAGCCTTCCCAGGCGAGTGTGAGGTGGATAACTGCAGTGAACAGGGAGTCCCACATTCTTCAGCCCCACGGGCACCACATTTCATCCCGTCCATCAATCACCAAGAGTAGAGGCAGAATAGTCAGGCCTAGAGAGTGGAGTGTGGATCTGGGCGCCTGGCTGGACTGGTGAGGGAGGAGTGATTCACCAAAGTCCTACTATACACACAAAAGCATCGTGTTTCCACTGCGCACACAGATTTACAAAAGAGAGTCTTGCTTTCCAGAACCTCCCTTGAGCCTCTTTGGAGTCTCACCTCCTCTTTCTTCCCGTGTCCCCGCCACAGCGTCTCGCTGCCCTTGGCTTGTCAGAGGGGAACAGCGTGGTGGCTACAATCTGTAGCATCATCCTTCACACGTTAGTGCTGCCTGGGGATGTGGTGCGGGGTAAGCCAGAGGCATGAAAAAGGGGGGCGTTCTGAACGCCTCACTGAGTTCAAAAGCAGCAGGAGATGGTAGGACAAGAGATGTGAATGTCATGCTCTCCATCACATGTGCCGGGAGTTTTAAAGACACAGAATTCCTAAAATGCTGACCTTGGAAAGGACAGGGATCAAGCTCAGAATCTTCTAAAGGCTTTGGGCTTCTCTGTGTTTCTGCCCACAGATGTGGGTATCGGCTTCTTCTGGGCAGTGAAAGCCTGTGGACATGGGTGCCTGTATTTTAAAGATCCATTGAAGTTTGCTGTGTATTTGCTTCTGTGGCATCTACTTCAGTACTTTGCCCCAGACTTCATCTCACAGGCATAATCAACTGTCCTCCTATATAATAAAACCCTAATATGCAAATAGACCAACCGGCGGAATGGCCGGTCACTATGATGCGCACTGACCACCAGAGGGCAGACACTCAATGCAGAAGCTGCCCCCTGGTGGTCTGTGCACTCCCACAGGGGAAGCGCTACTCAGTCAGAAGCCGAGCTCACAGTTGGCGAGATAGCGGCAGTGGCGGGAGCCTCTCCCACCTCTCCAGAAGCATTAAGGAGGAGTGAGGGGTCCCAGACTGTGAGAGGGAGTCCAAACTGTGAGGGGGATGTCCAACTGCTGGCTTAGGCTCGATCCAGGCCTAAGCTGGCAACCAGACATCCCCCAAGGGGTCCCAGACTGTGAGAGGGCAAAGGCCAGGCTGAGGAACTCTCCCCTCCCCCCCCCCCGTGCACAAATTTTGTGCACTGGGCCTCTAGTTACCTAATAAAATCTTTCAATGTAGCCAGTGCTTAAAGTCCCTTTCCCCTTTCTTAATGTAATGGAAACTCAGGGGGTTGAGGGAAGAAAGGAAATATGTCACAGTCAATCTTCCTCTTGTCTCAGGAGGCAAAGGTCCCTCTGGGGTGAACATCATCTCACTGAGGAAGGGCTGGTGCTGAAAATGTTCCTGCTTTCAGGTCCCACACTCAAGCAGACCTGGCCCGGGGTGCCCAATACCCAGGGGCTGTCATTTGCTGCTGGCTTTCCCATCATCCTGAAGACCTTTCTGAATTGTGGATCCCAATATTGGAGAATTTCTGTTTGCTGCAATTTGCATCATTAGATTCCAAGATCAATGCAGGGTTCTGGGAGGGATTTTGCAGGGCCAATTCGATGCCCTTAATAAATTAAGCAGCAGTACTTTTTAATCTCAAAGGTTTCTTTTTTGAAGAGTCACCCACAGACTTTAGAAATAGCCCTCAAGATAGGATGTGGGAGGGCTGTCTGCAGGAACAAGCCAAGTGCTGGGCTCATTGATGGCCTTGCTAGCAGCTGCCTGCATACAGGTAAGGAGCAAAGAAGGTGATAGGAGGGAGAGGGAGAGAGGGAGAGAGGGAGAGAGAGAGAGAGAGAGAGAGAGAGAGAGAGAGAGAGAATGGGAATGGGTGGGACAAGGGAGGAGAAGGGAGAAGGGAATAAGATTTATATTATTGGTCCATGGTCACTCATCTAGAAAGTAGAAGACACAGAACCTAGAATCAACCTGGTTCTATTTGACTCCAAAACCCAAATTCCTTCCATTATAATGGCTTGGAGAGGTATCACAGGTGGCTCTGAACATAAAGAGGGCACTCTGGTGATGAGAGTTCTGGGTTGATCTGTTTAGCCCTGCTGATTTTCACAAAAGCATTTTTAATAGGCTTAGTATGTGCCAGATGATCAGCTGGGAGTTTAATAAAACACAATTCTCACCCTTGAGGAAACCCCAATCAGTAGAGAGGTAAATATGCAAGCAAGTAACTACACCAAAAATGTAGTAAGGGAGAGAACATAAGCATAAAATGCCATATGATCAGAAATGGGGGAATAACAATTGCTCTAGAGAATATGACAAAGATACATATGCATGGGGATATTTGACCTGGGTTTTGAGGTTGATTAGGAGTTCAGACAGCAGACAATGGCAAGAAAAGGTATTGCAGGCAAAGAAACAATTCCAAAAGACAAATAAGGGAACAATATGTGGATGTGAGGAGGTGGCAGGCAATGGAAATATACACAGCCCCAAATTAGAATACTGCCCCAGAAAGCAAGAAATTCTCCACCGCTTGAAAGGTCTGAACAGAGTGCAGGCAACCCTCTGTGGACCAGAGAACGGTCTTGATGAATTAATGCTGCCTCAACTCCCTGGTGGTCCCTAAGGTGCTCCCCACTCAAGACCAGTTCACGCTGGAGTTGGAGCATGGTGCACCAGTAGAGACCACAGCCTCAACATCATACAGTCCGGCCTGGAACCCTGACTCTTCACTGACTGTATGCTGGGGGCAAATTTCCAAAGTTCTCTGAGCCTCAAACTCTACACCTATGGATTCTAACCCCTGCCTCACCTGCTAGAATTAAACAAATTACTGGCATAGAGCACTCAGCACAGTATCGGAGTGGAAGATGAGTCCACAATATACATAACCATGAACAATGACACCATTATTACGGAGGCGAGTTGCTGACCTGCTCTGGTCACCCGGACAAGGTGCCCTGAGGGCAGGAGGTGGCAGCCACTGGCAGAAGTCACGTAAGTCTGCGTTGTGGACCAGGGCTGGGACACGGGAGAGGAGAGGGAGATCATGCAAGTGCAGGGTCAAATCCTGCCTTTATCGAAAATGTTGGCATTTTGTTCAACATAGATTTTGGGAGGAGGGGGGTCTTAATTTGGATATTTTTAAAATATTGCATTAATATATTATGTATCGTGATTTCTGAGCTCTTTAGTGCTTTCTTAAATTTGGTGCCTCGAGCAAATAAATGCCTCACCCCCCTCACCCTGTCTTCTCCCTAAGCTGCTCCCTGCTGTTTCCCAAGCTGATCAGTCCTTAAGGATCCTAACCTTTGCTCAAAGGTCTTTCTTCCCAGGACCTTCCTGCCTGTGCAGAGGGCCCATGAGACCCCAAGACTCTAAACAAAACAGCTCCTGGCTTGGCGACACCTGACTTCACTTGGTTTGTCTTTCTTTTTTTTTTTGCCTGCCGTATTAGAAATTTTATGAAGTAACAAAATTTAAAAGGAAAACTGTAGAATTGGATGGCTGAGAGCACTCCACTAGAAAATCAGCCTGAATTGTGCCATTACCCAGAGGAACCAGAGGAATGAATTGGAAAGAATACATAAAACTCACATCACCTCCAAATGAGTAGACTTAATGCAATTTTTGCCAAGAGTCTGTGCTCAAAGGGCCTGTTTTCCAGGTGTAAAGTGCAGCAGGCTTCGGCTCAGCGGCAGCCAGGCATGTTTGCAAAGTGTAGAAGCCTTAATCAGCCTCAGCAACTTCCCTCAGCCCCTATCCCACTGACTTCTCTCCCTCCGCCGCAGCCCTACAGGATGCTGTTAAGTAATTCAGTTTGAAGAGCTCTTATGGAGATCAGTTTTACTAATGCACACACTGCATAATAGAGCTGGGGTGCTATTGAAAGATAAATCCTTTTTTTTTTTAAATCGGAGAACAAGAATACAAGAATGAGAATTACTGACCAAGTTGGAGCCATGACTTAGGCATGACTTCCCTATGGATCAACATGTCCTGACTTTGCACTTTGCAGAAAAGTTACAACTACTTTGTTATGTGCAAGCCGTGCAGAGCAATCAGAGCTCCTGCCCAGCTCGAACCCAGACACTTGTTGGGATTTCAATGCAGACACAAGAGTCCTTGAATTTCTGATGACAATGGTCACTCCAAATTGGCAGCAAGGGCCTATGCTATGTGTGTGTGTGTGTGTGTAGTCTTTCAACTTATTTCTTATCCTGCACAAGTGTTCTTGATTTCTTTACAGATTAACCCTTTCTTTTATATATATATATATATTTTTTATTGATATTTTACAGAGAGGAAGGGAGAAGGATAGAGAGTTAGAAACATCAATGAGAGAGAAACATCAATCAGCTGCCTCCTGCACACCCCCTACAGGGGATGTGCCTGCAACCAAGGTACATGCCCCTGACCAGAATCGAACCTGGGACCTTTCAGTCCGCAGGCTTGGGCTCTATCCACTGAGCCAAACCAGTCAGGGCCTAACCCTTTCTTTTATAACTTTTTATATCCCAAATTCGGACATTATATTGTCAAGTCTGTAACTTAGCAACTATCCAGCAAGATGGAAATCTTGTTCAAAGACAAAGATTTGTACAAAATATGAAGTGTTAGTAGAAGTCAGGAATCAGCTAGTGATAAACCACATAGAAACAAAGCATTTTAAAAGGTAAGGGGTAGTATATTCTAGAACAGTGGTTCTCAACTTTCTGGCCCTTTAAATACAGTTCCTCACGTTGTGACCCAACCATAAAATTATTTTTGTTGCTACTTCATAACTATAATGTTGCTACTGTTATGAATCATGTAAATATCTGATATGCAGGATGGTCTTATCCTGTGAAAGGGTCGTTCGACCGCCAAAAGGGTCACAACCCACAGGGTGAGAACTGCTGTTCTAGAAGCTCATCAGTAACTCACTTTGGATAAAGTACCTATGAGGTTCATGCATGGCAAATCCAACAGTTTCTGATTAGATGGAACAATAAAGAAGATGCTGTGTATCCCAAGATTGATATTCCACATGGAAGCTCTTCTCTTAAAAGCTATGACTTCCTGGCAACAGAGCTCCCGTTCACAGGCCTCTGTGATTCAGATCTTCCCAATACAATTTTGCTTATATATTAGGTACCCATTCATCTTGAGCCCATGAAAAAGTAGGACATCAGAGAAGCGTTAGATCACCCAGGCTGCTTCATACCACTTAGAAGATTAGTCATCTAAAGGGCACACAAAACCTGCTTTATAATGTCTTTTGCTTTCCAGCATCTGACTTGAAATAGGCTTCCAGGAAGAAAAGATAAGGGGATGGGAGGGAGGAAATGATCGCGGATGGGGGTCTGTATGTGTGAGACGCGGCGCCAGGCCCTTCACACAGCTCCTCATTTAATCCAGGTCATAATGATTCAAAATCATCACTCCTCTTGCCCTTTTCCCTTATTTTCAGAAAAGCCCATTCACGTCAAAGCACCTTCTGTGTCCAATTGTAATTGCTCTTTTATTAGTTTGGATGCAAGTGACAGAATCATAATTCAAACCTGTTTTGGCAAAATCAGAGATTTATTAGCTCAACTCCAAAGAAAAACTCAGAAACCAGAGACCATGGGAAGGAGATGGACAGGAGAGGGACCGTGTGGGCCAGTTTTAGACAGCCGGAGCCTGGGGACTGAAGGTCCCCAGGATTATCTTCCTAACACCCCTCTTTTTCTCTTTGGGTGCTGGTTCATTCTTCTTCAGTGCAGCCTGCCTTTCTCCATATTTGAGGGGAACCAGGGCTTTCCCCACCTGGTGAAAGCCCACGAAGAGAAGGTTCTCCGGAGAAGGGCAGGTGGTACCCAGGGGACTTAACAGGTGGCTTCTGCACAGAGGGATAGGACCAGGTGTTGAAGACATGAAGAACAGAGTCAGCAAAAAGGCAGAAGTGGGAAAAGTGGAGGATCCTTGGAGGCAGGGAGGAAACCACTGTAGGAGGAAGAGGAGAGCCAAAGTCCTAGGAAGGACTCAGACTGTGGACATTTGAGCTCCAGGTATAGAGTCGGAAGCTTTATTCAAGGTCATAGGGATTTTTGAAAGCTTTGAGGCACGTTTCTCTGAAAGCGGAGTTTGGGGACAAGTAATCCGGTAACACGAAGGATGTGTGGAAAGAAAGAGATGGTGAAGGCATTTGGGGCGAGGTGAGTAGGACCTCACCTCTCTGCTACATGACCAGGGTAGTAAAGACAAAGCCAAGAAGGGGTGAGGTGATGGAGGAAGAGGGGCAGGCTGGGGCTGGACTGTGAGCAGAGGAGAATCAAGCTTTATCTGAAGTATTTTCTGTTCTTACAAGTGAAATGTATTTATGTAGTACTTGAGTGACTGGAAAGTAATGAAATTATCTGAAAGGAAGGAAAGAAGACAGAGCAAGTGAGAAAGAAAGAAGGAAAATGAAAGAGAAAACATTGATATAAAAAGGGAAAGGAAGAAGAGAGGGAAGAAAAAAGATAATTCAGTATGTTCAGGTGAGTATTTATTTAAGAAACATTACTGGGTGCCTCCTATGTGCCAAATGGTCTTAGAGGCACTGAGATTAAAAAATAGGTAGAATAGAAAAAAGTTTCTTCCCTCATGGAATTTATATTTAATGGAGGAAACAGACAATAAACAAATAAAAAAGTTAAGAAATAAATAATTATGTTCCAAATACTGATGAGTAGTCACAAAAAAAAAAACAAACACAAAACTTGCATAATAAGGGGATAGAGACTGTCCCAGTTATCTTTTGCTGTATAACAACCAACCACCAAACAGGGGCTTTAAATACTAACTATCATTTGGTTTTGCTCATGATTCTCCACCTTGACGGGGCCCAGTGGGGACAGACCATCTCTGGCCACCTCTGCTCAGCGTCGCTGGGCAGCTCAGAGCAGGGGGGCTGGACTCATCTGGAGCCTGTTCTCTCAATCTCTGGAGGAGATGCTGGCAGCAGGTGGGACCTTAGCTGGGGAGGTTGCCTGGAACAATTTCACGTGGCCTCTCCATGTGGCATGGACTTCCTCAGGATGTGGTAGGAAAGTTCCAAGAGCAAGCATGGAGTGGGAGATGAGAGGGGAGGGGAGAGGAGAAGAGGAGAGGGAAGGGCAGGAGAGAAGAGGAAGGGGGAGGGAAGGGGATGGGAGTGAAGGGGAAGGAAGGGAAGGGGAGAAGGGGAGAAGGGAGAGGGGAGGGAGGAGCATGTGCTTCAGGGTGACACTATATTGCCTTTTCTAATCCAGCCTCAGAGTTCAAGCACCATCACTTCCATTGCATTCCATTCACATAAGTGAGTACTAAAGCCAGCCATAGTCAAGGGGAATTAGTCTCCGCCTTTCTATGGGAGGAACATGAAGGGATGTGTGGATATTGCAGAGAATAATGTACTAGTAAGAGGACAGTCTTTATATACCTAGTAAAAGGCACCCCAAAATCAGTCAGGGTTCTGCAGAGAGGCAAACCTAGAGGAGATTACACACACACACACACACACACACACACACACACGCACACATATGCATATATATACATGAATGTTTGCATATAACGAGATCTGTATGTCAAGGATCGGCACATGCCATTGTGGGAGGGGGCAAGTCTGCAATCCATAGGGCAGCCAGAAGCTGGAAACTCGGACAAGAGTTGAAGGATCAGAAACCACCGTGAAAAGATGGCACGGGCGATGGGGGAGGGAGCACTCCTGAAGGAAAGGGCTGCCAAGGAGTCTGGAGGAGGGAAATGAAGAACGGCCCTGCTCTCCGGGCGCTGACTGAGCACTGTCCGCCCCGTGGGACACAGAAAAGAAGCTCCACATTCTGGAATTCTGGGCTCCTGGTGTAGGAAAGTCAGGTCTGTGATGAAAAGTGGTCAATCTTCACGAATCGAAGCAGGACATTCAGGACTGGAGTCACCACCCTTCTAGAAAGCATGGCTCGGGCTGCTGAAGCCAGAGGAGAGAGAGAAAGCACAGTAACTCCTTGTGATTCTCTATTCATGGCCACGGAGAGGGGTCCAAGGAGTGGAAGAAAGGTAGACACAGCTTGAAGAGAACACGTCTCCGTTCTCCTGCGAAGGCCATGCATGGGATGAGTTCAAGGCCATCCGAGAGGCAGCCGGCGGCGTGGGGCATGCATTACTTATAAGACTCCACTGAAATGTAAATGGGGGTGAGCCTACGGGTTCCCTTGGTCTTAAATGGAATCATAAAGTATTCATCAGGTCCAGCCAGGGCCTTTCAGATCTGGAGCTCCGTGAGAAATGTGTGGCCTGCTAAGGTTACATTAATAAAAAATAAATAAATCCGTGTCCAGGAAACCCGAGCTGGCGCACTATAAAACTGCCCATTCTGTAGGTATTAATGTTTAATGTGTTTGTAAAAAGCAGGCGGCTTTGCCGAGCGCAGCAACAAAAACGTCCCGCAGCCCTCGGTACTTAACATCTCCGCCATCTCCGCGCGCGGCCTAAGTGCTCTGGCGGGAACCTGGCCAGCAGGTGGGGGAGAGGGTCTGGGCAGCCCCAGTCCGGCCACAGTAAAAAGATGCTTCGCGGAGAGGAGAGGAGCCCTGCTCCTGTGCTGTGGGTGCAAGTTACAGCCACGCTTCCCCGCCCCCCCCCCCCCCCACCTCCCCTCTGCCTTCACACCCACTGGCTCTCCATGCTCAGGAGAGATGCTAAGAGCAGCGGATGTTTTCAGAACTGAGTACATAATGACTGGAATCCTGTTTAAAGGGCACTCGAAAGATAACCGCATCGCAAGACACAAAGTTCGTTTTATGGAAAAAAAAAATCTGATAAACACTCAACTCTGAGAAGCGAAAGCTGGGTGTGTGTTTTTTAGTTTGGTTGTTTTTGTGTAGTTTGCTTCAGACCACTTATACGACTCCCGCTGTTCTCTAGATGTTTCTAGAAGGCAGGCACAGATCAATCTGAACCATCGCTACCCGAGGCCCTGGGGCAGCAGCTGCACGCCGGGTGGGCTGCCCTCGGTAGCTGTTATGTTTGGCTTTGGGGCCCAAGTCAGTGCAGAGAAACCTGTGTTTCTCCCAAGCTGACCTGCAGTCAGCAGTCACCTGCCAATTCCCACACCTGCCCATCACACCTGAGCGCCTTACCCTCTGCTTCTTGGTTACTACCCATCCTGCAGCACTGCTTGCAAGTAAACACAGAGATGAGGAAAGACAGGTGCAGAGAACAGAGCTGAACGCTCAGGAAAGGGGAATAAACCTTCATCAGGCAGCCCAACTGCCCAGAAAACTGTAGCAAGAACCCCACCTGCCCACCCTTCCCCCCATAGGAGTGGGGACCATGGGAAGAGACAGACTCTCTTGTCCTCTTTCTGTCTCTCCATCTCTTTCTGTCTCTCTGTCTCTCTCTCTCTCCACATTCTGGAATTCAGCAGGCGCCTTTCCACTTCTGCCCAGACTTCGGCAGCCATGGTCAGTGTCCCTGAAATCAGGAACGAAGCTCTGAGAGAACTAAGAGGCCTCAGCAGCGTGAGGAATGCTGGAGACAGCTGCGCTCTGCTTGTTGTACTAAGAAGGGGGGCTGGCTATGACCCTCCCATGCAAGCTTTGCATCTCCCACCCGAGTTGTGGGCAGAACTGTGCCCCACCCTCCACCCCCAACATGTGTTGAAGTCCTAACCCAGGCTGCTTGTTAGTGTGGCCTTATTTGAAAATAGAGTTTTTGCAAATGGAATCAAGTTAGGATATGGTCACCCCGGATTGGGACGGGCCTTAATTCAATGATCAGTGTCCTTACAAGGAGAGGAAGAGCTGGACACATGGACACACAGGAAGAGTGCCAGGTGAACACAGAGCGAGCAGCGTGGTGGTTACTGCTGCCACCAGCCAAAGCGCACCAAGGACTGTGCTGCACCAGAAGCTGGGAGAGGCAAGGAGCACTCTCGCCTGGAGCCTTCAGAGAAAAGATGGCCCTGCCCAGACCTTGATTTCAGACATCTAGCCTCCAGAACTGGGAGAAGGTACATTTCCGTTATTTGTGGTCATTTGTGCAGCTGCCCTAGGACACAAATACCGAAGGACACAGATCCCATGACCTGTGTCTGTCTCCAAGGAGCCCCATGGTGAGGGCGACAATGTCCACAAGTGGCCCTAAAGAAGCTCCCAGAGAGGAACGAGGAACGCACTGAAGTTGCCAACAAAATCCTCCCTGGTAAGGGTGGGTCAGGGCACAGCTGTCCTACAATGTCTGGGCAATGTCAACTCTAGCCAAGGCACCTCCAAGAGCCCCACAGAGCGGACAAGGGGCTGAGACAAGGAGGGGACTAGAACTGCTGAGTGCCTGGGCAGCTGCATCACACTGTGTCCTTCTCCCAAGGGGAGGATGGCTGGCTGTGCCCCCAATGTCCCCCTCCAGCTTACCACAGTCTTTGGGGGGTTTTAATGCCTTACCTAAGAAGATGGAGCACATGAGCACTCCCCATTGCTGGCCTGATTGTTCAACACTGATCCCAGTGCCTAGAGCAGGGCCTATTAGAGAGCAGGCAAACATCCATAGATGTTTGTCAATGAACTGAAGGAATGCATGATGCGATACAACCCCAGGGAAGAGAGGAACCCACCTGGATCCCAGAGAGATAAACAGGGGAATCGAGGGCCATCTCAAGGAGACTTTCTGGATGTGGTCCTCTGGAAATGGTGTGCTGAGTGGACACCTTTAGGGTAACTCTGAAATGCCAGGAGGACTTGGTCACCTGGGCTTGGCTAACCCTCCAGCTCTTTCTCATTCCCGCCTCCTTTCACACTTTGTGTCCTGACATTCCAGGCATTTCCAGAAGAGGATTTATGGAATCAGGCTGGGTTTTGGCTCTTCAGGGATTTTGCCTGGAATGAGCCTGGTTTTGAGCCAACAGTTGAAGGCCTTCAGAAGAGAAAGTAGACAAGTTGATGTAGGGAAAAAGCTGGAAAAGTGTGAATTCCTAAGCACTTCACTCCCAGGTCTTACGGTTTGGCTTCTGGGGTCTGTTTTGCCCCAGCAGCTTCACTCTGGCTGCAGAGAGTGAAACATTTAGGAAATGGGGATATCATCCAATGGCCCTGGGTGAATACATCCGCCCCTCTCAAACAGCACAAAAAAACCTGATGCAGGACCTCTAGCTGGGACTTGGGGGTGCAGGAAGCTGCCTCACCTATTTCAGAGGGGACCTAACTCCTGTCTTACTGACTCTCCTAGAGGTTAGGGACGCCGCTGTTTATGCCTGAGATGAGCTCTTCTTTCCCATTACACAGGAGCAAGGTATTTCCCTGCACAGACGCATCAGGGATAGGGTGCAGCAGAGGATGATGCTCAGAGCAATTAACTTCGGTCATTCTAGAGAGTCTACAGCTTCATGGAGCTGAGTCTGCCATTGTCTCTCTGCAATGCACCCAGCTCCTTCTCCTGTCTCGTGAGCAGGCGGGTGGATGGATGTATGGATGGGTGGGTGGATGGATAGATGGATGGATGGATGAGGTTTACTGTGACAGGACAAATAAAACCTGGCCCTAACAACAAACATAACAGGGCAGAAATGGGCTAGGTTTTGCAGCCAGACAGGCCAGCTTGGTATCTTTTAGGGTAGCTCAGACCCATGTCCTCTGTCTTTCTCCCAGGAACTACCTTTGCTATAACTATTCCTGCCAAGTTCAGGAGAAAGGCAGTGAACAATCCAACCACAGGGAGACAGAGTGGGAGATTCTTACAGCATGTCAGATTAGAAAGAGATCTTAAACATATCCTAGTCCGATGCCATTTTACAAGTGAAGATACTGAGGCCTAAAGAGGGGCAGTGACTTGCCCAAGGTCACACCGCTGGGTGAAAACAGGCTAGGTCTAGACCTCAGGCTCTGATGCACCTGCAAAGCATCTCTTCTCCTCCATCAAAAATCCTCCGTTAATCCTGTAGTCTGGACTTGCTGGCGACCACATTAACACTCTCCATTAATGCCGAGAAAGGACGTTTCTTAAACACAAATTCAAGGAAAAGCTTCAAACACCCAGTTACACTAAAGCGAGGCAGTAAGGAAAGTGACCATCTTAAACCAGATGAAGCTGCTATTATTATTATTATCATCATTATTCTAATATCAAGTCAAAATTGCCCATAAGCCCAAGAACACCACTTTCATCCTGCATCCAGGTTCGAGAAAACAGCCTACAGAAATTGAATCACAGTTTCAGCTAAATACATATTTAATTCCTTATGTATTTTTTATACTTTGTTTTGTGCAGGACTGTTTACCAAGTTCATGATCTACTGTCAACCATGTTTCTGGGTTGTTGTTTTATTCAGTCTTGAAGTGCCCCCTAGTGAAATGTTCTTATATTTAAGAAGCTGAGAAATGAGCTGGAGATAAGATTTTCAGAGAGCTGGAGAGAATTTTAGAAAGAAATAGGAGCAATATTGGGGATAGTGGGATTGTTTCAAGAGGATTTGAACATGATTCATTAACAATCTGTTTCTGATCCCTTTCCCGTGTGTGCAAGGACCCCAAACTGGGTCCTGGGGCGGAGGGTTTTACCCACAGAGCACACACCAGAGAAACCCCAGGAGCCGGCCTGGGCCAGGCAGCTGGAGCAGCCAGCGCAGCCAGAAGCTGCGGCCACAGACAAGCCAGGGATTCAGCCAGTCACTCAAGCAGGCGCCGGACAACTTTTGCCAGCACTAGGTTTGTGCAGGAGCAATTTTGGGGAGCATCTTACCAGGAGAGGCAATCTGACAGTCCTTCTTTGGTTAGTCCAAGTCATGCAAATGTGTACTGAAAACAGCATTCGATGGGCAAGCTGTGTGTGTGGGGGGGGGGGGCAGAGGTATATGGACTAAAAAAATAACGTTTATTAACTAAATTGTGTTTAAATCCACAGCAGCTGATAAAAGAAAAAAAACCCATAGGTACTAATCATCAGAGAGGCCAGTAAACATGTAAACATCGGCTTCCCCCAACTGGCAGCTTGCCCCCTGACCCCTCATCAGAATCACCTGAAAAGCTTTTTTGTTTTAATGTGCCCGTGTTTTCTACCCTGAAGCAGGCATCAGTCTGCTTTCAAAAGCCCTAGAGCAACCTGATATGCACCAGAGTCGAAAACACTGACCGATGCCGACCTTAGCTCCCACTCCAGATCTCACCAGGGCACCTTCTGGGTGGGGATGTGAAGTAGGTGAGGGAGCTTCCCCTGCCCCCATGTCCCAGCTAGAGGTCCCTGCCCAGCAACCTTTGGGGGTCACATTTTCTTGGGCTATTGGGAGGGGTGGGTATAGTCACCCAGGGCCATTGGGTGATGCCAACCAGTCCCAGGGCATGGTCACTGACTGTGCAGCCAGAGTCAGTCCATGGTCTGACGCCTGCCCATGCCCAGGGACTGCTTGGCATCATCCAATGGCCCTGGGTGAATACATCCGCCCCTCCCAATAGCCCAAGAAAACCTGATGCCAAAGGTTGATGGGCAGGAAGGACCTCTAGCTGGGACAAGGGTGTGTAGGAAGCTCCCTTACCTATTTCAGAAGGTGCCTAATGCCTGTCTTAGTGACTCTGCTAGAGGTGAGGGACACTGCTGTTTATGCCTGAGACTAGTTCTTCTTTCCCATTACACAGGAGCAAGTAACACTGTTCTCACAGATGGCACTCATGTCCTCCCCTCTCAGCCCACGGGGGCTCCAGCCAGAGCCGGGTGATGCTGGAGGAGGTGCTGGGTGCTCCCAGGTGGGCACATGGTAAGAAAGCACTCCATCCATATAACACTGTAATAATGGACACAGGATATTACACATTTGGCAAAACCTATAGAACTGTACAACACAGCAAACCCTAAAGTGGACTTAAGAGCAATGTACCAATACTGGTTCATCAATAAGAAATATGCCAACTAATGATGGTAGAGAAAATGGAGGGGGTCAGAGTCTCTAAAAACTATCTGTACTTCCTGCCCAAGTTTCTATAATTATTTTCCTAACACTGTCCTAAGAAATAAAATCTATGAATTGAAAAAAAAAATTAAAAAGACACTCAACCTAATTGATATAAACTCACCCCATGAACTTCCCCTGAAATGGAAAGCATGGCCTTCCCCATCAGAGAATCAGTGAAAATGTCAGACAAATACAACCAACCCAACCCTGCGTGGAAGATTCAAGCCCCTGGGGTCACACGCGGAGGTGCAGGCCCCTGCAGCCCTCCCTCCCTCGCCCCCCACCCCCCACCCCCAGGTCTCAGGGGTCCCAGCGCAGTGGCCCCACAGGCGGCTGCCAGCCCGGGGCCCAGCCCCAGGCAGCACAGCCCCAGGCAGAAGCGCCCTGGCTCCTCTCTGGCCATTGGAGAGCCCAGCCCCTCCTCCATGGTAATGAGGGCGCTCTCCTCCCTGACAGCTCAGATTCGAGTGTAAATGAACCAGCCCCTGGAGATTACATCCCGGCTGCCCCGGGGCTGGGAATTATGTCCCCACAAAGGTGAATCCTTTCTCCTGGGCCGCTTCCTGCCAGGGACATTCCTCAGCGGCCACAGCCGGAAATCTGCACGCCCCACTGGGCCGGCCGCCTGAAAATCGATGGGGGATGATGGAGCGGCGTCTGCCCTCCCCAACTCAGCCCATTTGTCTGCTGAGGGCCAGCGGGGGCAGGGGCTGCGTCACGTGGAACAGAATGGCCAATTTGAAGACAGAGGTTGCTTTTTCATTATTGAGAAACATTTAGGAAAAGGGGATATTTGTCACCCTTTGCTGACTGCATTCCTCGCTGGTTGCTAAAAATAAGGAGTCCAATGTCCCCATTATCCTGAGAGCAGTTAGGGGGGTGTTAGCAAGGCGCCCGGAGGATCCAGCGGCTCCCTAGCCGGTCACAGGAGCCCCGCCAGGTGGACGTGCATACAGCGCCCCCAACAGGCGCCTTAACAGAAACAAAACAACCACAGATCAGGATAACGAAGGATGAAGATACAACACAACATGGTAGGTCCTCACTTAACATCACCCATAGGTTCTGCCACTTGAGCGGAAGGACTGTAAGGAAACCAATTTTAAACAGACTAGTTGATATAAACAAGAGTTACGTTTATGCCACATCTTATCAATGTTACAAGGAAACGACATTGAATGAAACAGCATTATTCAAGGATCTGCTGGTGGCTTTAAGAAAATGAGAGCATCCCTAGTGCGAAACGTTCCTTCTGTGCAGGACACCAAAAGGGATATTTCCAGGAGGCTGGACCTCTCTTTTAATTGTGGACTATCCCCTCACCCGCCCACTCCCTCTGCCCCTGAGCCGGTCTCCCAACTGTTTCTGCTCAACAGTTCCAGTGAGGCATTTACTGCCACTTCCAGTGAGGCATTTACTAGCACTTCCAGTGAGGCATTTACTACCACTTCCAGTGAGGCATTCACTACCACTTCCTCTCCCCGCTCATGTCCAGGAGGAGCACAGCACCTTGCACAAGGCCGGCCTGTAGGAGATACTCAGAAAAGATGTGTTGACTGAACAAAGAAAGATGGGCATCATGAGTTCGTTCACAGACCGGGAGGAAGCAGGCCATTCCGTGTTGGTTCAAAACCTCAGCTCAGAAGCTCCCCGGGTGACATCCGAACTGGCCCACATGCACGGAAGGTAAGGAGACACTGAAGAAAGAGGCGGAACACTCCAGAGTGGTCGGTGGCAGGGCTAGGAAGCAAGGGCACTTACACATGAGGTTTGTCCTGGGCAACCACAAAGCGAGTGGACCTCCGTCCCTGCCTGCCTGAGTCTTAAAAGTTCCTACAGAGGCCTCACTGGGTCAGTCACATATTCACCCCATGTGGTCTCCAGGACAGGTTGCTCTCTCAAGTCTGTGTCTTTGAAAGTGGCTCCCATGTGGGAATGGTGGGCGGGGCATGGGCAGGGGAGGAGGGGAGGAGCCACCAATTGCCTGGGTCCAGCACTCTGGTCATCCAGAGATGACATCTTCTCCACGACCTCTTCCAACAGATCATAAGTGACCCAGCTGAGGTAACAACCCAGGAAAGCGACAGCAGGAGACAGATACAACCAAGAAACTAATCTGGCTCTGATGCCCATGATCCTGCCACACACGGCTCTGCTGGGGGGGCTGGTGGCTTTCACAATGCAAAAATGCAGCTCTCAGCTAATGTACGCAATCAGCCCAGACTAGCAGGCAACCTCTAGCCATCTGCTTAAGAGGCCTTCAATTCCGTCCCGATCTCTTGGATAGATATATTAAAGGGAAGTCTCTCAATTTGCAAGAAACCCCCAAACTGAGAAAAAGTGCCGGAGTTACTTGTACATCGTGAATATATAAATGTCACTGAATTGCACACTTGAAAAAAGTTTTAAAAATGTCTATGACCAGCCCAGCCGGCATGGCTCAGGGGCTGAGCACCGACCTTTGAACCAGGGGGTCATGGTTCAATTCCTGATCAGGGCACACGCCCAGGTTGTGGGCTTGATCTCCAGTGTGGGGCATGCAGGAGGCAGCCGATCAATGATTCTCTCTCATCACTGATGTTTCTCTCTCTCCCTCTCCCTTCCTCTATGAAATCAGTCCTATATAATAAAAGCCTAATATGCAAATTGACTGAACAGTAGGATGACCGGTTGTAAGGAGGCATGGCCAGTGAGTGGGCAGCACTAGGCCAGCCAAGGTGGGTGCCAGCAAGCAGAAGGAGGGGATGATGATAAGGGGTGTTGACCAGTGGTGATAGGGTGATGGGGAGTGGGGCCAGCCACTCGCTGGCTGGTGTCATCCCCCGAATGGCCCACAGGTTGCCTCCTACAGAGGGAGGCGGGGAGGGGGCCTAAGCCATCAGTTGGACATCTCCTGAGGGCTCCTGGACTGTGAGAGAGTGCAGGCTGGACTAAGGGACCCCCTGAGTGCATGAATTTTCATGCACCGGGCCCCTAGTAAAAAAATATTGACCATACCACATTGAACACAACCAAGCTTGAATAAAATAGTACACTTTCTGTTATGCACACTAATATTTTACCATATTTTTAAAGCATGACATGCATTAACTGCTGATCACCTTTGATTCCCTTCCAAGTCCCTCCTTGCCCTATAATTCTTCCCCAGACCCCTCCATAGCCAGAGAAGAGGTATTTCTGAAGGAGTAGCAGTTCGCTTCTTACCAGAGTGGCTCATACACTATTCTAAGAAGTCACCAAGACCCTGGAAGAGTGGGTCCAATGGGGCTGGACAAATGGGCATGAAAGGAGCCCACAACTTCCTTTAAAATATATTTGCAATCTGCTTCTTAATATGCCATGAACATTTTCTCCTATTCCTTCAATATAATCTTCAATATCTGCATAATATTCCATTTCTGGATGTGCCTTAAGGTTCTGGCTGCTTCAACTTTATAAATTCACTGCAGTGAACATCATCAGATACACATAGCTGTGCCCTCCCCTGGATATTTTCTAGGCTTTTGCTTTTACTTCTTTTTTCTTTTTTAAAATATATTTTTATTGATTTCAGAGAGGAAGGGCGAGGGAAAGAGAGATAGAAACATCAACAATGAGAATCATTGATTGGCTGCCTCCTGCACACCCCTCTACTGGGGATCGAGCCCAAAACCTGGGCATGTGCCCTTGATCGGAATCGAACCTGGAACCCTTCAGTCCGCAGGCCGAGGCTCTATCCACTGAGCCAAACCAGCTAGGGCTAGGCTTTTTCTATTATCCATAGAGAGCACCTCTTCCTGTGGCTGCCACTGTGTCTCCCAGCCCTGGGCTCACTCTACCCAGCAGAAGATCCTGGGAGATCTCCACAGAATTCCCCTCGACCCGACAAGACCTTCTATGACACATATGTTCGTTCCTTTAGCCGGTGTCTATTGAAATTCATTTGTGATCTCAACCATTTGTTCAGAAAGCATTAGCAGACATTGTTTTCAGAATTGGTCATTGAACCAGGACATGGGCAAGGAAAGTAAACCCAAAACTTATTCTAAGAAAAAAAGGAAAAACACCTTCGTGAGGGCTCCCTCAGCATGAGGGACAGCTCCTTCCTGTGTAATCAGCTCATCTGCACATTGTCCTGAGCGCCAATCCTTGTTAAAGCCCCTTCTCTTTTAACAGGAGGGTGGTCAAGGGACCTGCGTTTTATGCCCTGAGGTGGCTGCAGAAGGTTGTGTTCCCTTTTGCTTACTGTGAATCTCCACATTCAAGGCAACGCTGCTTTCGCTGAGTCAGCCGTTCCTTTAAGTGACCTGATTCTGTAATTCCATTATTAATATTATGAAAATGGCTGTGCTCCACACTATTTTGTGCTATCCATGGAAAACCACAGTTCCAAAATCCATTAGCAGAGGCCGGCTCCGGCCGGATTATTTGCATCAATACAAACCGAGTTCATCATCGCCTCCTTTGAATAATCGGTCACGTGCCCTCCCTCCCCCTCCACTGGGGGCTCACCGCACCTCGCCTGCCCGGAGCAGCGGAATTCCTTTTGGGTCCCGCGTCCTCCTAAGCACTGCAGATCTTCCTGATCCGTATCACGGCAACATCTTGCCATTTACTTTGCAATTTTCCCTCTCCTTCCCCGACAGTGATGGAAGCCGATGGAAGCCGGTGCCCAGCCCCCTAATGGGCAGGCCAGGGGTGGTGAATGACATGTGTTAAAAGCCCTCAGGAGAGAGAGAAACGCTCATTAGGAAAAAGAATGCACCTGGAAAGAATAAACCTCAGAACAGCAAAGGCGCCGCTTATGTTTCACAATGTTACATTGTCTTTGGTATCTCCGGCCTGGAGGCAATATTGTGCTGATTTGCAATTTGCAAAACCAAATTTGAGGCAGATGGTCATCAGGGGTGGAGGACTGAGCAAACTGGAAGCTAATACGGGGGCTTTTGATGAGATGCGTTCCAACCTCTGTGCCTTCCCTCCCTTAAACAGCCTGGGATTGTCGGGGATTTCCCAGGACAGTTAAGTGGAGGATGATCCGAAAGTTAGGGAGTTGGAGGCTGGGGAGGAGAAGCAGGGAGCCCAGGAAATCCCTTTTTAAAATGCAAACTACATCACTTTACTCCAAGTTAAAACACAAGGTGACTTGCAGCAATGTGATCAGAATCTGTGAGAACTGGCTCACCTGTCCGAATTTCAAATGACGGACTGGGAACCGAAGCATGGCGGAAATGAGACTTTTAATAACACTCTCAAGAGCGGTGTCCATTGTGCAGAACACAGGTGGGGCAGGGAACACAGCCTATTTGTTTGGTCCCTCCTCCGGTTCCTCATTGGCTGAGTACTATTGGGTACTATTGGGTACCTGTTTCCTAATACACTGCCTAGGTCTTGCTGTCTCCCATTTAAGATATTGGGCTGAGGCCTTTCTAGCTGTCTCCACCTCCCCTGTCTAGCTGAGGCAAATGCCTGAGGGGGGGAGGTGGTGAGGGGGTCACCATGTTGGCCCATGTGCATAGTTCTTTGTTCCTACATCCTCTTCCCTCTTGTCCCCACATTCTGCTTGCCCTGGGAAAATTCAGCAAATTCCATCAGAAGCCGACCATGCTGGAGATGGATCACAGAAGTCCATTTGTTACAGAACCCACCTGTCTCTCCAGCTCATTGCTCCACCCTCTGCCCTCCACACACACCCTCTGGGTCCCAGCCTCTACTTCCCTCCCAGGAGGGTGCCTCCTCCTTTAGTTCTCAGTCTTTCTTCCTTTATAATGCCCTGCCCCTCCCCAGTACGCTCCCTTCAGGCTTCAGACAACTGTTACTTCCTCTGACGAACCTTCCCTGGCCCCTCAAAGAAGAGGAATTGCATCTTTTTCTTGATCAACCTACAACTACAAGCCTCCTTTGCAGAACTCTCCACACTAATAACTGTTGACCATCTGCAAAGGGGTTGAATGGTGACCCCCAAAAAATATGTCCATGTCCTACCATCTGGGACCTGTGAATATGACCCTATTTGGAAGGAGGGTTTTTGCAGGTGTGAGTTCGTCCTGGATTACCCAGGTGGGCTCTCAGCCCAATGGTAAGTGCCCTTACAAAGGCACACAGAGGAGAGACACACAAGGGGGAACAGGCGAAGGCCACGTAAAGTCAGAAGCAGCGAGCTGAGTGATGCAGCCACAAGCCAAGGGATGCCTGGAGCCACCAGAAGCTGGAAGAGTTAGGAAGGATCTTCCCTAAGAACCTCTGGAGGGAGCAAGGTCTGCTGACACCTTGTTTTTGGACTTAAGGCCTCCAGAACTGTGAGAGAATATATTGCTGTTGTTTTAAGCCAACCTACTCTGTGGCCATTTGTTATGACGGCCACAGAAACAGACCATGAGCTCCGGGAGGTCAGGCACTGGGTCTGTGTTGTGCACCAGTGTCTCCAGAGAGTATCCTACAGAGCCCAGCATGTGGTAGAGCTGAATATATGCTCATTAAATAAATGTATGAATAAGTGAATGAACAAATGAACAGTCAGTGATGAAGAGCACACTAGTATAGGAACAAATGTTTTTCTTCAGTAGGGGCCTCCAGTCTACACCTTTTCAAGTACCCGATTGGAAAGGACTCTTCTGTTTGAAAGTGGCAGAAAGAAACCAAAGCTACATGGCAGAAGGACAGAAAGGTGGCCAGACCTCAGAAGTTCCAGGAAGATAAACTAGGAAGTCATCGGTATCATTGCTCTCTCATCTCAGCCCGACACACTGCTGTTTTCTCTGCTTCTGCCTGGAGAAACCCACCCCGCCCACCTCTCCTTTGGGGTGGCCCAGCTAAGCATTAAGAGTAACTCTCTTTGTCCACCCCAATCTTAAATTCTCAGGGAAGAATCTCTGATTGGCCAAACTTGGGTCAAATGCCCACCTTTCTCAGGGGCATGGGAGCAAACATGGCTGTAAGGAGTCACCCAATTTTGCAGTTCTTAAAGCAGAAGGGCTGAGCAGATAACCCAGGAGGTACCCCTAGAGCTCCCCTGAGCCTGTCATTCCTCAAGTTTCTAAGTGTCCAGTGGTCTCTCCAGCCACCACTTCCTCACGGGCTGCCACCCTGTGAACAGACGGCCAGTCAGTGCAGGAGAGTAGACGTTGGTAGCTGGCCTGTGCTCAGACCTAATGCACCCAGACCTGTGTATGTTCCTCTTGGGAAGTACCAAGAGTGAAGTCAGTCTCCACAGTACGCGCTAGGGAACCAGACTCTTGCGGATATGATGATACCATAGGGGAAAGCCACATTAAAAAATAAAACCCATAATAAGAAAAGAACTACTTAGAGGCACTTATCATAATGAAGCTACATTAAATTACAACAAATAAGTGTCCTCTTGAAAGAACTTCCGCAGATAAAAAGCTTCAACTGGCAGAGGAGGACGAGGCATGTCAGAACTGGAAAGCAAAGACACAGTAATCCAATTCAAGGGGCTCCCTCACCTGACTGATGGTGAACCAGGCTCGAGGGGAGAGGGGTTGCCCCATCTCACCATTAACCAGTGAGAAAGCCCCGGTGAGACCTGAGTCTCCCAAATCCCTGGGTAGAACAAGTATCACCCCCTCTCTCCTACACCAGTAAGTTAAAACAAGAGAGCAGGGTAATTCTAAAAGGCGAGGGGAAAAGGGAAAGGAAAACAGAGTCATCCAAACAAATTGGAATATCTTAGTGAAAGAATAACACTATGAAACCCTTGGAAACCAGACTGGGACATAAGAAGGGCTCAGTGAGCAGCATGTAAGGAACTGCTCGTTGCTGGTACTTGGTAAGGCTCATCAAGTACAAACAGCAAAGTCTCTCTGGAAAGGACAACAGCCATTTACAGAAATAGTCCATAAGGTTACTTCCTCATTGCTTTCTTCTCAAAACAACTGTGTTCTATGTATAAAGCTGAAGATTAACCATTCCTTGATAGAGAGGGGAGAGAGACTTTTTTTTTTTTTTATTGATTTAAGAGAGGAATGGAGGGGGTGAGAGGGAGAGAGAAAGGGAGGAAAACATCAACTTATTACATTTATTTATGCATTCTTTGGTTGATTCTTTTTTTTTTTCCTTTGGTTGATTCTTATATGTGCCCTGACCAGGATTGAACCCACAACCTTGGCATATCAGGATGATGCTCACAAGAACTGAGCCACCCTATATTCTGTGGACGAAAGGGGCCACAGGCTGACCTGACAAGCTCAGGGGAGGCCTGCTTGGCAGTTTTGCAAACTCAGAGACCTAAAGTAACCACAAAGGATGGTCTGAAATTAAACTTTAACTAAAAGCAGTTATGGTGGGCAGTTACATCCTAGGCCGGTATCTTCACTGACAAGGTCAACCTTTACCCTAACTGAGCCTATCTGTCTTTTTGCATCTATGATAACATATCCTTGGGATGTCTGGGTAACTTGTGACTTCCCTTTTTATGGAGCCCCTGGGGCACAGCCAGGTGTGCTGGGCCCAGGAAAGATACCACAGATTCCTTCATTTATCATGTCCCATCATTTTACTTTTTATCCAATCCCAGGGGTTTCTCCGCTTTGCTTTATCCCTCCTCCTTAATCTATCACCAATGAATTTCATGTAACTCACCTATGTCCCTCCTTTGATTGTAATGTATAAATACGAATGTAATCCCACCATTCTCCGGAGCACTATCTCAATTCGTTGAGGTTCTGTTTCCCCGCATATGTCGACAGTTTGGCTCAAATAAACTCACAAAAATTCTTTACAGGTTTCAATGGTTTTTATGTTAACAATTCTGAGACCTCTATTCTTCATCCCCACCCAGTTCTGGAATCCATAGCGATTTAGGAAAACTACTTGTGGGAGGTTCGTGACCTCTCTGCCCAGATCTCCAGTCTACCATGTAGGGCCCAAGTCTCCTGCCAGGACCCAAATCTTGAATTTGGTGACTGTGATACTATAATTTATAATAAGAAATATGTGCTTAGTTTTGGTCACTATTCCTGGCACAGAGCTCTCACAACCCCTGGCATTTTCTAAGATGAGATCCATGAAGTTGTGTTGTTATGCAGCTGAGGTAACCTTTGGAAACCATCTGTTTGCAAAGGAACCAACCTGGTGATTCAAGGGTAATGACGCTGCCATGAAATGCAGAAGGATGGGGTTTGGAGTCTGGAATTTCCTTTTTAATGTTTTCAGAATGCCATTGACTACAAGTAACAAATTGCTAAAAGCAAAAGCATGGATGGGGGGACGGCTGGGACAGCTGCAGTTGACAATCTCACTGATTGCTAGTGGCCAAGGTCCTGGTTTTGTTTGTTTGTTTGGTTTTTAAAAAGTATTTTTTAATGTTTTTGTTGATTTTATAGAGAAAGAGGAAGGGAGAGGGAGAGAAACATTGATGTTAGAGGGGAACATCCATCAGCACTGGGGATTGAGTCCACGGGCCAGGCATGTGCCCTGACTAGGAATCTAACCGTGACCTACTGGTTCACAGGTTGACACTCAACCACTGAGCTCGGGCCAAGGCCCTGTTTCTACAAGGGAAAAATATCACTCCTTTCAATCCACAGTAAGAAGACAGGAGATGCTGCTAAGGGCCATAAAAACCCATGCCGGGTTCCAGCAGCCACACTCCTGCACCACCATGCCAACTTCTCCCTAGATCTGCCCATTTGTCCCAGCTCTCCAGTCTGATGGTAATTCTTCCAAGGACTCTGCTGCCCGCACTGCCAAGTCTTGGTTAGAATCACCAGCCCTACTGGCAGCTCTTGTGCCTCAGAGGCTGAGGCTTGGGCTCTTTCAGGCCTTGGAGGCTCCAGTGCTTCTTAGTCAAACAGGTCCCCTCCCTCCTAGACCTCAAAGGGAGAGGCAACATTTGTCGAACTGCTAAGCAATAATTACACCCTATTCCCAGGAAACTGTGAACCTCAGCCTTCCTGGTTCTGTGATCCCTAAATAAGTCTTCTAAATATCATATATATATTTATCAAATATATATATATATTTGATTATATATATATAATCAAATTATATATATATATAATCAAAATGGAAATAATAGTAGTCCTAACCTTATAGTTGTTATAAATTAAAATGAGATAACACATGTAAAACACTGAGCATACACACATTAGGTAAATAATATATATTATATAAAATGTCGCTACCATTGTCACTCACTTACATTTGCATAAATAAGGTTTTTAAATGACCCTCTGCAGACTGAAGTTCTGCTTCAACCTATCTCAGTCTACTCCTGTTGCTGCTGGAATCTTCTCTCAGCTAAAGCATGCCCTCCTCCCTCCTCTACATATATGTCACTCACGGTCCCAGCACTCGGGCTACATGGGAGTTCATGCCAACCCTTCGATGCATTGCTGTCTCTGGGCTATCTGCAGACTGATGCTCCTTGTCTTTTCTCTGACTCCCTTCCGCACACACACCAGCTACTTAAAAAAGAAAAATAAAGGCTTTCAAAAGGCATAAAAAATATTTAATGTAACCCCTGTTCTATTCTCATGATCCCTGATAGAGAGAAGCACATAAAGCAAATGTCTAAGCCATTAAAATTCCATAATGCCTTGCCCGTGTCTCCGCACTCCCCAGCACACAGGGCTCTCTGTCTAGTGACAGAGGTTACCACACTTGAGTAGTTCAAGTCCTGGGATAGCAACCGCTTTGTAAGGGCCCAGCGTCACCTGTGCATTCATTTATCTCCCAGAGGATCAGTCTTCAGCGATTGTCACTTAGTCCTGATTAGGATGGGGAAATGAAAGGAAGCCAGGATTTAAATAGGCCGATGAGCTTCGGTGCGATTCTATTGAACGCACAAAATCATTAGCAAACGTGAATGTGACTAACGGCATGTTGCTTGGAGAGCGTTAAGGAAAGGGTTCCCTTTGCCGTGCTCATTTATGGGGAGTCCGTTCGAACCTCCCTTTCCCACACTCTCCTCCTCAATCACCCACTTCAGGACTTCGTTTTCCCTCCTAGACAGAGACACAGGCAGCTGTTATTCATGCTACTCATCTTTTGTTGGGTCCCTGTGATGTACCTGGATCTCTGACCAATGGAAACACAGAGGTGCAGAGTCCCACTTTAAGGCAAGCAGGGTGGCACGTGCTGCTGGGCATGGGGAAAGCTGTAATGCAGAGAGAGGGGCAATGTTGGGCCGCCGACAAGGAAGAGTGCTGTACCTTGAGATCTCAGGGAACACATTACAGAGAAGATATTCCAGAAGAGCTTTCAGGGCTGAGTTCACCAGGGGCCCTGCCCATGGAGGAAAGAGTGGAGATTTGAAGCAGAGAAAGAGCTGAGTGTTTGCATCCAATGGCAAGCCCAACAGTAATGTTAAAAGGAAAATAAATGGTTTGTTGCGTTTTGTGTCAGCAAGATTTTTCCACAAGTAACAGAAACCCAGACCACCAGTAGCTTGAACCATTAAGACAATTATGGTATATTTAACTCACACTCCGCAGGTTCTAGATGTTTCCAGGATTCATTCCATGGCTCAATTATGTCATCAGATACTCGGGCTCTGAACACCCTTCTCTCTATGTTCTCAGACACTGGCCTTTGTCCTGGTGCTTGCCACCTTGTGGTGACGGCTGTCGCAGTGGCAGACATCACTTCGGCATCTAGTGTCCCAACAGGGGAGAGGCAGGAGACAAGGGAATTCTTTTATCAGAAAATAAAAGCTTTGCAGAACATGCTCCCCAGCTAACTTCCTTTTTGGTCTGAAAGTAGGTCATGTGTCCAAGCCCATTTATAAGGGTGGGAGGGAGTGTCTGGCAGAGGGGACCAGCACGGCCACAGCGGGGTTAGATCCATCCTGATTCCTGCTTAGGAAGGACACATGGTTGGGTCAGTAACTAAGAGTGCTGCACATTTTTATTATTAATTTTTGAGATATGCAAAACAGCATGAAGAATTACAGCTCTCACCCGGCTTAAAAAATAATTCATTGCCAAAAGAGTTAAATCCCCCGTGCAGGACCCTCCAAGATTCCTCCCCCTCCGTTCTTTCTACCCAGGAGAAACTTCTGTCCTGATTCTAAATTTTTTTTTGCTTATTTGTATTTCGTTTTTCATACATAATAGAGAGAGAAAGAGAATTGGTGCATATATTGAACTTTCACATAGATATCATACTGCAAATATTCATTTGCAAATAGCTTTCTTTTGATCAATATTATGTTTGTGGAATTAATTCATATTGATTCATGCAGTTCTAGTTTATTTCTTTTCATTTTTTATGTGGAATTCTATTATAGATATAACACAATTTATTTCCCTTCTGGATGAACGTTGTGAAGTTTCCAGTATTTTGCTATTATAAACAATACTTTTAGCGTGGCCAGTGTGGCTCAGTGGTTGAGTGTGGACCTATGAACCAGGAGGTCATGGTTCAATTTCCGGTGGGGGTACATGCCAGGTTGCAGGCTCGATCCCCAGTAGGGGGCATGTAGGAGACAGCTGATCATTGATTCTCTCTCATCATTTATGTTGCTATCTCTCTCTTCCTCTTCCTTCCTCTCTGAAATCAACAAAAATATTTTTAAAAAGAATACTTCTATAATTATTTTTCATGTCTTCTGACATGTGTGTATGCATATATATAGGTATATACATATATATATTTACGTTTGCAGATATCTGTATATATGCATATATAATGTGTGTGTTTATCTAGGGTACACATCTAGAAGTATACTTTTGTGTGTTTTTAGGTATTTTCTTAATTAAGTCTTTATTATTGGAAGTATTATATATGTCCCCTTCCCCCCCCGCCCCATTGACCCCTTCTAGCCCGCCCCACCGCCCGAAGTATACTTTTGAGTAACAGTATATGCATAGCTTCAACTTCACTGGATGTTGCCAAATTTTTCTCAAAGTGGTTGTGCCAATTTTCATTTCCAACAACAAAGAGCAAGAGGTCCCGTTACTCTACATCCTAACCCCAACTTGGTACTGCCAGATGCTTTCGTTTTTGTTAATCTAATGGTGTGAATCAGCATCTACTTTTAGTTTTAATTTGCATTTTCCTTATTAATAAGTTTAAGCATCTTTCCCTGTGTTTATTGGCAATTGATGTTTCCATACCAGTAAATTGTATTTTAACCATTTTGCCCATTTTGACTAACCTCTCTTTCTCTCATTAAATTAAAGAGGTTCTTTATATATTCTGGATATTAATACTTTATTTCTTCCTAACTGTGAATTATCTTTTCATGTGCTCAAAGTTGTCTTTTGATGAACAAAAGTTCTTTCATTTTCACACAAATAGAATTTTTTAATTGTTACTATGGTTTGTGAGTTTGAAACATTTATGAAATCCTTTTCTCCATCAAGATGTTCTATTTTTGGTGTTGTTTAAATATATTTTTATTTATTTCAGAGAGGAAGGGAGAGGGAGAGAGAGAGATAGAAACATCAATGGTGAGAGAGAATCATTGACCGGCTGCCTCCTGCATGCCCCACACTGGGGATAGAGCCTGCAACCCGGGCATGTGCCCTGACTCAGACTGAACCGTGGCCTCCCAGTTCAGAGGTCGATGCTCAACCACACCAGTTGGACAAGATGGTCTATTTTCTTGTAAGTGTTTTTAATCTTTCATATTTCAGTATTTCTACAATTGGGTTTTTAACCCACATGATGCTAACGATGGCAGTGTAGTTTTATCCATATTAATAACCAAGTGGCAGTAAAATAAAATAACATTAATTGAATAGTCCATTTCCCATTGCGCTGCAGTGCCAGCCAGTTATGCATGGAGTGGGTCTGGCTCTCTGTCCTTTGCCAGGGACCCCCTGTCTGTGCCAATGACACTGCCCTGTCCTGAGAGCTGACAGGGAGAGTCCCTCACCTTGTTCTTCCCCTTCAGACTTGTTAGCAAAGCATGGAATGTGGAGGGAACCCCCCCCCCTTCCCATCAGCTCTTTCCGGCTAGTCTACACAGCACTGACTGCTTGCTCCACAGGTTGACCCACGAACGCGTCTCTCACCCTTTAATCTGCACATCCAGCAAAGGGTGGGAAGTGTTGTACTTCTTCAAGCTGAACGATTCATTTGAAGCCCATCTGAAAGCAGGCAGGCCATTAGCAGAACTGCATTCAGAAGAGAATCTCCGCGTGGTGATCAAACCTCACCTGGGGAGGGAGGAGGAGTCTGCCTAACTGCCTCCAACAAAGTCTGAGCTGCACCAAAGCCCAAGAAAGCCCCAGTCACAGGCTTCAGAGAATCGCAGACCTCGGATGAATAGCCAGCAGGGATGGGGGGTGGAGAGGAGTTTTGACTTGGTCCCTGCTGCTCCTCCTCTCTTTGGGGCTTTCCCAAGTGCACCTTCCCTCTCCCCCTGCCCATCCACTTCCTTCTTTTACCTGATAGGGCAAGAGGGAACTTTCCATTCTGCCTCTTCCAGGCCTCCCCTGGCTTCCTGAACTCTCAGAATCTAATGTAATGCTCAGATTTGCTCAGTCCAGGCTCCTACCACGAATGTGTATTCAATTCTCCTACAGAATCCCTGATTTCCATCTATGCATTTCTAACTGCTGTTTTACATGCGTTTATAGGTATCTTCAAAAGTGTTTTAGGGGGAGGTAAGATCTCGATATAGGTCCTATTGAGCGATAAGGAGCTGCACCTCCCGGAGATGAAACCACGTGTTCAAGAATCTGTGGTGTCTGGGGCTAGGACATCAGACTCCTGAAGCCACACCAGTGCCCTCTCTGTCTAAGTGCCCCTCCTCTCCCAGGGCCAGAACTAAAACTCCAGAGGCCAATATGGCGGGTGGCAACTTACCATGCTCCTGCTTGCTAAGCCTGTCCAGGAAACCAGAGAGAAAGCAGAACTTGGCTTCAAGGACTTTGGTACCCAGGCTGTGTGTGTGTGTGTGTGTGTGTGTGTGTGTGTGTGCGCTTGCATGAGCATGCTGTGTCTACCCACTTTAATAATTAAGTGTGCATCTGAAACTCTGCAGGAATGGTGACCCCGTCATGTCAATTCCTTTTTAATCCCCAAACCCTCAGGGCTCTATCTCAGGCACCAGGTTTTAAAGCTGCTCAGGAAAGGAGGAAAAACCTTGACACCAACATAAAAGCTCTATTGGCCCAGCAGGAGCTGTCATTTGCTATCAGCACGAAGGCCTTGCCTGGCAAGTGGGTTCAGAGGCTCTGTCCTGAATGCGGAAGAAAGAATGACAACAAATTCCGAGTGTGTCAGCACAGGTGAGGCTGGGCCCAGGCTGGGCTCCCTGGAACAGACGGGACTGCAGGAAGGCCCGGGCCGGGCAGGCCTGATTGGGACGGTCAGTCCACGGGGCCTTGCTCACAGGTGCACATCTCTCCGCCCCAGCGGCTCTCACACGTCGTGGCAATCAGAATCACCTGCACGCTCCTGCAAGCAGATGGTGGCCCCACCCCGGAGTGTCTGGACCATGGGGTCTTGGGAAGGGCGGGGGGGGGAGGCTGGGGATTTGAATTCCTACTCTGTTCCCAGGAAAGTGATGCTGCCAGAACACGGGCCACACGTGAGATCCATGGCTCCACTCAGTTCAGTTAAAGGTGATGAGACTCTCAGAGACCATAGAAGCGCCAGGCAGTGTGGGGACAGAGAAATGAATAACGCATCCTCTATCTCTCCAGCGCCTAAGAGCCAAGCACCTTCCCTGCCTCCTGCCAAGGTGTTTCTTAGCTTTTGCGATAAGCTTGTCTATCCAATAGGACCACCCAGGGATGTTGAAAACACAGACTCCTAGGCTCTGCCCATAAAACCTGGAGTTAGTACAGCTCCAATGGGATCCAGGAATCTGCATATTCAACAAGCTCCCAGGTAATTCTTAGCATCATGAATGTTTAAGACTGACTTGACTTAAAGCCTTGTTTTCCAAAAAGCCCAGAACTTCTAGGACATGGGGGGTTTCAGAGTAACCCATGCGTGCTCCCACTTCTACTCTCCATGACCCAGCACAAATTATCCTGAAGTACACTGGCTCTTTCGCATCAAGCATTCCGAATAAAGAGCTCTGGGATAACAAGGGACAAGATAAAGAAGAAAAAAGCAGTGAGACCAAGGCCGGGTGAATCTTATCAAGCCGGGGTGGAAGGCATGAGATGCTGAGAGGTGTCGGGAGGTGATGAGGTAGATTTCAAAATGACCACAATCCTTTGTAGGGCCTCCCCCAAAGATGTGCCACCTATCTTTCCACCCCTTGAATCTGAGCTGGCCTGTGACTGCTTTGATCAATAGAATGTGCCAGAAGGGACACTATGCAAGTTCCCATCCAAAGGTCTGACAGCTTCCCTTTTTGCTGTACTTGTAACCCTGCTGTTACCAGGAGAACAAGGCCAGCCGGTACTAGAAGAAGATGAAGCACACGAGGAAGCCTCAGTCCGTAGCTGCTTTAATCCTTCATAAGCCAGCAAGCCCCAGCCACAGACCACACACATGCCCAAGCAAGACGGGCCAGACCAGAACAACTGTCCTGCTGAGCCCAATTCAAACCACCTGCAGAAGCAAGTGCTAACTGGATGACTGTTACTTTAAACCACTATGTTGGGGGGTCGGGGGGTTGCATAGCCAAAGTTACCTGAGGCCAATAGAAGGGAGGCCAAGAAATGTCAGGGGGACCCTGACAAACAATTCCATCATTGGAGCATTTTGCCGTAGGCCAGATCTAAGTATTGTGCTTCTGCTGTATGATAAGGCCACTTTCTAGCTTCCCCAAACCCCCAAAATTCAAAGCTTTACACTGAGTAGTAAAGAGGAAGGACCTTCTAACACCTCAGCCTTGCTCACTGTCCATTGCTCTGAACTGCCATTTCCTCACTTATCTCTGTTCTCATCCAAGAAGGCAAAGCACATCAGTGCCCTGCACACACACATCTGAGGAGTGTCCTACAATGACCTTGATAATTGAACTCTGAAGAACTCTCCGTGCTGGGCATTCACACTGAGCTAACTCTTAGCGAATGGGAAGCTGAGAAGCAGGTGGCAAGCTGATGGATAACAGCAAGCAAGGCACCAGGGTCTGGAAACCAGTCCTGCCTGTTCTTCTTGGGAATCTTGGGACAGGCGCTTAACCTCCCTAGACTCCAGGTCTTCCGTGGTTGGATTCAATCGCTGCCCTGTTTCTAGGGACCTGGAGAACAGGGCATGAAGCGCAGCTAAGAGATCTGGGCCACAGTTCTGGACGAGCTGGCTTTGAGGGTGTGTCACCTGTGCAGCTGCAAGGCCCAGGGCTCAGAAGAGCCCCCTGCTTGTTGTAGTGCTCAACTGTCCTCATCTTGAAATTCTTTGTCATTTTATCTTTGAACTTGGGTTTTGTAAGTGGAGTCCTGTGGGCCAATGGAGCACGCACATGAGCAGAGGAGATCGACACAGCTCCTGGCTGCCATGGTCTCCAATGGTGCTCAGGATCAACAGTGTTCAGGTTCCCTGAAGCAGGGGGTCCCGCGGGGGTGAGGCCAACAGAGTCCTAACGAAGCATGCCCGACTCCGGAGACCAGGTTCAGTGACGCAGATCTAAGTTTATTGTGTAAGTGCAGCAACATATATAACATTCCAAACCAATCAGAAGTTTACACCATCCTTAAGGCAACCAATGGTAGGAAAGATCAGGGTACTATGTAGGGGCTCTAGGAGGCTTGCTCAGGCGGGCGTTGCCACTTCCCGGTGTGCTGAGGAAGCTTGTATAGGTGGAGTGTGCTCAAGCCATTGATTCCGCCACTGCACTGAGATAAATCTCCTGAGCTCTTCCCACAGTTCCCCACGAGCACAGAACGTCAGTGGAACCACAGTGTGGAGACTTTCACAAGAATCAGGTCTGTGGCTGAATAACAGGGACAGGGACAGGGACAGCCTTGAGAGACTGTGCTCTCTGTTCAAACCAGAACTTCATTAAAATGCAGAACGAGTTCTGAAAAGGGTGAGCAACCAGGGTTGTGACATGAATGCGCAGACTCCCCCCCCAAAATTCATGTGTTGCCATCTGTTAGGATGACTGTTATTTTAAACCACCGAATGGGACCTTTTGGAAGTAGGGTCTGTGCAGATACAGTTAGTTAACTGAGGTCCCCCTGGAGTCGGTGGACCCCACTCCAGTCTAACTGGTATCTGATAAGAAGGGGAAGGTCAGACACCGACAGGCACACAGGAAGATGGGAGTGAAGCTGTCAAAAGCCACGCAGCCACCAGAAGCGGGAGAGAGACTGGGAAGCTCCCTCCTTCCCTAGCGCCTCAGAGGGCAATCGCCCCATCAGCACCCATCTCAGACTCCAGCCTCCAGAGCGTGAGCCCACGCATGTCTGCTGTTTGTGCCGCTCAGTTTGTGGCCCTTTGTTACAGCAGCCCCAGCAAAGTAAGTCAGAACCTGACCCCATCCCGTCTTCTTCGTATGGTTTCCCTGTGTTCGTCACCACTAGGCCCTAGAGCAGTGATGGTGTACCTTTTGAGCTCGGCGTGTCAGCATTTTGAAAAACCCTAACTTAACTCTGGTGCTGTGTCACATATAGACATTTTTTGATATTTGCAACCATAGTAAAACAAAGACTTATATTTTTGATATTTATTTTATATATTTAAATGCCATTTAACAAAGAAAAATCAACCAAAAAAATGAGTCCGCGTGTCACCTCTGACACGCGTGTCATAGGTTCACCATCACTGCCCTAGAGGAAAGACTGGCAACGGCGAACCCCTCTCCCTTTCCCTCCTTTCTGACTCATCACCAGGCCAAAGGCAGAGCTGGCTCAATGAGCAGGTGTCAGGAGGTGAAACTGAGGAACAGCTGAGTTCAAATAGAGACAGGCTCTCAGACAGCAGGCAGGAGGTGGTGTGTGGAAGGACTGAACGAAAAGGGAAAAAAGAGAGGACTCCTGGACATGGACAACAGTGTGGTGATTGCGGGGGTGGAGGGGGGTAGGTGGAGGTGGTAGAGCATGGAGGGAATAAAACATGATGGAAAAGATCAAATAAAAATTTTAAAAATGATGTATTCTCATTTGAGATGAGCTTGAAAGAGAAAATAGCAGCTGAGTTCATTTTGTGCAGCATTTCTACTGTTCTGCTCAGAGCAAAATACATATACATATATAAGCTACGGAACACGAATTATGTAATTTCATTGATTCTATGAGTTAAATCCTCTTATATTTGCATTTAAAAAGAGGCACCACACAATATAAAGATGAACGTGCTTCTAATTAAAATTTAACTTTAACTCACTTAGAACAGCATTAAGAGCCAATATAAAACACCACGACAAGTTGAAAAAGAGATCGTGGAAGAAAGAAAAAAGCTTTTTACTTCACCACCTTTAATGGCGCTTCATTTCCCAGTTTGTTTGTGTTTTACAAAAGGACCTGCATTCTCATTCTGCACTGGGCCCTGCACGCCATGCAGCTGGTCCCGTTTTAAACCCACCAAGAGCTGCAGGACCTGATGTTCCTACTCGGGTGCTGTGACCTTTTAGCTTTTCCCCAACTCCAAATCTAGGTAGTTCCTGATGTTATTTCTTATAACTATTCATATACCTATAGCAAACACAAATTTTACATCATCACAGTGCTCAGGTGTGTGAAATGTTGCCTTTTCATTTCTCCATAACAAATAACTTAGTTCTCAGGACTTTTTTTACCACTGATGGAGGGAGGGAAAAGCCGACTTAAGGAAACTCAATGACTTTGGGGTTTGAACTCAGTAATTCAGGATACGCTCCCTGCAAACTCCACACACACACACACACACTGCTCATCTTTAAACCCAGGGAGGGATTAAAATCGGGGAAGAGCCCTGACCTGTTTGGCTCAGTGGATAGAGCCTCGGCCTGCAGACTCAAGGGTCCCAGGTTCGATTCCGGTAAAGGGCATATATCTTGGTTGCGGGTACGTCCCCAGTGGGGAGTGTGCAGGAGGCAGCTGATCGATGTTTCTCTCTCATCGATGTTTCTGACTCTCTATCCCTCTCCCTTCCTCTCTGTGGAAAACCAATAAAATATAGTTAAAAAAATAAAATAAAAATAAAATCAGGGAAGAAATTCCAACTTACCTTCACGGGAGTTCATCCACGCAGACTTGTGAAGGTCTGAAATCCCCGTTAGTCTCCGGCCTTCGGTCCTCCTCCCTCCGCAGGTGTGGCTGAGATGCTGGAGGCCCGCTCTGCCCTCCAGCCCACACAGCTTCTTTGCATCAGTTCATGCTCACAGGGAAGCCCTCCCAGGTCCAGAAGCCTGCCTCAGCCTCTCCTCACTTCTCTGGGGCCTGCTGGGGCCTCAGGTACCTGACTCAGTCCTCTTAGCCTAGGTCAGGGGTCAGCAAACTTGGCCCAGGGGCCAAATCTGGCCCACTGCTGTTTTTATAGATGAACTCTTTGGAGTGCGGTCAGGCCCACACACTTACATTTTGTCCATGACTGCTTGCACTCTTCAATGAAGTAGGTGTGACAGAGAATGTACAGCCCACAAGCAAAAATACTTATCATTTGACTCTTTATAGAAAAAGTTTGCCAACCTCCGGCCTCAACACCCTGGCTGTTTCTTCCACTGACTGTTCTATCAGTGCAATAGATGTTCTTTTCTTCTTGGGCAGGTTTGCTGCCTGCTCAGGGAGCAAGGCTTCAGTCCTCTCTGCTTTGCACCATCCTCCAAAATTGACTGGAGTTTCCAGCTACCCACTAGGAAGGCTGGCCTTTGCCTGTGTCCCAAGACGGAGACTCATCCTTGTCTTAACCCTGGTGACATTCTCTCTGCTTGTCCTCCACCACCAGGAAGCCTTCCGGTCATGTCCCCTCTTTGGACAAGGAAACTGATTATATATCATCAGACTCAGGCATGTGTATTAGTTAGCTGTTGCCGTATAAAAAATTATCCCAAATTTCACAGCTCAGCCAAATAAACATTTACAACCTCATGGTGTCTATGGGTAAGGACTAGTTGGTCATGACTAGTTAGGTGTCTCTGCCTTACGGTCTCTGCCAAGATTGCAGTCAACCTGTCACTGGCTGAGCTGCTGTCATCTCAAGGCTCATGAAGGGAGGAGCCACTTCCAAGCGCACCCACATGGCCTCTCCACAGGGCTGCTTCAGGGCCTGGCAGTGGCTTCCCCAGAGTGAGCCATCCAAGAAAGGGTGAGAGGCAGCTCCCAAGACGAAAGCCACCGCCTCCTTACACTCTGTCCGTGAGTGACATCTCATCACTTCTGCCACTTGCTATTCTATCTGACCTAATGAGCCATACTCCATTTATGGCTCTTACAACCACCATATCACTCTAAGGCCTATGACAAACTCCAGCCTCAAAATACCTTCTGTCAAAAATAAAACCAAAAAGCAAAGCTCTTGCAGTAGAAAGCCCGGCTCCCAGACCACTGTGTCTACTGCTGTCTCTGCAATCTCATTCAGACATTTGTCGGAAAACCATTTGGAAATGCCTCCGTGCTGCTCCCCTTGATCTCACTCCTCCCCTGAAGGCAATGAGTGCTTGGTGACCGAAACAAAACAAGAACCAGAGAGGAAAATCTTCCAATTTCATCCTGCCATATTTACTTCACAAGGCATCTTGGATGTCTGAAATCGATCTGTTGAAGCAAAGGAATCAGGCAGATAAGATGAACCAGATGGATGGGGATTGACAGAGCATGTGCCATAAATAGTCCACCGTTGTAAGCATGGGACTGTCTGAGTAAGTATTTAGAGGTCAGCAAGCAAGTCTTCCAGGATCGGATCATTGGAAGACACTGGCTAGAGAAAATCAAAGTCATTGCTCAACTGGAATCCATTCCTCACACATATGCATTCTCCTCTCTCTGGTGCCTCCAGGCTCCATCCTCAATCTCACAACAGCAAGTTTCACACTCTTCACTTGGAGATCTCAGCCTTGAGCAAGATCAAAGTTAAGTGTTCTCCCAGCATCATGAAGATTGAAAACATTTCTTCACCTCTCTCCTTCTAAGAATAAGTAACAGTAAAAACAACAGCTACTGTCTCCTGCATACATATTATCACTTACATTATCTCATTTAATTCTCATCCTCACATCAGCCCTGCCAGAGAATTTTTTTTTTTCAGATGGATGACCAGCTCAGAGAAATAAATGCATTTTCCGCAGATCACACAGTCATAACATAGACAGTATACACCTGTATCTATCTGAGTCCTGAGTCCATTCTCTCTGCAGTGTGAAAGATTTGGGGGAAATATAATTTCCACATTAAAAAATATATAAGTATATCATGCATAGAAAAAAATCAATGTGTATTGTTAAAATCAAGTAAATGCAAGCTTTTGGTCTGGGATTGGATACACATAGAGATCTCTGGAAAGATGGGTTTCCTCTTGGTTGCCCTTGAACTTTCCTTCATAAAAAAAAGTTCAAGATGGTTGGAGTGTGGTCTCATGCACCAAAAGGTTGCAGGTTCGATTCCCACTCAAGGCACATTCCTAGCTTGCGGGTTCTACCCTCGGTCGGGAGCATATGGGAAGCAACCCATCGATGTTTCTCTCTCTCTCTCTCTCTCTCTCTCTCTCTCTCTCTCTCTCTGTAAAAATGATAAAACACTATATCCTCAGGTGAGGATTAAAAAAATATATTTTTAAAGTTCAAGAAGCATAACTAATGCCCTGTGTCCCCACAAGTAAGCAAACAAGTTAAAAACAGCAAGACACCAGATAAAATTTTTTTGATTTTTTGTTTGTAATACAGTCTTGATTCCTGTGGGGCCCTCTCAGCACAGCAACTTCTCCCGAACAAGTGAAAATGATTGGGGTGTTTCATCCCTGCCCCGCCCTCCCTGCCTCTGAGTCTCTGATACAATCCTACTGAGACCCTTACAGGGAAATGAGACGTTTTGATTTGTTTGTTGATTTCAAAGGCAAGTCCCTGGGAAATACCACAGCAATTGTGTTCCAATTCACCTGAGTAAAATGTGTTTGCTTATTAGAAAACCATCTTTGCAACAGGAGCAAGCCGAGCAGAAGATGCAGAGATCGGGAAGGCGGGGGCCCACGGAGGCGCCCAGAAAGTCATGAAGTCCCTGCGACGTACGATTGTGTCAGGCTGGACACGAAAGGCAAGGGAGAAAAGTGGGACAGTTGGAGGAGCACCACTCAATCATTTAGACTCCAGTCCCCGAGAACTGGGTCATCACCTTGAACGAATAGATAACGGCCATTAGAGAGCGACTACGTGTCACCAACGCTGCCCGTGTGACCTCATCTGGGCCTCACAAAGACTTTCTGGGGTAAGAACTGTTATTCCATGTTACATGTGAGTAAAATGAGGCAAAAGGTCCAGGAACTTCCTGAGGTCACTGAGCTAAAAGGGAGAGGTGAGGGGGGATGGGAGATATCTGTAATACTATTAACAATAAAATACATTTTATAAAAGAAAAAATAGTACAGCAGCACCACCTGGTGGGTGAGCACAGCCAGGGCCTGGGTGGGTGGCTGCCCAGAGAGGGCATGGGAGCTCCGGGCCCCCCAGACTTTGTTCTGAACTGTACCCTTTATAATAAACCAGTAAATGTTTAAAAAGAAGCAGCAGAGTGAGGCTCCCTCCTGGAGCCTGGTTCTGCGGGGCCGTCGGGCGCAGCACAGGCTGTACCCTAGAAATCGCCTTATTGTAAGTCATCACATTCTCTTCCTCTGTAATTGGAAGCTCCACGCCTCTGGGGAAGCAGAGGTCAGCGAAGCAGCTGCTCGAGTTCATCACCTGGAAGAGCCAGGGCTGTGGAGCAGCCCCTGCCGGCCCCAAGGGGTGATGGCTCAGGGTTTGCCAGAAGCTGCTGCCAGCCTCGTGCCGGCATCTGCCCACGCTTCTGCCCACAATCACCTGAAGGACAATGGCTTGGCCTTCTCTTCCACTTCCCGCATCTCCCCTGAGTGCCTCTGACTGTCTGAATAAAAGCCAGAACCACACGAGGACCAGAACGGTGGGGCGTGCAAGTCTCCATTCTTCCCTCGGGACAGCGGAGCGGGGACAAGGAGGCGGCAGTGTCACTGAGCTGACCACAGAGGATCCCGCCAAAATGCTGCACGGTCTGCGCCTCCCTAATTCCTAATGCCGTTTACAAACCCGGGACCATGGAAAGGAATTTTGTGGTGGATGCCATCATCCTATTATTAGTCTACTGCTGCATAACAAACCACCCAACACTTTATGATGTAAAACCACCGTGTATTTGATTCACGATTCCCTGGGCAACAATTTAGGCTGCGTGGAGCCGGTCCCTCGCGTGTGCATGGTCAGCTTCCTTCCAAGAAGTCAGAGGCCCTCCTGGGCACTGGGGTGGCTGGCTGTTGGCTGGGACGGTCAGGGACACAGGGACACATTGCTCTGCCCTCCGGCACATTAGCCCAGGCTCATGTCTGTGGGGGCTGCTGGGCTCCAAGGATCTGAATAGAAGTTGCAAAACCTTTGGGTGCCTGGGCTCTGAACAGGTGCGCCCTTTCAACCGCATTCTATTGGCCTGGCCAACGCAAGTCACCAGGCCCGCCCAGGGTTAAAGGGAGGGGAAGTCAACCCACCTACTGCTGAGAGGCGCAAATGGAATCACATTCCAATGGGGATACACGCGCGGAGCAGGACGTGCACATGTGTAAACGTCTGCAAGACCTCAGCTAATTTGGGGGAGGAGAGGGGTTAATGAAGTTTGACGTGTTCTTAAAAGCCCCTTTGCAGGACTTTGACACGTGAAAGTAGGTTGTTCATGTCCAAGAGGAAGGCGCATGGGTGATGTCCCCAAGAAGCCCTGTGGGTTTTGTGCATCACGTGGGTCTGGTGCTCAGAGAACGGTGCTTGGAAAACAGCACTTCCCCACCCCCCGCCCCATCCTCCCCAGGAGCTCCCAGCCAGAATCCCGGAAGAGATCTGTTCTCATAATTCCGGGAATGAAGGGCCAGCACCATGGATGGGGCAGACACCACTGTGGGGGAGACGCCAGTTTTACAGCAGGGCTGGCAGGGGAAATAAAGCGCCACGCGGGCCCCGACCCCTGCTTCCAGCCCGGAGCGCAGCGGGCTCGAGGCTCCCTGAGGTCATTATTGCCTGCACGCTGGTGGCCGAGCAATAACTCCGCGCGTATGGAAAGCGCTCCCTCTGAGGAGCGCCAAGGAATTTACAATCACTTTTTTTTTTTTAACATTTTTTTTTTTATTGCTTAAAGTATTACAAAGGGTATTACATATGTATCCATTTTATCCCCCCGCCCTAGACAGTCCCCTAGCCTCCCCTATCACCCAGTGTCTTATGTCCATTGGTTATGCTTATATGCATGCATACAAGTCCTTTAGTTGATCTCTTACCCCACTACCTCCTGCCCCCCAACCCTCCCCGGCCTTCCCGCTGCAGTTTGACAATCTGTTTGAGGCAGCTCTGCCTCTGTATCTATTATTGTTCAAAAGTTTATAATGGTCTCTATTGTCCATGAATGAGTGAGATCATGTGGTATTTTTCCTTTATTGACTGGCTTATTTCACTTAGCATAATGCTCTCCAGTTCCATCCATGAAGTTGCAAATGGTAAGAGTTCCTTCCTTTTTACAGCAGCATAGTATTCCATCGTGTAGATGTACCACAGTTTTCTAATCCATTCATCTACTGATGGGCACTTAGGCTGTTTCCAGATCTTAGCTATGGTGAATTGTGCTGCTATGAACATAGGGGTGCATATATCCTTTCTGATTGGTGTTTCTGGTTTCTTGGGATATATTCCTAGAAGTGGGATCACAGGGTCAAATGGGAGTTCCATTTTCAGTTTTTTAAGGAAACTCCATACTGTCTTCCATAGTGGCTGCACCAGTCTGCATTCCCACCAGCAGTGCACAAGTGTTCCTTTTTCTCCACAACCTCTCCAGCACTTGTCGTTTGTTGATTTGTTGATGATAGCCAGTCTGACAGGTGTGAGATGGTACCTCATTGCTGTTTTGATTTGCATCTCTCGGATGATTAGTGACTTTGAGCATGTTTTCATATGTCTCTTGGCTTTCTGGATGTCCTCTTTTGAAAGGTGTCTATTTAGGTCCTTTGCCCATTTTTTGATTGGATTGTTTATCTTCCTTTTGTTAAGTTGTATGAGTTCCCTATAAATTTTGGAGATTAGGCCCTTATCAGATATGTCATTGGCAAATATGTTTTCCCACACAGTGGGTTTTCTCGTTGTTTTGTTGATGGTTTCTTTTGCTGTGCAGAAGCTTTTTATTTTGATGTAGTCCCATTTGTTCATTTTTTCTTTAGTTTCAAGTGCCCTAGGAGCTGTATCAGTGAAGAAATTGCTTCGGCATATGTCTGAAATTTTCTTGCCTTTGGATTCTTCTAGAATTTTTATGGTATCCTGTCGTACATTTAAGTCCTTTATCCATTTTGAGTTTATTTTTGTATATGGTGTAAGTTGGTGGTCTAGTTTCATTTTCTTGCATATATCTGTCCAATTTTCCCAACACCATTTATTGAAGAGACTATCTTGGCTCCATTGTATGTTCTTGCCTCCTTTGTCAAATATTAATTGAGCATATTGGTTCGGGCCGATTTCTGGGCTCTCTATTCTATTCCATTGATCTATATGCCTATTCTTGTGCCAGTACCAGGCAGTTTTGAGAACAGTGGCTTTGTAGTACAACTTGATATCTGGTATTGAGATCCCACCTACTTTGTTCTTTTTCAGGATTGCTGCAGCTATTCGGGGTCTTCTTTTATTCCAGATGAATTTTTGGAGAGTTCGTTCTAGATCTCTGAAGTATGCTGTTGGTATTTTAATGGGAAGTGCGTTGAATTTATAGATTGCTTTGGGTAGTATGGACATTTTAATGATGTTGATTCTACCAATCCATGAACACGGTATGTTCTTCCATCTGTTTATGTCTTCCTCTATGTCTTTTTTCAACGTCCTGTAGTTTTCTGAGTAGAGGTCTTTTACCTCTTTAGTTAAGTTTATTCCTAGGTAGCTTAATTTTTTTGGTGCAATGGTAAACGGGATTGTTTTTATAATCTCTCTTTCTGAAAGTTCACTATTGGTGTATAGAAATGCCTCAGATTTCTTGGGGTTAATTTTGTATCCTGCTACATTGCCAAATTCATGTATTAAGTCTAGTAGCTTTTTGATGGAATCTCTAGGGTTTTGTATGTATAATATCATGTCATCTGCAAATAAGGACAGTTTTACTTCCTCTTTTCCAATTTGGATGCCTTTTATTTCTTCTTCTTGCCAAATTGCAATGGCTAACACTTCCAGTACTATGTTGAACAGGAGTGGTGAGAGGGGGCATCCCTGTCTTGTTCCTGTTCTTAGGGGAAATGGTGTTAGTTTTTGTCCGTTGAGTATGATGTTGGCTGTGGGCCTGTCATATATGGCTTTTATTATGTTGAGGTATGATCCTTCTACTCCCACCTTGCTGAGAGTTTTTATCAAAAATGGGTGTTGAATTTTGTCAAATGCTTTTTCTGCATCAATTGATATGACCATGTGGTTTTTTTCTTTCAATTTGTTTATGTGATGTATCACGTTTATTGATTTGCGGATATTGTACCATCCTTGCATCCCTGGGATAAATCCTACTTGGTCATGGTGTATGATCTTTCTGATGTACTGCTGGATCCGATTTGCTAAGATTTTGTTGAGGATTACAATCACTTATTAATTAATCCTCAGCCCCCACCTGAGAGGAGGGTGGGTGATTACCATCTTTGACAGATGTGTGAAGTGGGCCGAGGGAGACAAAGTGACATTAAGCGTCTGCCCAAGGTCACTGCGTCGTCTAACTCGCTGGCCACGCGCCCAGCTCTGCCCACCTCTAGCTCCCAGCTGCGCGGATGCTCCTCGGCGCTGGGGTCCAGCCCGTTCAGGAACTTCTGCGTTTTTCAGATCAAATGGGAGGATTCTGTTGCTCCAATTCCCGGGGCAGGGGGTGGGGTTCCTGTCCTGGTTTGGGTTGGGTGTTGACATGCGCAGTGTTCAGTCCACCGCTTGGGTGTCCCTGAAGAGCTGCTCTCACTGCGTTACTTTGCATGTTGCTCAGACACATCAGTTACTCGGGGTGTGTGGTTCCCGAGGTGAACAGGGAGCCATGGCAGCTCAAGGTGTGAGACAGGGACCCTGAGATCATGGGGGACGCCTGTGTCTCCAATTTTCTTTTCCTTCCTTCCTTCCTTCCTTCCTTCCTTCCTTCCTTCCTCCCTCCCACCCTCCCACCCTCCCTTCCTTCCTTCCTTCCTTCCTTCCTTCCTTCCTTTCTTTTTCTTTCTTTTAATATACTAGAGGCCCAGTGCACGAAAATTTATGCATTTGGGGAGGTCTCTCAGCCCAGCCTGCATGCTCTCAAAATCCGAGACCCCTCGGGTAGAGTCCACTCCCATCACAGCATGCTATGGTGCCCTGGAGCCTGCGGGGAGGGGGAGGGACCCAGAGGCCAGTCCGATGGCAGCATGGCTCCATTCCCACAGCTCCCTCCTACCGCTGTGCCATGGGTGGCCGGGACCCAGGACTGATTCCCGCCATGGGCCACCAGGACCCAGGACTGACTCCCGCCACACCGGCTGAAACCCTAGGCTGGTGTTCGGTTGTCCATCCAGACATTTAGGTCATAACAGACCCTGGCTCTTTATATATTAGGACTTTTACTAGAGGCCTGGTGCACAGAAATCTTGCACTGGGTGGGGGGTGGGTGAGGCCCTCAGCCCTGCCTGTGCCCTCTCGCAGTCCGGGACCCCTTGGAGGATGTCCGCCTGCCACCTCAGGCCCAATTCCCCAGGGATCAGGCCTAAGCCAGCAGTCAGACATCCCTCTCACAGTCCAGGGCTCTCACAGTCTGGGACCCCTTGCTCCTTACCACCCACCTGCAGCGGTGGCGGGAGCCTCTCCTGAGTTCCACCACAGCTGCGCTCACCAGCTGTGAGCCAGGCGTCTGGCTGAGCGGCGCTCCCCCTGTGGGAGCACTGACCACCAGGGGACAGCTCCTGCATAGAGCGTCTGCCCCCTGTTGGTCAGTGTGCATCATAGCGACCTGTCATTCTGCTGGTTATTCTGCTGTTTGGTCAATTTGCATATTAGGGTTTTATTATATAGGGTTGATTTCAGAGAGTAAGGGAGAGAGAGAGAGATAGAAACATCAATGATAAGACAGAATCATTTATCAGGTGCCTCCTGCACATCCCACACTGGGGAATAAGCCACAACCTGGGCATATGCCCTGACCAGGAAACGACCAGGTTCATAGGTCAAGGCTCAACCACTGAGCCACACCGTTTGGGCCAGGGTCTTGTATTTTTACTGTAATATCCGATCAGGAGATAAACACAGACTTGCTGGTCTAACAGACCATACTTACGCCAACGCTCAGTAGACTGGGCATTGTAACAGAATGTGTTTTTGGTTAGCAGCTGAACACATTCGCAGAAAACACTGCTCTCTCCAGAGGAGCCTTTGGGATTGCTTTCAGGCATCCTTTGCGATTTCTTTTCAAAAGGCCCCCTTACCTACGAATGTGTTTTCCACACATACAAAGGAAACCAACCAGCATGGGGAGGAAGAACCGTCACCTCGAAAGGAGAGCTACGCGCTCCGCTGAAAACCCAGCTGAGAGGGAAAGAGCCCAACTAGGCAGAGAGCCTGGCCCGTGCTCTGAGAGCAGCTGCTGGCAAAGGAGAACAGACACTTTGGGCACAAAACCCTCGGAACCCCTACATACAAAGCATGGTGACTTCCAGGGTCCATTAATGGAAGGAGGATTTGCAATGTTTGCAATTTTAAGAAATACTGTTTGTGTGTGATACAAAGTTATGCCAACTGGTGGAACTCTTTCCTTCCTTCCTTCCTTCCTTCCTTCCTTCCTTCCTTCCTTCCTTCCTCCCTCCCTCCCTCCCTCCCTCCCTCCCTCCCTCCCTCCCTCTCTCCTTCCCTTCCTGTCTCCTCCCTCCCTCCATTCCTGTCTCCTCCCTCCCTCCTTTCCTTCCTTCCTCCCTCCCTTCCTTCCTTCCTTTCCTCCCTCCCTCCCTCCTTTCCTGCCTCCTCCCTCCCTGCCTCCTCCCTCCCTCCCTCCCTCCCTGCCTTCTTCCTTCCTTCCTTCCTTCCTTCCTTCCTTCCTTCCTTCCTTCCTTCCTTCCCTCTTTCATCAAATGTTTACTGAGCACTTACTTTGTCGAAGTCCTTGTTCCTGCCTCTGGAGGGATGCACCCCAAGCTGGCAGCCTGCAATAGAAATGCGGTGAATTAATATTCTTGACTCTCTCTCCCCACTCCTCTGCCTTCAGGCTGGTGAGACATTGTGGCTCTGCCTGGGTGTGTTGTTGGTCCCATCCTGGCAGATTAGGATGCAAGCAGAAGTCCACCCTAGGACACAATCTAGGAAGGCTCCATAGAGACAGATACTCCAGGTCTCAAAGGAGGGAGGCCATGATGGAGGAGCTGCAGTTGGAAGGAACAGAGTGTCACCCAGGAGTCCAGATCATGGCATGTGGCAGGGGTACCTCAGCTACCTGGTGGCAGGCAGAGTGGGCATGGTGGGGAGGCAGTGTGTCCTGGTGTGCGGGGATTGGCCCCAGCTTGCCGCTATTGGCTCATATCAGGAGGTTCCTGTCATACCACACTAGCATCCCTCACCCTCATGCTTCCTCTCACTGGGAGCTACCTCACTTCCTTTCTGTTCCTGGGTCCTGAGATCCACCTTGCATGTCTGCGTATGATGGGGACGATATGTCCTCACATATGTTCTTACTAAATGCTCATGACTGGGTGAGACTTATTATCTTCAACCAGACCTTTTCCCTCCCATTGGCCCTCACCCACAAAATCCTCTTGATTAGATTCCAAAGCCACATCTGGTTGGTTCAAACCTCACCTCCACCTCTGCATAACCCCAGGTGAAAGATTTAACTCCCAAACCCCGTGGCTTGCATGCCACATGTTTCACAGGGTCATTGTGACAGAGCAATGAGATGCTCTTTGTGTGGCCCTCAGTCAATGTTAATTTGCTTTCCAACTTCTCTCTTTGTTCCTGTGGCAAGTTGCTCACACAACTGTATTTGACTTGGGTGACAGACTGCTTTGTAGAAAAATTAGTGACAAATAGCCCTTTAATGGATGATGAGTAATTCAAAGGACTGGGAAGTAGAATCTGTATTGAGCGTAAGGTAACAAAGATAGAGATCAGAGGCATAGCCTTGGGGGAGGGGGGGAGGATCATAACTGATTTGCATATGCACATTTACCAGGGAGTCGGAAAACAGTCATTTGTTATCAAACCCTATAATTTCAAATATTTACAAAGCATGTATCAACTCCACATAACCATATTTTGGAAGGTAATCTCCCAGAGATTTGCCACACAAAAATGCACTCTATATTTAAAGAAACGACAACAACAACAAGAAGCACCAAGTTGTTATCAAAAGGGGGTGTAAATATGATACAAAATGAGCCAGGTGAGAATAAACTGTGAGGCTGGGAGGCTTTGCTTGCTTTGGGTAGGTCCTTGAGTGACTGCCAGCATCAGTTTCTATGTAAAGTAGTGAAATACGGGCCACACACAGTGCCAAGTTTGGCGGCCATCTGAGAGGTAGCAACTAGTGGATAATGAGTTAGCACAGACAGCTTGGAGACATCTCTATTTTTTTCTGACCTATTTAGGAAGGATTCAAAAAAGGTCCAACAAGAAGCAAAGAGAAATTCTAACTTTACCCAAACAGTCTATTGCCTCATCTCTGTTCACCAGCAGGCACCTGAGCCACAGGAGCTCCTGGGGGAGGAGTACCCAGCCCTGGGGGACCCATCCCCTCCCTGGGCCCAGCGGGAGCCCCCAGAACCCAGCCCTCACCTGTCTCCCGCCTGGAGCCTGCTCAGCACAACGTTGCTATCGCTCTGCGCTCTAAAGAAAGACAAGTGTCTTCGCCTGCATTTTATTTTGAGCCAAACACACCTTGGGCCAATCCAAAGGCGATGATGATTCTCTGGCCCTTCCTCCCTACTATGTGTATGACTCCCATAAGGCATACACATAGTAGGGCTTAGTTAACAGCAGTAATGACTCTGGGGACAGAGGGCCTGTTAGCATTCCAAGCCAGCCCCAGCCTAGCAGTTTCCCTCACAAAGCAAGAACTAGGAAAACCCGAGAGAGACGACCAGCCCGACGCTCACCACCCAGGGAAGGTGACTCCTCTCCAGTTACTAAAAGAGGCAGAAAAAGCAAGATGCAGTCCACAGAGCCGCAGTCATAGGTGATCACAGGGCCACACGGGCGGCAGACATTGGTCCCATAAGTCACACACGTAGTAGGCAGAATGGGCACAGTCATGTTGGTAAGATGGTTGGGACACACACACACACACACACACACACACACACACACACACACACGAGAGGTATTTTCTTCAAAGAGGCATATACAAAGGATAAACTCTGATTTTCCTCAGCAAATTCGGACCTCTCCATGTTCTGCATTGAAGTCCTCGTGTGACACCCGTGAGCAAACCCAGCGTCAGGTGGGCAGGCCTGCATGTTTCCCATAGCGACACACGGTTGTGGCTGTGGCGCATGGAGTGGAGGCCCTCTGCAGAAGGCAGGAGTGCCGCTGAGCTTGAAGCAAAAGCAGTGTCCAAGGCCCCAGAGCACCCCAAACGCCCCTGGCCTTCGATCACCGATTACAATGTAGTAGGACAAGCATCACCGTTTTCATTCAAATCAACTGCACGGCTGGGAGACGGTTGTAAATTTTATTCAGTAACCAGAGTGGCTTTATTGTTGAGGCCATGGCAGGAATACACATTGGCCAGATTTCTGGCCCATAAAAAGGGCAGCACTGGAGTCTGGCAGAATGTGAAGCTGAGAAGAGCAAGTCTTCTGAGGATTTATGTGCAAATGAACTTCAAGTGCAAATCGGGAAAACTGGGTCCTTTAACACTGCTCTCCTCTTGAAATATTTGTCCAAACCTTTGAACTGAGCCCAACGATTCAGGGTTGCAACGGTGCGGTGTTCTCAAAAACTTATCAAATATTAAAAAACCCATTTTGCGGCAAAACTAAACTTTACATGCTGAAAAGGCAGCATCCCACTGAAGCAAACTTCCCTTTTGTTTTCCACCAAGAGAAACGCAAGCATGTTTTCACCTGGACATTCTGTGATAGAAGATTTCTTTGTCCTTTTGTTGCGGAATCAGTAAGTAGCTGGCAACCAGGGCATTTTTACCACATTCATCCTGAACTCTCGCTACAGGATGTCAGTCTCTGAGCAAGTCACAGACCTCAGTCCTGAGGACTGGGTGGACGCAGGAAAAGATGGAATTTGTCTCCAGAGACCTCCAGTCCTGCTCTGGAGGAATTAAATGGGCAACACAGCGATGGTCTCTGGGGCCTGAAGTGGTCCGTGGATGCTCTCTGCAGAAGGCAGTGTTTAGCTGAGCTTGAAGCCAAAGGAGGGTGTAGATAGTGAGCTACTCCCTATTTCCATGACTTTACACACACTATTCCCTCTACCTGGAATGCCCTCTCCATTTCATCTTCTCAAAAATCACCTCTTGCCCCAACGACGTAACTCAGTGGTTGAGCATTGACCTATGAACCAGGAAGTCAGGGTATGATTCCAGGTCAAGGCGCATGCCCAGGTTGCTGGCTCCATCCCCAGTGTGGGGTGTGCAGAAGCAGCCGATCAATGAATCTCTCTCATCATTGATGTTGCTCTCTCTCTCTCTGAAATCAATAAAATATATATATATATATATATATATATATATATATATATATATATATATATATTAAAATCAACCCTCGGCCATGGTCAAGTAGCAAAGTTGGATAGAGCGCTGTGTAGCTTAGTTGGTTAGAGCATCATTCTGATATGCCATCCCTGGCCACAGCAACCAATGTATACATAAATAAATAGAACAACAAACCTCTCTCTCTCTCTTTCTCTCTCTCTCTCTCCCCCTCTCCCCTTTCTCTCTCAAATAATTTTTTTTTTTAATCACCCCTTCTTCCTTTACGAATCTCTAAGTCTAAAGTCAGGACACCTTCCCACCAGACCCGCCTCCCAGGCCCGCTCGTCCCTTCCTGTTTCCTCAGGTCACTCAGCCTTTGCAGATTCTGTCAATTACACGGGGAGCCCTTGACAGGGGAGCTGGGCTCAACACATGACTTCCAGACCCGAGGCGAGCGGAGATTGTCCCGTGGTGGTGATGTAGAGCTCCGCTTCCTGTAACAAGATCCCATTAGCCACGGGCTCCACTGCTGAAAACACATGCTCTGTACAAAAGGTGACTTGTCTGGAAATTTTTCTTGAAACTAGAAAGGTTGTCAGAATTTTAAGTGCTCCAGAGGAGGTGGCTATTTCGGTGCTCTGATTCAGATTCCTTCGCCCTGGGGGGAGAGCCGATGAAAACCTGGACAGAAAGATAGGCAGCTCCTCACTCGTCTGGGGGATCTTTCCCGTTATTTCTGACCGGGTGGATCGAGGGCCAGGAGGCATTCGGAAGGAGGGGAGATTCTGTTGTAGAGACGGAGGTGTGTCCGGGAAGGCTTGGCGAAAGACAGACGCTCTTAACTTAGGTCCCGAAGGATAAGGACGCGGAAAGGAGGCGGGTAGGCTAAGTCAGGTCTGACTCCTGGTCCAGCAGGGCTGGGAGCTGAACGTGAGGAGGACGGGCTGCTTCTCCCATCTCACAGGGCGGGATCCAGCTCATGCTAACAGGAGAGACGCCCGCCCTAGCACCACAGAGACTGCTGACCTTTCTCCTGGACATCTGACAGGGGGGCTGCCAAGCCTGACCCAAAGCCAGGCTCCAGGCAGGACGCAGAAAGCCCGGGAGTGCCAGCAGCAGAACAATGTAAAAGCCATCACTTGCAGCAAAGATTTAAGGCATCCAATTCAGGGTGTGGGGAGACTGCCCCATCGAGGTAAAGCTGTCTCTCTCATAATAGCAAGGCCAGGCCACGGAGGACTCTGCCTGCTGCGTCCAGTTGTCTGGCTAAGCCTGGGAAGACGGATGGGTGCCGGGAGCTGGTCCATCCTTGCTGTTTCAAGGGACCTGGCATATATGGCATATGGTTCTTAATATGTTTGCTCACCTTCTTGGCGCTGTGTTTTAACCAAGGTCACCTCTCTGAGAAAGGTTGAATCCCCAGGTAGGGATTTTCCCCTGAAGTTAGGGAGGGAATAAAACCCCTCAACTAAGTGCCAGGCGGGTAATTAATCACTTTAACTCCGAACAATCATGCTTAAGCTACATAATCTTTACTCCCTGGAATGGAGATAAGAAACGCCCTAACCTTTGTAATAGAGATTGATAGGATTGAATCAACTGGTATAAATACAGATGTAACCAGACAGAAGAGACAGAACTTAGAAGAGAGCCAAGAAGACAGAACCTACACAGAACCTACAGACAGAGGAACTTCACTGGAGAGAACATGGCAAAAGATCCTGGACTGAACCTGACTACAGAAATTGGCAAGAGAACCTGACTAGAACCTGGTGACTGAACCTGGCTGGAGAACCTTGACAGAACCTGGCTGAAGAACCTAGCGAGGGAACATGGATGGTTACAGAACATCGCTGGAGATCCGAAGCAGAACCTCTCTGGAGATCCAGACCAGAACTTGGCTGGAGATCCTGGCTGGAGATCCTGGCTAGGCTGCTGATCAACTGAACACTGTCTCCGTGTCATTCCTTCTTCGCCGACTCCGTCCACACCTTTGGGGACCCCTGGACCTGCTGGGACAGGACCCTGGCAGATGGGTCCCAACCCAGGTGCCATTTCCAATGAAATCACGGCAACGGGAGGGCTCTGTGAGAAGGTCAGGAACTCCTCACGGTGGCCTCAGGGCTCAACAGGCAGCACCCTGCTCACCTATCTGCATGCACCTGCCCTGTGCTCACAGGGAGGCGAGTGTCCCCAAGGCTCGCTCTGTCCCCAGTCACCCAGTGCTGATGCAATGGCACCCACAGCATTCCATCCCTGAGGAAGCGTGTGCAGGGACCAGAGGACCAGTTTATCAGGGAAATTGTAACACTTGAACACTGGATGAGAGAGAACTCCATGGAGGTCTTCCAACCTTAACATTTTAGGTGATGACAAGAAAGCTTAAGTCCCATGTAGGTTAGTCCGGACTTTAACTGGCCAAGCTTGTGCTAAAGGAAACTGCGGGGTCCCTGTTTCACACTCAGCTGTCAAGTGGACTAACCAGAACTAAAAAGACGCCACTTTTGAGACCCAAAGCACCAAAACCAAAGAATTAAATCAGTGGAATGTTAGTGGGCTGTGCTTGAAGATGAAATGGAATACTTAATATTCATCCGGCGCATACCAAAGCAAATTATACAAAACAACTCAAAATGAAATATTTAATTAGCTGCTCTGAAATGGGTTTGTTCTCAAACCATTAATCTAATTAACACACACAACTTCCCTTTCCCAGCACTGGCCTTGTTTATGTATGAGGCCGACACACAGCACACATTTGTCTACGTCTGTATATGTATAGCTCTAAGAACCTCCCCCTTGTAGTACAGACTATTTTCTGCTCTCTTGCCTCCCATAATTGTGGGTAACATTCATTATCCACAAAATAAAATAAAGAAATTGCTCCAAATGAGAGACATTAGATGCTTCAGAATGCACAGAGAAGGCCTATTTTTCCAATGTGCACTGCAGATGTGGCAGCTGTACGCATGTGCTCGCACGCACTCTAAATGAACAGCCCACATAATCGTGACAATTACTAGTATACGTTGCAATATGTTCTGTTTCTACTAATCAACTCAGGAAGCTCCGAAAAAGGGGTGGGGAAGGATTGTTTTGTTCTTTTGTATATTGCATCTTATGGACACCATCTATTTACTGATAAATTTTACATTATTAAAAAAAAACCTGTAACAAATTTAGAAACCAAATGACTCCTACTGGAAAATTATATAACTAACATTTTGAAGGTGGTTGGGATGGGGACTGAGATATCAGTACAATGCTGCCATCTAGAGGACATAATGAGAAACTACAGCCTCTATTTTTATTTTTCTGATTGCTTTGTTCCCCAGACTTAAAATAAGCAAAATAAATGAGTTTGCTGGTATAACTGATATTGACAGGAAAAGGAAACTGGGCTTTATAAATAATGAGATCCCTATTGTTCTAACACGGCTTAAATCAGAACTGTCAAATTTTTTTTTTTCACTTCCACGAACCCTGGGGTTCTTGGGAGGTTGAAGAAGGGGCAGGGGTGCCAACCAGGAAGAGAAGTCACAAACTCAGATGCCCACCAGGACCCTCTGGAGCCTGAGTGAGTGAGCAAGCTCAGGCTCAGTAATACCTAGAGTTTCTTTTTGTTGTTTGTATCATGGAAGCTGAAAATGTGTGTCTGTAATGTGAAATCTCAAAATATTTTAATTTGTAAATTAAAAAAAATTAACTGTTCAGTCTGAATGAAACATGTCTAAGGGCTGACTTTGGCTCAAAGGGCACTCAGTTTGTGACACTTGAAATGGAAAATATATACATGTTGCTGGTAACAACTGACCAAACAAGGAAGGGAGAGAGAAGTTCCGGAGTTTGTTACCACCTGGGAAATTTATAAAGTGGAATCTGTGCCAGACCCAGAAAGGCCAGTGCAGTCAAACAGAAAGACAAGGATCCAACATTAGCTTTGGCTGTCTAACTCCATCATTCATCAACTTCTGCTGCATAGGACTTACATGCGAATGCAACCAGTCATTTCTCCCACCACGTCACACACGTAAACGTGTTCATAATGCTGAATTATTGGTATGTGAGGCCAATCCTTTCTCCTAACTCTGGTTACATCTAGGAATACACCCCAAGAACGGTGAACCAGGTAATGAAGACACGATAGGAAAGAAAGAAAGGAAAAAAGGTTAAAAGCAGAGATAACACAGGTCAAAAAAGAGACCAGGGCATTTGTTCTGATATTGTTTTCAAATAATTGCAATGAAAGGTTAAAAATCACAACTATGGAGAGCTAAGATGGCGGCAGAGGAGGTGGAAGGTACACTCACCTCCTCCTAGGACCAAACTGGAATTACAGCTAAATTCTAGAACAATCACCTTGAATAGCTAGCTGAGGGATTTACAGAAGAAGCCACATGGAGACTGGTGGGGAGGGTGGAGATGCGAAAAGCATGGCTGATTTTATATGTAATTTAGCAAGCTCGGGTCAGCATCCTTTCAATGACTTTATCTATCTGATCTTTTAAATTTCCTTTGAGTCAGCTTCACCATTCTGCTGAGTCCTTCGTTAATGAGTTTAATAAATCTCTGACACAGGCTCATTTAAATTACACACACACACATACACACATACACACATACACGGTCCCCCAAAAATTTATACACACTTTAACAGTTAATAGTCTAATTGATGTTTCTTTCTTTTCAGATTTAACCCATTGGAATTAATAATTATTCAAAGTGTGTATATATTTTTGAGGACACCGTACCTATATGGTGATTTTATATGTATACTAGAGGCCCAGTGCACAAAATTCATGCACTGGCATGGTCCCTAGTGGCTGGGGGTGGTCATCCAGGGCCTCCCTCACTTCCCCCAGCCAGCCTCACCCCCTCCTCGAACTCCCAGAAGAACTCCCAGTCAAGGGGACAATTTGCATACTATGCTTTTATTATATAGGGTAACATCATTGACTACCTTCCTAGATTCAAATGAAAGCCATGGGAAAGGGATTATTAAAGATACAGTGAAGAGAAGAAGCCTGACAGGGCCCCAGCACTGTGGCAGGTGCTTCATATACATCATCTCATTAAATAAAGGGTGTCCCAAAATTCACGCAAGAAGTGTGGCACACACACACTCTTTTGCTATTGCCTGAGCAGCCGCATTTTCGAAGATTGGTCCGATGATGCCTCCTGTGGGAAACTGTTTATTGCCCTCACTATCTGATAAGCGTAGACAGAGACACCCCCCCCCCCCCCCCCCCGCCCAAGGCTGGGTGCCTTTGAAGCCCTAGCAAAGGTCAGAGCTAGGCGCCACCTCTGTTTGTCCAGACAGTAGTAGCTGAAACTACTCCCCCATTTATTATTATGTAAATCCTTGCTGATGGGCTAGTCTGCTTGTTACTAGGGGGTCACCTGCCTAAGGGCTATGCTATGGGTGCATCCCAGATCAATAAAAGCTTGGTGAGGCCTGAGCACGGAGTAGTCCTTTGGGACTTGCCACCTGGTCCCCCAATATTGCAAAATTATCTCATGTCTTTTTCTCTCATTTGCTGTGCGGCTCCTCTTTCAGATACCAAACCCTACTCCACGCAGAACATGGAAGGAAACACTCGACACCTCCAGCCCAAAATCCGCACCAAACAGTGACACGTTGTGGATGCATTTGTTTCTCAATAATCACTCATGGATTTTCTGAACCCCAAATGTGACAATTTTATCGATTAACCAAGCCATCAAGATGAAAATGAGCCTCATCGAAATTCAGCCACATTTATGCAAAACGGTCATGGGAAATTTCAACAAAAGAGTGTGTATGTGCCAGCAAAGCTGTAGAGGCCATTTACCTGATATGCTATTCCATACATAACCCTATACTGTATACTTTATGAATCAATAAAAAATTTACAATTTTTAATTATAAACCTGTGTTTTCTATCAAAATTACTTCTTGCGTGAATTTTGGGACACCCTTTATGATGATAACGAGGCGGTATTAACATCCCAACTTAGATGAGCAAACAGGCTCTGAGAGGATAAATGGTTTGCCCTGGATCACAGGTAGGAAATGTCAGGGCCAGGGCTCATCTTCAGAGCCAGCAAGACTCCAAAGTTCATTTTGATTGTAGTCCCCCAAAGAATAAGACAATAAGGAAACAGGATTCAGAAGAGGGAGACAGGTGGGAAAAGGCATGGAACAATTTCTCAAGATGTACGTTCCGGCTACCTCGTTTTTCCCAAGGGGGAGGAAGCACCCAGTACCCCTAGCGTGGCCCTTTTACGGGAAGCACACTATATGTACGTATCCATGTCCACAAGAATAAATTAAGATAAAAATATTGAGATTCCATAAAACAAACGTACAATGGAAATAAACAAGAACCCAGGGTGCTGTGCCTGTGGTTCTGATCGCTCAGCCCCGGATGCTCCTGCCCAGGTATTTGCATGGCTCTGCCCCTCACGCCTTCATGTCAGTACTGAGATGCCATCGGCTTCACACTGGTCTTCCCTGAGCATCCAACTGAAAATTGCAGCCCACCACCTCAGCCACCACTGGGCACTTCCTGCTCCCTTCAACTAACATATTACACACTTCATCTGTTCATTGTATCCCCTACGAGAATGGAAACAGCATACGGGTGAGGCCTTTGTTTTGAAAACTGCGGTATTCCCAGCATCATGAATGGTTCCTGGCACATGGAAGCAACTCAAATAGTTTAAAATTTATCTCAGGGTCAAGCAAGTGCACCTCCTACACACACACACACACACACACACACCCCTCCCCTAGAGAACAGAGTTCCCAGGTAAAGCTAGACATGAGCATTGCCTATGGCAGATGTTTCTAATTCTTTACTCAGAACCCACCCCCTTCTTTCCTATCAGTAGAGTCGTGTTTGAGGGCAGCAGCATTCCCAAAAATAAACAAACAAGTAAATGCTGAAGCATTCATTTCCCAGCCTCTCTAGCTGAGGATGGTTGCATGGTGTCGTTCTGGCTGATGAGCTGGAAAAGGAGGCTGCAGTGGTGCCCACTGGCACACACCGTTTTGCTTCTGCCCCTCTTCCTGCATGCGAGTGTGATGCCAGAAGTAGCACAGTTATCTCAGGCCATCTGGCAACTCAGGACGGACAGTGGAGAGTGCAGGAGCCTGGTCTCTATGGCCCTCAGAGCCCTGGACTGCCTTCCCGGGACACCCAGTCACATGAGGAAAAATAACTCATTTTTCTGAGCCACGGCTTAGTTGTGCTCTCTGTGACTTGGCAGCTAAATGCAAACCCCCGAGGTCAAAACTGCGCCTCCCACTTCCCTCCAAATCCAGGCCTTACAGTCCACTTGTGGGAAAGGTGGGTGTGCTTGGCACCCACCAGCCACCTGAATGGGAGATGGTGTTTTGTTTAACAACCCATTCATCATGACAGGACAAGTAACCGAGAACAAGAGGGAAGGGCCCTCTGCTTTCCCTGGGCGGGCCTACAAAACATTGGTTTCTCTCAGATTTCTCTAATCAGGAAAAATAAATCCCAGAGGAAGTAGGAAGAGGAGATGAAATATTTCCCAAATGGAGAGAAGACAGAAGTCCCATGGTTTACAGGCTGGGAATATAATGAACATATAGCCCTGGCTGGTATGGCACAGTTGGTTGGAGCGTTGTTCCCTATGCGAAAAGATTACCGGTTCAGTACCTGGTCCTGCACATGCAAGAGACAACTGATCACTGTTTTCCTCTCCTCTCTCTCTCTCTCTCTCTCCATATCTTATATAATAAAAGCCTAATATGCAAATCAACTGAACAGCAGAACAACCAGTCACTATGATGTGCTCTGACCGCCAGGGGTGGGGGCAGGGCTGGCAAGCGGGCGGCGCCAGGCCGGCCAAGGTAGGTGCCATCAAGGGTCCCCTGATCGCTCTGCCGGTTGCCACACAGATCGTCCCTGATCGCCAGCCAGGCCTAGGGGTCCTACCCATGCACAAATTTAATGAAGGCAGGGTTGAATCATATAAGGCATTTATTGAGAAGGCTAGCCAACCAAGAATGCAGGGCCCTTACAAGCATTCAAATTCTGTCTTACAGCAGGTGCAGGGGACAGGATTTATAAAGGGGAGTGAGGCTGGGGAACAGATGTCACTATTGTCATCAGGCAGTGAGATGATTTTGATGAGATAATGTTGATGAGATGTTTTAACTCCTGGTGGTTCGGTCTGACCAAGCTTATCCTTTCTGCTTGCTGGATTCACAGCTGAATCACCTCCTTAATCACTTTGCACAGTCCTTGAAAAGAAAACTTAAGAAAAATTTAACCCATCCTATGTAATAAAAGCCTAATATGCTAAGTGTCCCACCATTCATTTGACTGTTCAACCAGTCGCTATGACACGCACTGACCACCAGGGATAGGTTAGCTTGCTGCTGGGGTCCAGCCGATCAGGACTTGGCGAGACAGGCTGGACACACCCTGGATCCCTCCCGAGGTCTCTTCCCAGCCGGCTGGCCCTGATCGGGCTCGACTAGGACTGGGTGAGACGCCCTGATTGGGACTGGGCAAGACGGCCCCAATCAGCTCCAATTGCCCTGATTGGGACTGGGTGAGACAGACTGGACATGCTCTGGATGAATCTGTGCACTGGGCCTCTAGTTCATATATAAGAAACTTAACCCCCTATTCACATAAGTATATGTGTTGTAAGATTTAAAATAATATGATTATTTTTCAGATTAATTCAGGTGCTCTATCTATCAGTTTATAGGTTCCCCCTATCATAATCAGTAAACATATCCTCTGGTGAGGATTATAAATAAATGAATGAATGAAATAAAATGCAGATATAGTAAGTGTTCCCTGATATAATCAGGATCATCTTAGGGAGATTTTTTTTTGGCATTTTAAAAAAATCTTTATTGTTGAAAGTATTACATAGGTCCTTTTTCCCCCCATTAACCTCTTCCAACTGACTCCTGTCCTTGCTCCCCCTCCTCCCACAGACCCTCACCACCCTATTGTCTGTGTCCACAGGTTATGCATA